>NC_140969.1:68271784-68336784 GCF_056783735.1 Eptatretus burgeri
TATATATATATATATATATATATATATATATATATATATATATATATATACATATATATATATATATATATATATATATATATATATATATATATACATATATATATATATATATATATATATATATATATATATATATATATATACATACATATATATACACAATGATGAGCCAAAACATGATGACCTCTGACAGGTGAAGTGAATAACATTGATTATCTTGTTACAATGGCACCTGTCAAAGGGGGTGGGTCAGTTGTTGAAGTTGATGTGTTGGATGCAGGAGAAATGGGCAGGAGTAAAGACTTGAGCGACTTTGACAAGGGCCAAATTGTTATGGCCAGACGAGTGGGTCAGAGCATCTCTGAAACGGCAAGGCTTGTGGGGTGCTCCCAGTGAGCAGTGGAGTGCACCAGGGGTGCAAATTAACGGCCGCCCGGTCGCGAATGGCGCCTAACTTTTGTGCTGGGCGGGTACACAATACTGCCTTACCTGCCCGGCTGGTGAATCACCGTGATTCCTGTTATTTTGTTCAATTTGTATTAGCTTCTCTACCAATTTTCTCAACTGGAGCTACTGTTTTTGTCCGTAGAAATCACCGGTAATTCTGCGGCGGCCATTTTGTCTGTTTTCATGTCATTCCAAATCACGCATGATTGCGTGAGATTTGACGGTTTGGCACGGTTTGGACGCATTTTCTCATGCCCAGGTTGGTTAAATGAGTGAATTTGGGTGAATGAGTGAGTTGGATAAGTGAGGTTTGATGAATGAGTGCGTTTGGGTGAGGTTAGGTGGATGAGTGAGTTTATATATGGTTGGATGGACGAGTAGTACCCCCACCATTGTCCATCACCCACAACCCCCCCCTCCACCCCATCGTCCATCACCCACACCCCCCCCCCCCCATCGTCCATCAGCCACAACCACCCCATCACCCACAAAAATCCCCTCCCCAGCACTACTCACAACCCCCTGCCCCCATCACCCACACAAAAAGGTCCCCCCCCCATCACCCACTACCTCCTCCTCCCTGCATCATCCCCCCACCCCCACCCCACTCATCAAACTCACTCATCCATCCATCCAACTCACTCATCCACCCAACCTCCTCCATCAAACTCACTTATTCTGCAAACCTCCTCCATTAAACTCACTCATCCAACCAAACTCACTCATCAAATTCACTCATCCAACCAACCTCATCCATCAAACCTACTCAGAAAATTTGAATGGTGGTCATGGGAGGAATGTGTCACAATCCACAGTGCATCGCACCCTGCTGCGTATGGGGCTGCGTAGCCACAGACTGGTCAGAGTGCCCATGATGACACCTGTCCACCGTTGAAAGCACCTACAATGGGCACGTGAGCGTCAGAACTGGACCTTGGAGCATTGGAAGAAGGTCGCCTGGTCCGATGAGTCCCGTTTTCTTTTAGATCACGTGGATGGCCATGTTCGTGTGCGCCATTTACCTGGGGAGGTGATGGCACCAGGGTGCACTGTGGGAAGACGACAAGCCGGTGGAGGGAGTGTGATGCTCTGGGCAATGTTCTGCTGGGAAACCCTGGTCCAGCCATTCATGTGGACGTCAATTTGACACGTGTCACCTACCTAAACATCGTTGCAGACCAGGTACACCCCTTCATGGCAATGGTATTCCCTGATGGCAGTGGCCTCTTTCAGCAGGATAATTCGCCCTGCCACACTGCACACATTGTTCGGGAATGGTTTGAGGAACATGATAAAGTGTTCATGGTGTTGCCCTGGCCTCCAAATTCTCCAGATCTCAATCCGATTGAGCATCTGTGGGATGTGCTGGACCGACAAGTCTGATCCATGGCGGCTCCACCTCGCAGCTTACAGGACTTGAAGGATCTGCTGCTAATGTTTTGGTGCCAGATACCACAGGCCACCTTCAGGGGTCTTGTAGAGTACATGCCTCGGCGGGTCGGCACTGTTTTGGTGGCACACGGAGGACCATCAGCATATTAGGTAGGTGGTCATAATGTTTTGGCTCATCAGTGTATATGTATATGTGTATATATATATGTATATATATATATATATATATATATATATATATATATATATATATATATATATATATACATACATATATATACATACATACATACTTTTCTTTGTTGTTTGGTTTGGATTATTGCATCTTGTTCGTTTAGCTTTTTGAACACCCCAAATATAGATGGGATTTGAACATGGGAAGTGAGCATCATGAGCATGGGAACACCAAACAGGTCAAACAAAGGAACGCACATTGTGGAGGACAAGTTGTGGCACGAACGAAGCAGAATTAACCTCCTGACGAGAAGCAAAAATGCATTCTATTGATCAACTTCTATATACAACACACACATGGAGCGACACTCAGTAAGTAAGGGGTGGTTAGCTGAAATCAATTAAGTGGAGTGAAGATGTCTCGCTTGACAAAGAAATAGCCATTTGTGATAACGGTAGAAGAGAGAAGATAAAGAGGAAACTGATTGGGTGAAAAGTGTTGATGGTAATGCACCATCCTGCATCCTTGAATTTCCTTTATTATCCCCATGCTTTTTGGGGAAAAAACGCGGGAGGAAGAATTGTAATCAGCTCTGTCTGTATGTTTGTCACGCTATCTCCTCAAAAGGTTGTCCATAAATTCACCAGATTTGGTCGTAATGATCACCACATTGGCAGGAAGTTGTAATATCGGTAAAATTTTTAGCCCTGCCCCTGATAGGGGATCAAAAGGTTAATTACATCAAGATGCAATTACAGACATTTTAAAACATTTTTAAATGAAGCTTTGTCTATGCAATCCACATTTGGGGACACATGAAACATATTTATCAAGTTTCTTTGAGATTTGACTTCTGATTCATACCTCTAAGGTGGGGTTTTAGGGTCACAAGTGTCAAAACTGAAAATTTTTAACTCCAAATTTGATATTTGGTCATTTCTGATGGAACTTTTTGCCATCTTTCAGCCTTGCTTTAGGTGGGAAGCGTGTGGATCTGCGATGGCGCACCATCGACTTCGCTCTAGTTTTCATTTGCATCTGTTGTGAGTCAATGTTTAGGTAAGGATGGGATCATAGTTAGCTAGAACGGCACTCGGAAGAGTGCATACCTCCACCAGACTGTACAGTTTACGTTTTGTATCCCACTGATGGGCTAGATTTGGATCCGGACCTGAACCAAGATCTAATCGGCTTGTTCTTCTCACCTCCCCAACTCATCCATATTAGTCAGAATCTGTCCAGAACCTTTTGAAATATCATGCGATACATCATTTTGGTTCTATCTCTAAATGGTGAAAAATCACTTGAAAAATGAAAAAAATTCTCATACCAGGATCCGTATCTTCACGAAAATCTTATCAATTTGTCCTTGTCAACCAAATTTCGTCTGAACCCGTCCATAACTTTTTGAGATATCCTGCTCACAGACAAACAAACAAACAACACGGGGGTGAAAATGTAACCTTCGTCCACCTTCAGTGACAGAGATAATTAACATTGCAAGAAGTGTTTGATGATTACTTTTTAATTGCAATCAGCGTTGTGTATGCACGGGGAAATGCAAACAAACATGCACTACTTCTCCATTGTCCTGCATAATCCTGCGGGTTGGGGTTTAAAAACTGTAACCTGGACAGCATGTTATGTCCACCGTTAAATATAGGAGAGTCGTACCCAGCTGCTGGAACTTTTTTTTTAAAGCTGGTGATCACGCGTTCACAACAAGTGATTATATGATCGAGGGCACACAGAATCTGCTTTTTTGTTGTGTAAACTTTTTCAGTTTTTACCACAACGCCAAGATTTCCTGAAAGACTACTAGTCTTTCTTTGTTCAGAAATCTTGAGGTTGGATTCTGTGAAATGTGATTGAGAAAAGCAAGATGTCCCCAGATATTGCTATGTATTGTTTTTCTGTGTGAAAGTATGATTCAGTGCTAAATTTTGTTTGTGTAGTGTTGTGGCCTTGCGTGACATTTGAATTTTGCTGATCAATATTTCAGGACCTCTTGTCCCTTGCAAAGCGCAAGCGGGCAGGGACAGAGCATCAGGAGCCTGTACTCACAAAACCTCCTAATTCTTCTGACTCGGACACGTCAGACAGCGGCGATGAGGTAAGTTTGAACTAATTGTTTAATTCTACTTGTGTTTATTCTGGTCTCATATAACTTGTTTGCTTGTGTTTTGTTCTTGTCCGTTTTTATTTCAAGGTCAGGACCTCTGGTGTAGCTGGATAACAGGGCTTCCGGATGGAATGTCAGCAATGGGGGAGAGGGGAATAGGGAAAACAGCAACATAAACATTAATGAGGAATGTTTCAACAAGAGAAGGAGCCGGAATTAGTAATGCTCAGTAAAAGAGTTGAACAGTTAGACAAGGAGTCAGAGATGTTGAGAGTGGAAGAGTCCATATAGGAGAATATATTAGGCAATGATGAGCTGTATTCATGAATGATTCGAAACTCAGGGAGGCGATTCCATAGATAAGAGAAAAGGGGAATCCAAATGAAGACGTGGAGATGGGCAGAAAGATTTTATTTGAGGAATTAAAATAAATAAAAATAACCGTCTTTGGGAACGGGTTACACAATTGTTCTCACCATTGGGTGAATTATAACTTTGTGTTAACTCGATATATTGATGCGGTGAGATAAAGGAGGATACACCAAGTCTGTGGGACTTCATAACTCTCTAAGCTAATTAACCTCAATTAACGTTTGACCTCATGTATATTCACAAAGTACATATGCTGACATATATCTGTATCCCTATGTAAATGCAAGTTGAGCGTTTGTCTTAACGTCGTGAATGTCGTAACCACAGCATATGCAATGCTGGATGATACCTTTTTTTAAGAGCTCTTTGGTCTGGACAGTGCAAATATCTGGATGTCTGGAGGTCTGCAAATATCAATATTCACGCAGTTTTGAGTTATGTGCATTTTTTTTTGTTGTTGCTCACACGGGTGGTGTATAGGCTCGGAGTCACAGAAAAACACGTGACAGGACATCATTAACCTCCCTGGCTGCCAAGGGTTAAACGCCACCTCCCAGTGACACACGAACAAACGCACATTTGTCCTGTAAATGACGTGAACAGAAACAGGGATCTTTTTTTCTTCTTTGTTTTCCCCAAGTCAAGGCTCATGAAAGCGCTAATACACAGAAACATATAACAAAGCAGGAGACAAGAAGGGTGGGAGAGGGAAGCACAAAATAGTGGGGAACAGAGACAATAGGAGATCTGTGGAAGGGAGAGGGATGGGATGGGGTAGGGTACATGGGGTAAACAAGATGGTACGACAGGGACTTTCAGGAAGGAACAGGGAATTTGAATGAGGTAGGTTTGGGGTGGATTAGCGGGGGTAGAAAAGATTGTAGTTTTGGATGGGGGAAGATATGAGATGGTGGTGAATGACTGTTTTGAAGGCCTGGAGGGAGGAGTGGGATTGAAGAGAGTGTGGGAGTTTGTTCCAGAGGTGGTAAAAAGAGGAATGAAAGAGTGAAGGTGAGCAGTGATTCAGCATTTCGCAGTTTCACCAGAAGGGGGGTTTTTGGCGGACCTTGAGCACCCTGCGGAAATATAGGGGGGACATATCACAGACAGAGCAGTGAGGGCAAGGCCGGAGAGGAGACGGTAGAAGAGAGAAAGACCACCGACCTGCCTCCGGTTATAGAGTGAGAGACCCAAAGACTCAGCCTCATCACGGGAGATACCAATGATCCAAAAAGCCTTGATTTGCACAGCCCGAAGTCGACCTTGGTGTGAGGCAGGAGCACCACCCCAGAGGGGGAGGGGGGAGCAGTACTCGATCAGGCTGTGGGTGAAAGGTCTATACCTTAGATCTATTCTTTGTGGGAGGTTCAGAAAGGGGAAAGGATTTGAGAGATGGGCAGATGCAAGCAAGCTGTGTGGAGAAGGGAGGACGGTGAGGAAGTGGAAGGTGCTGTAGATTACTGTATTTCTATAAAAAGAGGCTGTGTGAGACCTTCATTCAGTATTACTTTCTCATCATTGCTTTCTGTCTTGACTATACCGATGTGGTTCTTCTTTTATGATTGTAGTCACTTTCTTTTTCTTTTCTCGTATGTAGCATGTGGCCGCTGGTTTGCATCAGAGAGAGAGAGAGAGAGAGAGAGAGAGAGAGACAGAGAGAGAAAGAGAGAGACAGAGAGAGAGAGAGAGAGAGAGAGAGAGAGAGAGAGAGAGAGAGAGAGAGAGAGAGAGAGAGAGAGAGAGAGAGAGAGAGAGAGAGAGAGAGAGAGAGAGAGAGAGAGAGACAGAGAGAGAGAGAGACAGAGACAGAGACAGAGACAGAGACAGAGACAGAGAGAGACAGAGACAGAGAGAGACAGAGACAGAGAGAGACAGAGAGAGACAGAGACAGAGAGAGACAGAGACAGAGACAGACAGAGACAGAGAGAGACAGAGACAGAGACAGACAGAGACAGAGAGAGACAGAGACAGAGACAGACAGAGACAGAGAGAGACAGAGACAGAGACAGAGACAGACACAGACACAGACAGAGCACGGCTATGTAGTTGATGCAATGCCCCCTGTAGATTAGGGAAGCATTTCTGATTTTTTTTCCAGATGCCAGTGACTACTCATCAACTCTTTGTCGAAGGACACTGGGGAATACGTAACGCACATTCGCTGATTCTATCAGACAGGTTCCCAGCTTCATAGCCATCTGAGTGACGGCACACTTTGTGATATGACGGCCTGTCTGCAAAACACGAATCCAACAGTTTATAGTCAGGCAGGGAATCAAACCCAGACTGGACAAGTGAAAGCTAAGTGCGCTACATCGATACCATCCTGTCAAGACAGAATTTTGCTCTGTAATGCATTCTATTGCAAACCATATTTGCATCTTCACCATTTCTTTTGGAAACTGCTTTCACACAATCACAATTTGAGGGTAAACAAAAAATTCTGTCATGTCTTAAGGCTCATGGAGGAGCTTGGATGTCTGTATATATATATATATATATATATATATATATATATATATATATATATATATATATATATATATATATATATATATATATATATATATATATATATATATATATATATATATATATATATATATGTATATTGTTACGGTTGTGGAAATTCACAGAACACCATTCAGGTTCCCCGAAGATCAGTTATGTCGATAAGTGTGTGTCCAGATTAGATTTCCCCACCGATGTATAATGGGAATTATTCGTGAACCGGGCTGTGCATCTTTGAGTTAGCCGTTATTCTTTTGCTATCTTTATTTTAAAACGAACAACATCTCCTCACCATCATCTCCACAAACAACGCCATCTTTTCACCAACAACAACCATTTCAACAAACGAACAACGTCTCCTCACCATCATCTCCACAGCACTGCCATCTTTTCACCAGCAACGGCATCCACAAACGAACAACATCTCCGCCGACAAACACGACTTCCTCGTTGGAGCGAAAGCCGGTGATTCCTACCACTTCCGCGTTTGACGGCAAGATCGGATCAGAATAACAAAAGGGGCGGAGCCAGCCGGGGGTGAAGGGTCGAAGGTAAATGACCAAACACCATCCTCGAACCCGATAAAAGTCCTGGCTGAAACACCGAGAAACGAGTCCGGAGTTCGGAGTTAAGTCTGTAGTTCGGAGTGGAGCTCGGTTGTTGAGTGAAGCTCGGTCGTTGGAGTCCGGTGGAGTTTCGAGCCTGGAGTCCAGTCAAGCCTGCAGTGCAGTGCAGAGGTGTTGGTCGGTGGAGGCGGCAGCGAAGTCGCGAGCCAGAGAGCGGTCGCCAGCCGGAGGGACGTTGCCAGCCAGCGACATAACCGTCCGAAGTGATCGAGCCCCGCGACAGTCCGAGCGACGCTGAGGAGTGAGCGGGTTCTTAAAAGAGCATCAACTCCAAAAGAGCAAGGCCCGTTCGCTCCTCTGAGGCGTCGTCAGCCAGGCCCGATCGACCAGGCCGTACGGCTAGGCCTGGACCAACCAAGCTGCCATTACACCAGCTGCCGTGTTGACGATGAGACATATGGAGGGTCCCTGACCGAAAGACCCATCGAGTCGTCTCCAGGGCAACAAGGTAACCTGCACGGCCTCGCGGAGCTCCTTCGGTCTTCCAATCTCCGAGGAACATTAAAGGCCTACAGGCCCAGTTTTCTCTTTTCTTTTCTGGGGTTTTTGCATGGAAGTCTGTGGCGCCTTGTCCCTTATGTTGAGAATTGTTATAAGTGCATGTAAATGATAATAGACAACGGCTGTAGGTCTTTTTGCTCGTGTCTTGTCCCTTACCCCCATTCATTGCCTTGCTTGCATATGTGCATGTACAAATATATGTCCGCATTGTTTGAATATTCACCTGCTCGTTGCATCCCTTCCTCCATTGAACTGCCATAATTAGGTTCGGAATAAACAGCTGGTTAGTAATAGCCGATAAGATAATCGGGTCCAACGGGGCTTGGCGATAATAAACCGCTCGGCAATCGCAAACGGAACGGGCTGCTTAAAAGCGGCTCGTTTCCGGACAGGTCCCGTTGAGGTACAACTTCTCGGTAGTCTGACTGCGCGAATAATTAGGTAAATTGACAATTCGGCGATCGACCCTGTAGCGCGGGCAGAGCATTGACAAGGTTGTGGTGTGGTTAAAAACACACCCGTAGCTGGATTTTGGCGTTGATCCGAAAGCTGCGACTGGATTGCCACGGTCGGTGGGCGCGCGGCCGCAATTACCTAAAAGCGGTCGCCCGCACGCCGGAGTGGCGGAAATCCACAATACTGGTGTCAGGACGTGTGATTCAAATTCATCCTTCTCCAAACCAAATTAACGGAACCCGATCAAGGGTGTGCGAGGCGACCCTCCGGTACCATTAAATTCTGAGCGTATAAATTTTTTATTAACTATACGCAAAATGGCAGCTCAAGGCGAGCGGCGGCAGGAGGGATTAGAAATAGGTTTAGAAATGATAGAATCTATGGCCCATCGGGGCGAAATCACCGTGCGGGACACTCCCATTATACGCCAGCTATTGATAATTTTGCTGGCAAAGATGGACGCAAATATGCAGGCATTCAGGAGCAATATGCGAACACTGCGGGGCGAAACGCATAGCATGGGGCTGAATCTCCAGGCTGGGCAAAAGGCAAACGTGGCAATTGCACGCGACGAAACGCGGACGACGGAGCACAAAATGGCGACACCACGTGGCGTTACGATCGAACCAACGAGAAGGAGTTTAACGGCTGTCCGGCCCGCAATGGAGCCGAGTAAGGGCGGAATGACGAGAGACGTCGTAATTAATGGGGAGACCGAAACGTGTAAGACGAGACGCGAGGTGACGACGTCCGAAAAATTAAAAGAGACGAAAAGCCAGGAAGAAACGGAAATAATAAAAGAAATAAAGGAAGAAACGGAGGTCATGAACGAGGTGACGGAATTAACAGAGACACAAAGGGAGACGACAAAGGAAATAGAAGTATTGCCAGAGACGCGGGAGATAGACCGAGTCGAGAATTAATTAAATAAAACGAAGGAGGAAACAGAGACGAAGATCCAGGAAGAAACTAATAGACACGAAGAGACAACAGAAATAAAATGTATAGAAACGCAGGAGGTTGAGGAAATAATAATAGAGACGACGGCAGTAATAATAATGGAGACGAAGGAAACAAAAGAGGTGACAGAAACGCAAATAGTCACGGAAACAGAGACATGGGAGATAGAGGGTGGATTAAATGAAACTGAAAACGAACACACACACATATAGTTAGCGAGGGACAATGAGGGGGAGCTTGGGGAATGTCCCGTGACCCGGTGCGAGCAGCAGGATAGCCTTCTTCAGGAACGAGGGGAGGGAATATGCCCCCTTGAAGCGGATCGCGATCAGGTGAGTCCGGCCGAGCTTTGCGAGTTAGAGGGGGCGAGTGCTGTGGACGGGTACAAGCGGAGCTTGGGGATGTATGGAGGCCCCGGGAGTGCTTGTAATGGCGCAAATTCCCAGCGTGATTGTTCCGGTGTGTGTGTTTACGAGTTTGGCGAAATGCGTGAGTAAAATGGTATGTGTGGGTGAAAGGCCGTGTGTGAGAGAAACAGAGTGTGTGAGAGAAACCGTGTATGTGAGGTCGCGGTATGAAAGGGAAATGGCGGTTGGTATGCGGGAACACGCAACCGCATGTCTGAGTGCGAGTGTCATGATAAGGTGTGTGAGCGTCATGGCACGTGGGTGTGCGTGCGTGACATTGCGACGAAGACGGCACCAGACGAGGGACAAGGGCCATGTAGCGGCCGTAGCCGTTTCGAGGACCGTGCCGGATTCGCACAGCAGCGCGCGCGAGGTCCGTGCTGTGCTTCGCACGAGGCCGCCGCGTGCGCGCCTGCGTGAGTGAAATCCGGTCCGGAAATGCCCGCGGTGGATGTAAGCCGATCCCGCAGACGGACAGAAGCGAGGCTGGAATAGTGAATTTGGATCGGATGGGTTCTCCAGGTGAACGTGTGTGTAAAGCTCCATGTGGCCTGCGCCGCACGTTCTGTTCGCAGAGCGTGCGAAGTAGCTTCCCTGATGCATTACGCGTACCCCGGCTTGCGCGAGAAATCGCGCAGGTTCGGGGTGCGAATGACGTCATCGGGGATTCCGCGGCGCGGGTTACGACCCAGCAGAGCACATGTGCTCGCGTGGGGAACCCCTCGAAACGCGAGGCTTGCTTGGGATGCACAGGGTGACGTCGTGGCTACACGGAGGTTGGAATCCGGCAGAGGAAAATCCCTGCCGGATGTTCCCGTCCGAGAAGGGACGAGGTGCGCGAAGCTCGAACAGCTGCCATGACGTCTTGGGGAAAGAGCGCGGGTTGCGAATTGCCGCACTAGTGCGCATTAAAAGAAAAAAAAGAAAGAAAAGCAAGCATCACCACTTCGGGTGAACACGATTCCCTCGGCAGTGGGTAGGAGACCCCCTTGCTTAGGGCCCAGGAACACCACTAGTTAGGGGGATGGGTTAGTTTAGTTACACCGGCTTCATGGGGCAGGGACAAGTCCTCATGGGGCCCGTGGAATGGATTAGTTAGAGGGATTTTAGTTTAGATTTAGGATGGGAAATGGAAAAGAGATTTTGAGGACAGAGACAGACATTGAATGTGTTGAGGGATGTAGCTTAGCTACGTAGGTCGTAGAGTTAAATGGGATTTGCTATAGTTTAAGGGATGACGAGGCAGCACGAGTCAGCTCAGGGATTCAGTCAGCAGAATGACAGTGTTCAGTGATGAGAGCGATGAAATGAGTTGAAGTGGAAAATGTACTTGATGAGCGAGTGAGGGCCAGCGGGCATGTGTGTATGGAGCAAATGTGGTATGCATGGTGTGATGAGTGATTGGGGGGAGAAGTGACTCCCACTAAAGGGGTCCCGGGGTCAGAGTAATGGCCGATAGTGGGTTATCCAAATTGACAAAATGGAGGTCGTTTTGCTGTTGGTGCGAATGTAGGCTCGAAACCCATTTGGAGGGGTGCAGGAGTCCTGTTGACGGGCTGGGAGTGTGGCTGCAAACGGTGAGTATCGCTTAGTGGGCACCCCGGGCACCGGGCAAGTCGGCCGCGGTAGGCCAAGGGTCCAAGATGGGCCTGGATAGCGTAGTGGGCACGGGTGGGCCTGCATGATGCGGGGGCCGTAGCGCCAATAGCCACGTGGGCAGTGTCGTGGGCACGGGAACCCGGGGAAAGGGGCCTCTGGCACCAGCCTGCCACGTGAGCATCGAGGGGGAGTAGCCATGGGGGGCACTCCCCAGGTTTTAGGGAGCTGGTAGGCTCGGAGACAGTAGCAGGGCCTGGGGGTGCCATAGTTGCAGAATAGGCAGAGGGTAGTTCCTGCCAAGTGTGCCGCTCTGCCCAGCCACGAGACCCTGCGAGGGCACGAGGGAAAATTGGAGGGCAAGTCCCAAATTTATGAGGACACCAACACAGGCGACGGGAATCTTGTTTGGTATAACCAATAGTTTAAGTGAGAGGCGCTTTTGGAAAGCCCCGGGGTAGTTTAAGGTTAATGAATGTTAGGGTAGATAGGGAAGTGTACCACTCCGCACCATCCATGCCTTCGCTCTCGTTGTGGGCCGCTGGACCCACTTTGGGTTAGATCGCTGAGATCTGAGGAGGCCATTCTGAGGCTTAATTGGGCCTCAAGACAGGACGCTAGCCCTCCTTTATTCCCCTCCAGGAAGGGAACATAAGGGTTGGGAGTAGGCTAGGTGACAAGATAGGTTAGCCAGACAGAGACAATAAAGGGGGTTAGGGAGACGAATTAAAAAGGGGAAAAACAACCAAAAAATAAGATAGGGCTAAATTTGATTTTTGACAAACTAAGGGAGTGGGTACGGACAGAGACAGGCAAAGGAGATAGGTTGGGAGGGAGACAGTAGGGTAGGTCTGAGCCCGCCCTCCGAGTGGCCAGCACCACCGCACTTCCTCCACAAACCTCTAGAACGAAAGAAGAGGCCGGCCAGCTTCACCTGCCGGCCGATTGTGCTACAGCGGCCTGTTCCGGCCTTGCCTTGCCATGCCTTGTCTGCCTCTGCCTTGACCCCATGCCTGCTAGCCCTTGCGATTGCATTTGCCCTGTGTCCATCCATCACCATGTGCCCCAGGATAATCACGCAAGTTGCGGGGACTGCCCTGCAGGCAGCTCTGCCGATCATTGTGTTTGCTTGCGTCGATGCCCATCCAGTATTCTGCAGTGACTGCCCTGCAGGCAGCTACACCACGGGACTGCATCGAGCAGCCCGTGCACCATGTTTTCCATCCATCCATCCATCCATCCACTCATCATTTTTGTGTTTGCTTGCATCAGTGCCTATCCAGTATTCTGCAGGGACTGCTATGCAGGCAGCCGCACACGGGGACTGCATTGGTGCAGCCCGTGCACCATTGTGTTCATACCTGCATTTGTTTCATGAGCCAGAGACTGCATTTGGGCAGCCTGGCTCCATGCTTCAAAAATGGCATATGGCACGCCGGGTTGGGGTGAGTTGCCTCCAGCAGCTGGAGACATGAAAAGGTTCTGTGACAGACAACAGGGCCTTTTGAACAGGCCCCGAAGACATCCGACCTTCAGCTGCGGAGCGCTCACCCTAAAATACTGACTAACTTTGCCATGCCCTATTTCCCACAGAGTCCATCAGTCCTGGGCCATGGTTGAGTGTAAAATTTGTAAGTTAAGGTAAAATTGTAAATGAGTTTTGCTCCCCCTGCATGTTTGTCGTAGCGCCAGCAATTTTTGTTAAGTCGTCTGTACGAGTGAGTTTGTTAAGTTAGTTACACAGCCCGTAGGTTATTTACTTTTGGGACAAGGATACACCAAATGTCACACTCAGGGATCCGAAGGTAAATCATACTTCGGGGAGAACTTACACATGAAGGCACACGAAAATTTGACGACTCGGGACGAGTCTGTAAAAAGGGAAGGGGGTAGTGTTACGGTTGTGGAAATTCACAGAACATCATTCAGGTTCCCTGAAGATCAGTTATGTCGATAAGTGTGTGTCCAGATGAGATTTCCCCACCGATGTATAACGGGCTGTGCATCTTTGAGTTCGCCGTTATTCTTTTGCTATCTTTATTTTAAAACGAACAACATCTCCTCACCATCATTTCCACAAACAACACCATCTTTTCACCAACAACAACCATTTCAACAAACGAACAACATCTCCTCACCATCTCCACAAACAACGCCATCTTTTCACCAACAACAACCATTTCAACAAACAAACAACATCTCCTCACCATCATCTCCACGGCGCCGCCATCTTTTCGCCAGCAACCGCATCCACAAACGAACAGCATCTCCGCCGACAAACACGCCGACTTCCTCGTTGGAGCGAAAGCCGGTGATTCCTACCACGTCCGCGTTTGACGGCAAGATCGGATCAGAATGACAAAAGGGGCGGAGCCAGCCGGGGGTGAAGGGTCGAAGGTAAAAGACCAAACACCACCCCTGAACCTGATAAAAGGCCGGGCTGAAACGCCGAGAAACGACTACAGAGTTCGGAGTTGAGTCTGCAGTTCGGAGTGGAGCTCGGTTGTTGAGTGGAGCTCGGTCATTGGAGTCCGGTGGAGTTTGGAGCCTGGAGTCCAGTCAAGCCTGCAGTGCAGTGCAGAGGTGTTGATCGGTGGAGGTGGCAGCGAAGTCGCCAGCTGGAGAAAGGTCGCCAGCTGGAGAGAAGTCACCAGCCAGCGACATAATGGTCCGAAGTGATCGGGCCCCGGGACGGTCCGAGCGACGCTGAAGGCCCTGTCACACCTTGACATTTTAGCCAGCGTATGGCAAGGTATCAAAATGTTTGTAAAACGCTGGCGTACGCTGAACTATTGATGGTTTTTTTCCAGTTTTGAACGTGTTCATAACGAGTTGGACGTATGCATAACGTATTAGTAATGTACACAGAACGTTTCGATAACATATAGATCACATATCAACGAATGCTGAGCGTGTTGTCGGCATTCACAACCTATGCCCAACGAGAGTCTAACTTATGCATAGCGCGCGGCAGCGTATCGCCGACGATCACGTGGCGTCGCCTATTAATAGGCTGCGGCTCGACGATTCAAATCATAACCGCACGAGACATCGAAGCGTCAAGCCGCTGTCACACCTTGACGTTTTAGCCAGCATATGCCGACGTATGAAAAATTTGCCGAATACGCTGGCACACGTCGAATACGTTATGGTTAAGTTTTGTATATGTTAAGAGCACGCTGAAGTACGCTGGCATACATCGTAGTACGCCGAGTACGTCGACAAATTTTCAGCATGTTGAAAATTTTTCGACATATGCCAGCGTATGACACACGTTCCGCATACGCTGGCCATAAGTTGTAGGCACGTTACGTGATCGTTGACACACGTCGACACACGTTACTTGTAAGTTACACATAAGTCGAAACACGTCGAGGTAATGGTTAGCATCAGTGTTCCAGACTCCCTGGTTTATCTTTTTTTTAAATATTTTTTCTTCGGCATGACGGTGATGTTGACACTTCGATTTCTAGTGCGGTTATGATTTAAATCATTGAGCGGCAGCCTATTAATTATATTATATTATGACTGCACTCGAAATCGAAGTGTCAACATCACTGTCATACCGAAGAAATGAAAAAAAAAAACAGGGAGTCTGGAACACTGACGCTAACCATTACCTCGACGTGTTTCGACTTATGAGTAACTTACAAGTAACGTGTGTCAGCGATCGCGTAACGTGCCTTCACCACGTTACTCATAGTTTAGAAATATGTTTCGGGTATGCTAAACATTACCTCGAAGTGTTTCGACTTATGAGTAACTTACGAGTAACGTGTGTCGACGTGTGTCAATGATCGCGTAACGTGCCTACAACTTATGGCCAGCGTATGCGGAACGTGTGAGTCATACGCTGGCATACGTCGAAAAATTTCAAGCATGGAAAATTTGTCTAACAGCTCGGTGTACTACGACGTATGCCAGTGTGCTCTTAACGTATACAAAACTTACCCATACGTATTCGACGTGTGCCAGTGTTTTAGACAAATTTTTCATACGTCAGCATACGCTGGCTAAATCGTCAAGGGGTGACAGGGCATGAGTGAGGGAGTGAGGGTGACAGGGAGTGAGCGGGCTCTGAAAAGAACATCAACTCCAAAAGAGCAAGGCCCGTTCGCTCCTCTGAGGCATCGTCGGCCAGGCCCGATCGACCAGGCCGCATGGCTAGGCCTGGACCAACCAAGCCACTGTTACACCAGCTGCCATGTTGACGACGAGACATACGGAGGGTCCTCGACCGAAAGACCCATCGAGTCGTCTTCAGGACAACAAGGTAACCTGCACGGCCTCGCGGAGCTCCTTCGTTTTTCCAAGCTCCGAGGGACATTAAAGGCCTACGGGCCCAGTTCTCCCTTTTCTTTTCTGGGGTTTTTGCATGGAAGTCTGTGGCGCCTTGTCCCTTAAGTAGAGAATTGTTATTCGTGCATGTAAATGATAATAGACAATGGCTGTAGGTCTTTTTGCTCGTGTCTTGTCCCTTACCCCCTTTCATTGCCTTGCTTGCATATGTGCATGTTCAAATAAATGTTCAAATATAAGTTAATCGGGTCCAAAGGGGCTTGGCGATAATAAACCGCTCGGCAATCGCAAACGGAACAGGCTGCTGAAAAGCGGCTCTTTTCCGGACAGGTCCCGTTGAGGTACAACCTCTCGGTAGTCTGACCCGGCAAATAATTAGGTAAATCGACAATTCGGCGATCGACCCTGTAGCACGTGGGCAGAGCATTGACAAGGTTGTGGTGTGGTTAACAACACACCCGTAGCTGGATTTCGGCATTGATCCGAAAGCTGCGACTGGATTGCCAGGGTCGGTGGGCGCGCGGCCACAATTCGCTAAAAGCGGTCGCCCACACGCCGGAGTGGCGGAAATCCACAACAATATATTGTTGCGCTTCTCGGAACCGCATGCATACAACAGATAGGTGTACCAAGACAGTTATTCCATTATTATACGTGTCGATAGTTCTCTTCCTTTTGCATAGCGGGACAACAAAGGAGTGCGTTGCGATGACCTAATAGCTAGGGTTGCTTCAATCATTTTTTTCCTTCATTTCATCCCCACTCTTCTTTTTTTCTGATTATTCCTGAGGTAAATCAGGGATCTGTGAGGGATCTGTTGCTGAGAGATTCTTGTTCCCGGGCGAGCCCTAAACCCGGCGTGTGCGGCGAGTGATGTGCGCTTGGCAATGCGGGATTGTCGACTCGAGCTTCCGATGGTCTGGGGAGAATTACCGATTGCATGAGAAAGGCATGCAAATAAATACCTCTAAAGAGGCTGCGCAAATGGTGTTTTTCACAGCATGGGAAACACGGCCGGCACGACACCCACGCTGCACGTACAGAGGCCAATAAAGCCTACTCCACGCCATGTTGGGCAGGATACGAGTGTGCTGGTAGAACCGGCTTGTTTGTTTTTTAACCTCAATACCCGACGCATGTTGGTGTTCGCCCCGCGCACATGCCAGCGGAATCGTGTGAACACGAGCGCTGGCCACGTGCGTAATGGTGGAACCACGCGCACTGTTTAGAATGTGCTCGAAAGCAGACACATGCGCCGCTCGTGAAACGTGCATGGATTTATCCATGGCGATATACCTTCGGTCCTCACTGCCAGCGGTGGATTCTCCACGGATGTGGACGTCTGCTTGTCTCTGTGGCCAGCGAGGCTGCAATCGAGCCAGGGAATATACAGTGCGGGCCACGTTGGCGCGTGCGGAACGAACGCGTTGATCGACGCTGGTCGATCGCCCGAGCGGGCATGCGGGACCCTCGACCGGTCGCCCGTGGGGTTTTGCGGGATGATTCGCGTGCCAATTTCAGAGTGGGAGATTCATGTCATCTCGTGGGGTCGGAGCGAAGTATGGCCGCTGTTTGAGATGGCGTTGCCGGAACTGAAGTGAGGCGGTTTCCGGCCCAAGCTGGCGGGTCACGTGAGGGGTCGGGGCCAATCGGAGCAAAAACCAATTTGGATTCGGCATGGCCCCTCCCCCCGAGCTGTGGGCCCTATAAAGGTCGGGGAAGTCCCTCTTGCCCGTTCGGTCTGTGTTTCCTGCTCCTCGACTCCGCCTCCTCGTCTCCGCCCACGGCGACACCACCACGACCCGCCTCCTGCGCCTCGATTCCGCCTCCTCGTCTCCGCCCACACCACATCAACCCCAGCCGCCGACCTGATCCCGCCCACTGCTCCACCCTCGCCCTCTGGACTCCGCCCCTTCTCCACTCAAGCTCCTCCTTCACGAGCACAGTCTCCACACGTGCGGCTTGGGCCAGAGGCAACGCGCCCAGTGTTGGGTACCGCACCCCAGAGCATCCCCCCCCCAAACGTATTGGTGGCATGTCGTGCTTTCAGGCGCACAGGTACCGAGATCATAGCTTCAACCCCCCCACGCTCCCCCCCCCCCGGTTGAAAAACTCCCTCTTCATCGGGTTCTGTGTCTGTGTGTGAGCGTGTGTGTGTGAGCTGACGCTTGCCTGCTTAAGCAAGATTGCAGAAGATTGTTATCATTGTTATTGTTATTATTTACATGTTAAGTCTGCTCTGTGTACCCTTTTGTAAGTCGCCTGTTTATTCTCGCACCACACGATTCTTTATATCTCTGCACAACACACGCCAAAAAATCTTCACTGTGTCACATATTTTTCCTCGCCTGCTTGTAAATAAATTATTATTATGAGGAATGTTCCCTGCTCGGTTTTGTCTTTTCTGCTATTGATCCAGCATGGTCTGAATCCAAGTTCAGCCGGGACTTTATTCCCAACTATCCGTTTCCTTTAGCCGGTACGTCCTTGGCAGTGTCGCTCGGCTGCATCCGATCCGGTAAAGTAATCCGGTCTGGTAGAGTGATCCAGTTTGAACATGGCGTACCGAGGGCATGTTTCCCCGGTAATTAAACCACGTGATTGATTAGGTAACCCGATTAACCCATAGATGAGAGGACCCTAGGTCACGCGGTTGAGTTATTGGCATACACGGTCGGTTAAGCGACCCGCCGCGTCACGTAATTATCCGTGTACGACGGCCTACAATTCCGGGGAGTCTGGTGGGAACCGATATAGCTTCCCCCACCTCGTGGTCTTCTTACCCGACCCCCCAGCCCACAACAGTTTGGTGTCAGGAGTGGGATTCGACCCAGGGGTGTGCTTAGCAACCCCCCTCGCCCCCCCCGAAATTAAGAGCAGGATTAAAATTTTGTTTAATTATCGGTACGGACCATGGTGGAACAAGACGAGCTGGTTCAGGTGGGTTTTAAGAGTACAATATTGGAGGACTCCGTGGCTCAGGACAACAGTTTTGAGGGAGATCATTCCCTGCAGCCATACCCAGAGGTAATGGGGGCAACCGCATCTATAACCATGCTTGAGGACCCCCTGCATCAAATTTCCCTCACGGAGGACCTCGCGATCCCTATCGGATCCACACCCGATCATAGCAGATCGGCTCCGCCAAAGCCATTCGACACGGACCAGTTGATGGAGATGGTGAAACAAATGATGGAGCGCATGGAACTGGGGCGAAACCAACAGAGAGGTGATATGGAAAAAATGGACCGGAACTTGCAAACACTGAGAGGTGATATGAAAAACATGGACCGGAATTTTACAAATGGGATCAGGACTGTACATGGGGAAATGACCGAGTTGAGGGGGAGTGTGGAAGGTGTTTGGACCACAATGAAGACGGGTAAGGAAGAAGTGATGGATAAAAGAACGGCGGTTGGACGAGAAGTGGATAAACTCGGACAGGGGATGACGGAAATAAAGAAAGGACAAGGGCAATTAAAAGTGGCGATTGGGAAGAACACAAACGCGATACAAAATTTAAAACAAGGCCAGCAGGAAACAAAGGGGGAATTGGGGGCCGTAAAAGAAGAGTGTAAAATGAGACACGAATAAATTACGAAAATGGTTAAAGAGATGGGACGGAAGGTTGAGACGAAGAATCAGGAAATGGGGAAGCAATTAAAGAAACACGAGGACGAGACAAAGAGTTTTAGCAAAGCAAAGGAGGAATTAAAAGAGGTGACAGAGACGCAGGGAGAGATAGATAGAACGGGTAAGGGACGAATTGTACCAAAGAAAAGAGGAGCAGACACAAATAGAAATGGTAAGGGACATTGAGGTTGAGCTTGTGGAATGTTTTGAGACCCAGTGCGAGGGTCGGATTAACCTCCCACAGGAGCAAGGGGAGACGATATGCTCCCTCGAAGCAGACCGTGACGAGGTGAGTCCGGTAAGGCTGTGCGAGGTGGAGCTGTTTCATGGTGCAAAAGAGCACATGCCCAGTTTTGGGTGGATAGAAGCCCCGGGATCTCGTGGGTTAACCCAAGTCCCGAGTGTGATTGTGCCGGAGTGTGTCAGAACGTGAGTGGAGTGCAAATGACATGGCAAGGATGAGTGCACGTGAGAAAATGGGACACGGACCGACCCAGACGGGAGTCATGGGTCGTGTAACGGACGAGAATGGTGAGCCTTCTGAGCGGGATAAAGTTATTTCGTAAACTGTGCCGGCTCCGTGGGACTATGTGTGTGATATCCGGTCAGTGTTTTGCAAACCGCCGAAGCGCGGAGCATTGCTCGGTACGTTAATGGTTCCAGGGGAGCCGGCGTTTAAACGATCCGCACCTGGTACAATACCAGAGCGCGGACGGCTAAAATGGAAGCGAACTGAGGAATTAATTGAATTTGGAAAGAATATATCCCCGTGTGAGCACGTGTACGGGGCCCGAAGTGCTGCGCGCCACGAGTGGTGTTCGCGGGACGCACGGAACGAGTCCCAATGGCGACACCGCCGGGCCCTTGTGCGTGGCAGGCCTCGCGGTGCAGGCCGTGTGCGACTGACGTCAGCGGGGATCTGGCAGCACGAAGGTCAGGTGTGTAACGCATGGTGGTTCACATGGGTGATAGCCCGAAAGCGAGCATTTAATGCGATTAACGGGGCGACGTTACGCCCTCATGTAGCGGCCAAACGGAGGGGAAGAGCGTGCTGTAGACCGCCGCCCTGGAGGCGTAAGGCTCGCCGAGCCTTGCCATGAGTACATGATGCCCGGCCAGGATGTAGCGAGCATCCTCGCCCGGGGCAATGGAGCATTAGTTAGGGGAAGGGTTTAGTGTTAGATAGACTGGCCTCATGGGGGCATGAGCCGTCTTCCATGGGCCCCGGTAACACGAGTTTGGGGAAATTTAGGATAGAATTAGAAATGGATTGGAGACATGGACACACATGGAACATGTAGTGGGGACATAGATTAGCTACGTGGAGTTAAATGGAACATGCATTTGAATAAGGGATGACGGCGAGCACGAGTTAGTTAGGGGGATGTAGTTAGTAGAGTGTTGGAGTGACTTGAAAAAATAATAATAACTAGTGAATGAGGGTCAGCAGGCCCGAGTGTGAATGGAGCTGATGTGGAATGCATGGTGCGAACGAATGATTTGGGGGAGGAGTGAATCCCACCCAAGGGAACCTGGGGTTAGTGTAATAAAAGTTAGCGGGTTAATTAAATTAACCAAAAGGATGTCGTTTTGTTGTTGGCGTTGAACGAAGGCACGAAACCTTTTGTAGGGTGCAGGAGACTATTGACCGGCTGGGAGCATGGCTGGTGAAATGTGCGTACTGAGTAGAGGGCACCCCGGGCACCGAACTAGTCAGCCAGAGTAGGCCATGGGTCCAAGTGACTGATTTAGTGTAATGGGCATGGGTACCCAGGGGAAAGGGACCCGGAGCGCCAAAATGCCACGTGGGCATCGACGGGGAAAATGCCAGGAAGGGCATTCCCCACGTTCATAGGCTCGCAGACAGCATCAGAGACCCGGGGATGCTGAAGATTGAGTTTGGCAGGTGGGTAGACCTGCCGGTGGAGCCACGCTGCCCAGCCACGAAATTGTGCAAGAGCACGGGAGAAAATTTGCGGGCCAGGCCCAAATTAATAACGAACACCAACACAGGTGACGGGAATCGTGGTTGCGAGAACCAATAGTGTCAAGAGACAGGCGTGCTGAAAAGCCCCGCGGATAGTTTAAAGAGTAATAAATGGTAGGATAGATAGGAAACGTGTACCCCTTCGCACCATCCATCCCTTCGCTGTTCCTAGGCTGCTGGACTCACCTTGCAAATTTCTAAAAACTGTAGGAGCTATTCTGAGGCTACATTGGGCCTCGAGACAGATTCACTTGTTGTCTCCTCCTCAATCCTTTCAAAAGGGATCTTAGGGATTGGGAATAGACAGTTAGGACAGGTTAGCCAAACAAAGACAATAAGGGGGTTAGGGACACACATAATTATAAAAAAAGTAATTTATTTTTTTTGGTGACAACCGAATGGGCATGGGTATGGACAAGGATAGGCATAGGCAATAGGTTGGGGGGAGACCGTAGGGTAGGACCGAGCCCGTCTTCGGACTGGCCAACGCCACCACACTCCCTCCACAACCTCGCGAGACCACACCGAGGCCGGCCAGCTTCATGTGCCGACCTGTTGTACTGCACCTAACCTGGTCTGCATTTGCCATGCCTTTATCTGCCTTTGCCTTGACTCCATTTGCCATACCTGCCCATGCCTTTATTTGCCTTGCCATATCACTTAACCTTACCATGTGTGCCAGGACCATCTGTGTGGGAGTATTTGCAAGGACTGCCCTCCAGGCAGCCGCATTACTGGTGACTGCATTTGTGCAGCCCGGACATCTCCTTGTCATTTATAAAGGCCAGTTCAAATGGACTGTGAGACGGCGTGTGGCCTGCCATGTTCGGGTGAGTTGCCTCCAGCCGCCAGGCGAAAAAGTAATAAAAAAAACCAAACAAAAAAAAACAACAACAAACAAAGGACCATTCAGGGTCCTGAATTCGCCTGATCATTGATTGCCTGCTGCTGCACTCATCCCCGAATGTTGCCTTTTTTTGTATTCTCTCCTCAAGTCACAGTTCCTGGGCCATGGGTAATGTAAATATGAGAAATGTATATTGTTATAACCCACCTGTTTGTTTGTTTAGTTCAAATTTCCAGCAATGTAGAAAAGTTGTCCGTATGAGTTTGTTAGTTTAGTTACGCAATGCATGAGGTTATTTATTTTTGGGACATGTATTTGAAATGTCGCACTCAGGGATCCATAGGTAAAATGTACTTGGGGAACCTACACCTGCATGCCACACGAACGTTAACGACTTGGGTCGAGTCGAGCAAAAGGGAGGGCGGGGGGGGGGTAGTGTTGCGGTTCTCGGAACCACATGCATACAACAGATAGGTGTCCCAAGACAGTTATTCCATTATTTATACATGTAGATAGTCCCCTTCCTTTTGCTTAGCGGGCCAACAAGGGAGTGCGTTGCGATGATCTAATAGCTAGGGTTGCTTCAATCTTCTTTTTTCCTTCATTTCATCCCCACTCTTCTTTTCTGATTATTCCTGTACTGAGGTAAATCAGCCACGTGCGCCTTGGCGGCCAGTGCTTGCGGCGCCGCGGTGAGGGGTCTGCTGCTCAGAGATTCTCATTCCCGGGTGTGCCCGAAACCCGGCGTGTGCAGCAAGTGATGTGCGCTTGGCAATGCTGGATTGTCGACTCCAGCTTCTGATGGTCTGGGGAGAATTGCCGATTGCATTAGAAAGGCATGCAAATACATACCTCTGAAGAGGCTGCACGAATGGTGTTTTTCACGGCATGGGAAATACGGTCAGCACGACGCCCACGCTGCACGAAACACGGACAGAGGCCAATAAAGCTGACTCCACGCCATGTTGGGCAGGATACGAGTGTGCGGGTAGAAGCGGCTTGTTCTTTTTTACCGACACATGTTGGTGTTCGCCCCATGCACACGCTAGCGGAGTCGTGTGAACACGAGCGCTGGCCACGTGTGTAATGGTGGAACCACGCGCACTGTATGGAATGTCCTCGAAAGCAGACACGTGCGCCGCTCGTGAAACGTGCGTGGATTTATCCATGGCGATGTACCTTCGGTCCTCGCTGGCAGCGGTGGATTCTCGTCTCTGCGGCCAGCAAGGCTGTGATCGAGCCAGGGAATGTGCAGTGCGGGCCACGTTGACGCGCGTGGAACGAGTGCGTTGATCGACGGTGGTCGAACGCCCGAGCGGGCATGCGGGGCCCTCGACCGGTCGCCCGGGGGGGTTTTGCGGGATGATTCGCGTGCCAATTTTGGTGTGGGCGATTCATGTCATCTCGTGGGTTCGGAGCGAAGTATGGCCGCTGTTTGAGATGGCCTTGCCGGAACTGAAGTGAGGTGGTTTCCGGCCCAAGCTGGTGGGTCACGTGAGTGGTCGGGGCCTATCGGAGCGCCCAATTTGGGTGATGACGTTTGTATTCGGCATGGCCCTCCCCCCGAGCTGAGGGTCCTATAAAGGTCGGGGCAGTCCATCTTGCCCGGTCTGTCTCTGTCCGAGATCATAGCCTCAATCCCCCCCCCCCCCGGTTGCAAAACTCCCTCTTCATCGGGTTCTGTGTTTGTGTGTGAGCGTGTGTGTGTGAGTGTGCTGACGCCTGTCTGCTTAAGTAAGACTGTAGAAGATTGTTATCATTGTTATTATTCCCCGCCAACCAACGAAGTTGGCGGGGGATAAAGAAATGGGTTCCGTCCGTCCGTCCGTCCGTCCGTCCGTCACATTTCTTCTCCGGAGCTTAACTACAAATCCCCTCAAGATATATTTACGAAATTTGGTACACATATCAAGCAAGTGGTGAACTGGTGCCTTTTGATATTTTCTAATTGATAGGTCACATGGTTTGGCAGCCATGTTGGATTCAAGAAAAATATTCAAAAATGTTTTCTCTGGAATCACATAACCTAACGAAGCAAAAATTTGCAACTATCATCTTCCATCATGTCTGCATACATAGTAAAAATTATGACGTCACAAGTCACATGGTTTGGCGGCCATCTTGGATAGAAAAACACATCTCATCCGATTAACACGAAACTTCACACACGTATTCCACTGGAGGATTGGAGGCAGAATGTAAATTTATGATGTCATAGGTCACATGGTTCGTCAACCATCTTCGATTGAAAATTAATAAATTTTAAAAATCATCTTCTCCAGAACTGCTGGACAGGACAGATTGAGGCAAATTTTCACATACACTTTCCCCAAGACATCCTTTCAGAAGTTTGTTAATTTCTAATTGATAGGTCACATGGTTTGGTGGCCATATTTAATTTACCCTAAAACCTTCAAACATCTTCTTCACCAGAACGGCTGGTCAGATCAAGGGGAAACTTCACATACATATTGCACACGCTTAGGGAATATAAGTTTGTTAATCCTCATTTACTATGGCGGGGGATATCGAAGACTTTGTCTTCAACGGATGCTAGTTGTTATTATGTCCGCCTTAAGTCTGCTCTGTGTCCCCTTTTGTAAGTTGCCTGTTCATTGTCGCACCACACGATTCTTTCTATCTCTGCACAACACACCCCAATAAATCTTCACTGTACCACATATTTTTCCTCACCTGCTTTTAAATAAATTATTATAATGAGGAATGTTCCCTGCTCATTTTTGTCTTTTCTTCCATTGATCCAGCATGGTCCGAATCCAAGTTTAGCCGGGACTTTATTCCCAACGATCCGTTCCTATTAACCGGTACGTCCTTGGCAGTGTTGCTCGGCTGCATCCGATCCGGTAAAGTGATCCGGTCCGGTAGAGTGATCCGGTTTGGACAAGCATACCGATGGCATGTTTCCCCGGTAATTAAACCACATGACTAATTAGGTAACCCGATTAACCCATAGACGAGAGGACCCTAGGTCACGCGGTTGAGTTATTGGCATCCACGGTCGGTTAAGCGACCCGCTGCATCACGGAATTATCCGTGTGCGACGGCCGACAATTCAGGGGAGTCTGGTGGGAACCGACATAGCTTCCCCCAACTAGTTGTCTTCTCACCTGACCCCCCCCGGCCTACAACTGTATATGTATATGTATATATATATATATATATATATATATATATATATATATATATATATATATATATATATATATATATATATATATATATATATATATATATATATATACATACATATACATACATGTTGATTCAATAAATAAAATGAAAATAACCAAATACATTTTACAGTCCTGAATTGACAGGTGATGGGTGCTTGATGCGTTGACTCAGTTTCTTCATAATTTTCTTATTTTTTCATTTGTTCCTTGCAATGTTGGGAGAGGTGGCGACATACTTCAGATGCATTTTCACGTGTGTAAATCAACTTGTTTATGCTTGTATGCTTCTCAATGGTCAACAGTAAGATTCAAGACCTCCGTCAGCTATGTTTATTCAGTCAACTATAAAAAGCGGAAAAAAATCATCAAAATCAGACTGTGAGATTGAAGTGATCAAAAATTCTCAGTTTTGCTTGGTACTTTTAGATCAGCCATGTAAGAGAAGGACATTATGAGACAATGGTAGGATTAACACAGTCTATAGGATTTGAGTTGGGGAACCCAGCATCGATTACTCAAAAGAGGAAAACCTGAAACAGCATTCCCAATATTTTCACAATAGAGAGCATTGATCAGTACACCTCCGTAGATTCCAACATTAGTGTAAAAATGAAACAACATATTCAAGTAAAATTCACAACGGAGTGATTCGTGCAAAAGCTATGTTTATAGGGGGTGAGGGGGGTAGATATTACCTTGGAACAGATATAAATGTAGTATGGTCCATGTACGAGTAGTTAGCCAATCTCGATGTGATTAAGTAGGGAACCGTAGCTCGAGGATTGACTTGTTTAAATGTGCACCATACAGACGATGGTGTGTGGCAATAATTAAATGGGGTTTAAGGTTAAGGTGGCTGGCTTGGGACTTGAGGGTCCTGATTTTGAGCCCCTTTTCCGTTAAATTAACACCAGGTGGGGTTGACTCAGCCTGTCATCCTTCCGAGTTTGGTGAAACGAGTACCAGTGTACTGGGGTAATAATTATGTGGGGTAACTTGCGTCGGAGTGGCGACCCATCCAGGACTGTACTTGCCAATGAAACTGCCTCAGTCACCCTATGCACCTTTATGGTGAGAAAGGAATGGTTTAATTATTAAGGTTAAGGAACTCGTAGGTACAACATCCTGTAATCCCCCTGGGCGAGGCACCGATGTGAGGCCTTAGGAAATTGAGAGGTGTTTTGTTCATAGTGTAAGGTCATGCAAGTATCTTTCTCCTGTAGGATGACTTGTATAAGACATATCATGTGTCTTCGTTCTCTTCAGAGTGATGTCCAAGTTAGGAGACAATGGTTATATTGCCATCCTGGTATGGTAGTGAGGCAGCAGTCGAGACAAAACACTTGTCCTTGAGAGACTTATTTCTCACAATGTAAATAGCAGTGTTGTAAACTTCAAAGCCCTCAAATTCAACATTTTATCCTTTCAACGCTATCTTAATCTGAAAGCCATTTCAGAGTTCACCATAACCATTATGTGTGTGCAGTGGACTGTTGGAGGAACGAAAGGCAAGCAGAAAAGGAAAGGCCAACAAGTCAAGAAGGGAAGCAACAAACGCGTAGCCATGCCCAAAACCGCCGCTTCGGACAGCTCTGGAGAAGACAGCACACCTGACGCCTCTGAACCAGAAGAAGGTGATTTCCATACATTTTTCACTAACCGCACTTGTGCTGTAAAGTCATGCTCACCCCCATTATACAGCCGTCCTCTCTTTCACGGCCATACCTGCATTTTCATTATGGGCTCCGGCTGCTGCCAAAGCTCTGGCCGTTGTCAGCTGGTCTACCTCTGGCTATTTGCCTCGATTTTCTTTCTGCAACAATTTTCTTTATAAAACAATCCGGAGGTGTTTTGCACTTAATTTAATTCAATTGAGGCAACGAATATTGACTTGGTTGAAAAAAACCGATTGTGATGGGCGCAGATTGTCCAAGTTTTATGATTCGTTCCATTCTTGTGTTTCCCCGACCCAAGAACAACCACGTGCGACTCAAAGGGATGAACTCTGTTATATTAACATTACAAACCCCATTTATCAGAGACAGACGTAAGCTGATAAAGCTTGCTCAGAGATATCTTCTGCTATTCTTATCACCAAATACAAAGGTGTTGCTGAACAGATAGTCACGCATGCTGAAGCCATGGTTGGTTTGGGGTGTAGGTCGGCAAAAATGAAAGCGACTCCAAACCTCAATCTTAAAATTTGGTTTTTGGAATGGAAGACCAGGTGCGGATATCTTGAAAATCTGCAGTCGTGGAAGACGAGAGCTATGCTTTTATATAATGACCTGGCATTAATTCTAATTGGGTTTTCATTGAGAATGTTCTGAGCCTGTCTGTGTCACTTGTTTTGGCAGTACTACGGTGTTGAGGCCTACGGTACCATAGGTCATTATGACAACTCACTGGGCAGGATATGGCCAGGATGAATAATAAATTCTCTTCCATGTTGTCGTGGAATTCAATACGTGTGATGAAAACCATGATTCAAACTGATCAAAGATTGTCTCGGTTTCGAGGTCATCCTCAGTCTCGAGGTCAGAATGTGCGTTTCTACGAAGTAAAGTTCATCGCCTCCAATCTTGCCAATTTATTCCTTTGTGCTCAAGTCAATGACTGCTGTAGAATAAAAGTGGTATTCATCTTCAGGGCAATTGAAATAGGTGATCATGGTTTAAAACTGTTAACTATAAAACAAATTTATGCAAAAAAAACAGACCTAAAGTTACCTTTATTGGTTATCTCAGGATAACTGAATTTAATTGCCTAAATATGCTCAGACTGAGAAAATTGTGGGGGGGGGGGATATTGTACCAAGATTTATCTTTAGTTTGCCCCACTAGTACTGCAGCAGAGCAAGCCAATTGTTCAAATTTGCATAAAAGCACCAAAATTGGTACACATGCAGAATAATGTATTCCGAACAATTCTAGATATGGAGCCACCCAAGATTTTGCCTTGGTCAGCTTTGGCTGACAATTGATCTGAAATATCAGACTATGCTGCTGGACTACACTGACTACAAAGAGAGAAATGACATCACATGATTGTGTTGCCGGCCGACAAGAGTGCTCTGGGAAGCTATGTCACTTCAAGTTCACCGGCTGTGTTTGTGTGAAGTTTAAAGTCGTGTGTGTGTGTGTGTGTGTGTGTGTGTGTGTGTGTGTGTGTGTGTGTGTGTGTGTGTGTGTGTGTGTGTGTGTGTGTGTGTGTGTGTGTGTGTGTGTGTGTGTTTTAGTTATCTGTCTGTCACTTATATAGCAGATCTTCAATGGGCCTTTCATCCAGTAAAAAAGAAATCCTTAATGTACCTCTAACCAAACTTACACAAATATTTGCTTTGTGCATGCGCCCCGGGCATTCAAGAGTGGATTATGTCCTTTTGAAAGTCACATATCCTGTGTCGGAGTGGCGACCCGTCCAGGATTGTTCCCAATAGCCAAGGAGACTGCTTAGGTAGCACCAACACTCTGCACAGAGTAGGGTCCCAATGGATGGGATGGAAAGTCGCACATTGAGAGGCAAAAAATACAATATTCTTGTTCATTCGTTCAATGGTTACACATACACCTTGAAATCGCAATTAATCAAAGATACCTACTGGTTGAGAAAAGCCCATGTGGTTATCTAGCTTGTGCTGTTCAGGTATGGATGTTTCAAGTGCTCCATGTTTAGTGAATTCGATTTGCTCATTGTTTTATCCGTTTTCTTCTTCCGGAGTGTTTTCACAGCACAAATCAAATTGGTGCATCCAATTAAACCTTGTCAACTTTGCATTTCAAATGATGAAGCTCTTACAATAGTTTTATTATTTTTTAAATACGAGAATTACTTAATCATTAAAGTGATTCATCATCATTGAGAGATTGGGCCAAAAACTATATCGTACTGTAAAGCATGATATTTCAAAAATGTGTTGGGCCCGATGTGTTCTCGTGGATCACGCATTACGTGGTGGAGGTATGCACTCCACCAAGTGCCCTTCTAGTTTCGATATAGCTTTCCATTTATGGCCTATATATAGCACATGTTGTTTATGAGAATAAAAAACGTTATTCTAAAGCATTGGATGTGCAAGTAATTCATACGGTATTATCCCTCGAAAGAACTGTCAAACTCGAAGTATTTACTTCAATCGCTATGGATATACCATTTTAATTTGTACATTTATTGCTTTGTTCTGCGGTGTCTGCAGGTGAAGTATCTGACTCCCAGAGCAGCAGCAGCTCAGATGGCGGTTCCTCCAGCTCCATGGATGAGGACGCGCAGTTCCATGATGGCTACGGTGATGACTTGATGGGAGATGCAGAGGATCGCGCGCGTCTTGAGAAAATGTCAGAAAAAGAGCGTGAGCAGGAACTTTTCAACCGCATCGAAAAGCGTGAAGTTCTTAAAACCAGGTAACTGCTTGAGAGGTGAGCAGTTTCTGAGTTTAAAGTGCTTTGGGGCTACCTTCTGAGATCATGAGCGAACTTGGGATTTGTTAGATGAAAAGAGGAGATTGAGACATTAGGTTGGCCTGTGCACTCCTATCTGAACCTATGGCTCATGAATCTGGGGCCCCAGATTCAAATTTCTCACTCTCTCACCCAGGTTTCTCTCACTCTCTCACCGCAGACAGGTCGTTGGTCTTTCTGTCTTCTACTGTCTCCTCTCCAGTCTCCCCCCCGCTTTGTCTGTGATATTTCCCCCCCCCCCCATATTTCCACAGGGTACTCAAGGTCCGCCAGCAACCCCCTTCTGGTAAAACTAACAAAATCACGAATCACTGCTCACCTTCACTCTTCCATTCCTCTTTTATCCCACCTTTGGAATAAACTCCCACACTCTCTTCAATCCCATTCTTCCCTCCAGGCCTTCAAAACAGCTGTTCACCACCACCTCTTATCTTCCCCGATCCAAAATCTCGATCTTTTCTACCCCTGTTAATCCACCCTAAACCTACTTCCTTCAAATTCGCTGCTTTCCTTCCTGAAAGTCCCTGTAAAGTCCATCTTGTATACCCCATGTTCTTCACCCCATCCCTCTCCCTTCCACAGATCTCCTCATGTCTCTGTTCCCCACTGTTTTGTCCTTCCCTCTCCCGTCCCTCTTGTCTCATGCCCCCCCTCCCCTTGCTGTGCGTTGTGTTTTAGCACTTATACGAGCCTCGATAATGTATACAAAAAAAAGAAAAATGTCATATACAGTACCTGTGCTGATTTGTCTATTATCTCCTAATTTAATTGCTATCATATCAATGTCCTTTTTTGCAGACAAAATTGAGGCTTATGGAAGAGCAAGGTGATAATAAAGTTGATATTTGGGTAGTGGGGCCACAGTTCGATACAAAAAGCAAGGGAATGAGTTAACAACAGAGAGAGCATAAGCAACTCAACCATATATTAAGAGGGTTGTGTTGGGTCAGTTTCCCTAATGGGGGTAGTAAAGATTGCAAGTTGAGTTGTAGGATGAAATGTGATAGTGGTGCACTGCCTCCTTAAAACCAAGAGAGTTAGAGTGTAGCGTGCGCTTGAACCATCTCTGGAAGGCACTTCCAGAAAAGAGGGAAATTGAGCAGATATGCTGGATTTTGGAGTTGTCCCACTTGTGATTTATGCACAAGCTCCACCATAAGCCTGAGATAATTCTTTACAATATAAAAGGCATCTTTGTATTACATACATGGAAATGGAGTTGGTGGAAATTTTCAAGGAAAGGGTGAAGGTATTAGCAGCAGCAAAAATGAAGGCTGAAAAAGGATAAGAAGAAATGTATTTTTAATACTCGTAGTTTATGGGACAGCTTCCATGTATAAAGTCATTGTTAGCTCGTTGCCCCGCACATAGTAATGTGTGTGTGTGTGCGTCCGTCCGTCTGTCCAGGCCATAACTTTTTTACCATTTGAGCTTTTGTCATCAAATGTTCAACAAACCTTAACGATGAGAACATGGTGAAAATAATTAAAAATTGGGTCAGAATTTGAAAAGGCAAAGCCATAGTGACTATAAATAGCCCTTATTGGCCCCATGCAGCTCATCAAGCACGAGACACCCTGCATTTTTTTTAATCGTTTCCTTGTTTATTTATTTACCAGTGAGCTTCAGTGTGTCTGTCCAGGCCATCACATTTTTTTGCAATTGCCCTTTTTTGTCGAATCTCCAACAAACCTTTATTATGAGAATATGGACAACTCAAATTAATAAAATGTACAATTTCTTTTAGCTCGTGTATTCGGCAAGTTTAGTTTGAGTAAAAAGCAGATGCTTTGCATTTTGAGATGCTTTCTAGTTTGTCTTGCTTCTGGGATATAATTGTGGAACTTGAGAGGAGGGGCTTGGGTGTCGTGGGGGTTGGGGAGGGAGGCATTAGGCTATATATGTACACATTTGAAATGGAGAAAGTCATAAATTTACAGCAAAGTCATAAATGAGTCCCCTTTCCTTTTTTCTGTTTTATTGGATTTATTTGATAATCTTTTTCATGCACTGTACGTAACAATTCTTCATTGAAATGTATGTCTTATCATGTGTTGTAGGGATAATGGACCAAAGTGGCTTTATTATTTTACATTATCTTACATTGCCTTTACTTTTTGCATTTTTTTTAGGTTTGAAATCGAGAAGAAACTCAAAGCCAGAAAGAAAAAAGAAAAGAAGCAGAAGCAGGAGAAAGACCACCGAGAAAAACCATCAAAGATGCTGGAGTCTCAGGTCGATTACTGGGACCGTTCCCCATGTTGTACCTGGGCTGATAGTGAGCAGAGATGATTGTCAAACTTATTATGCTTTTATTTACAGTTTTGTAGAAACGCTACACTATCGTGGAGGGAACTTTGTATTCCGAGATGTATGCAAGTTTCACTGTAAAGTGATGACTGTAACCATGATGAGTCATTTTGCTGGCCATGATTTTAGGTGACGTCACACAGTAAGGAGCGCCGGTCAAAACGTGAGGAGAAACTCGATCGAAAGTCCCTGGCCATGGAGGAGCTGAAAGCTGAGCGTGAGAAGAAAAAGAACAGGACTGGTAAACATATTCACGTGTTAATTTGTATTTTCAAAACTGCTAAGCCTTCTTGATGTTGAATCATTTATCTTACGGAAAAGGTTTGATCTTTTAATTATTTTTTAAAATATTAATGAATCTCTTAAAAACTTATGGTTGAATATGGACGGTTTGGTGGAATTAGCAAATTCTACCACTACCTTTTTAATTTGGAAAGTGAAACTTATGGAATAGCTGGATGACTGGGTTTGAAGGTCACTCTGCTGACACCATAACTGACTTGACTGATTTTGGGGCCTTGTTTAAGGCTGAACTTTGAAATTTCCAGGATAATATTACTCCATCTTTTCTGCTCTCCGATGAGTCAAGGGGAAAGGATCGGGCTAATGTTTGCTGCAGTCAGAGATCATGCCTGAATGTCTCAGACCATCTTGTTTCAAGGTGGCCTTTGGGGCAGTGACAGCCAGCGTGTGTTGGATTGAAGTGATACACTTGGTATGGTGGTAGGTGTCCAACATATGATGGTGTCCATCCCAATCGAAGTGTCGCTGGTCGGAGTAGGGATGAGGATAGGGGCTGGTTGGTTTAATTGCAAATACCTATGGATGTTCTCAGGCAGATGTCTCAGGAATTTCATGTTGAATACATCTTATCTGCACAGGTCTGTAGCAGTGGTTGTCCATGTTTCCAACGCATACAGGAGGGCAGATTGCACGAGGGCATGGTACATCTTCATTAGCTCACCTGGAACGTAGTTTTGGGGAGTTTATGGGATAGCGCGTCGTCCGTCCGTCAGTCCTTCCATTCACAAATACTTACAACTTCTTCTCTGAAACTACACATACGGTTTTGATGAAACTTCACCACAACCTTCATCATATCACTCGTGATGTACCAAAGTTTGTTCACACCATTAAAAAAATCTTGGTCTAAAGGGGTCAACGGGTGCTTGCCCCCCAAAATAGGTATTTGCTTTCTTCTCAGAAACTACACACAGAATTCCAATGAAGCTTGACTCCTATCTTCATCACCCGTGATATGTATCAAAGATTGTTCACACCATTACAAAAATCGGGATCTAAGGAGGTCTTCGGGGGTGAGGGGTGGTTGACTCCCAAAATAGTTATTTGCTTCCTTCTCAGAAGATACACGCACAATTCCGATGAAACTTGATGACCACCTTCATCACCCATGATTTACTAGTTTGTTCATGACATAAAAAAAAAAAATCCATCGATATTTGCTTTCTTCTCTGTTACATATTTTTGAGCATCATCCACACCTACCAGTGGTTGTCTAGTTTTCTTATCCAGCTGCCACCAGGTGAGTGCCCAGGGGTATTGCCCCTATTTTTTGTGTCTCCATGGACAAAGTTGCCAGAGCCATTATGTTTTCTGGTGTCCATCCGGTCTGTCCGTGCTTTTTTTTTCTCTCTCTCTCTTTTCTCTGCAACCCCTTATCCGATCGACACAAATTTTTCACCATAGGTGCAACAAATCGTATAGAATTTTTTTATTGATAATTATGGCATCATAGGTCATATATATATACCTGGTGTTGGCTCAATGGTTAGGGTGGTGGCTTTGAATCCTCTGATCCTGAGTTCAAACCCCACTCCACTGTTGAATTCATACCAGGTGGGGTTGACTCTGCCTGTCATCCTTCCGAGGTCGGGAAAATGAGTGCCAGCATGCTGGTATCCTGTGTCGGAGTGGCGACCCGTCCAGGATTGTGTCCAATAGCCAAGGAGACTGCTTAGGCAGCACCAACGCTCTGAATGGAGTATGGTCCCGATGGATGGATGGATGGATAGGTCATATGATGTGGCAGCCATGTTGGAAAAAAGGAAAATCTTTGGACCTCTGTATCTCTGAAACCGCTCCATGGTAAAATTGACCTTGGCACATATTGAGTACCATGGAAAAGAAGTGTGATTTTTTTTGTTGATGTCATCGAAGTATGATTCCTTATCCATGGAGAACAAAAAGTTCTGTGACATCACAGGTCACATGGTTTGGCATCCATATTGGATTTACCCTATAACCTATAAAAATCATCTCCACAACATCTTGATAGAACGCCAGGAAACTTCACCCACATGTTCCCCAAGCCTTGGGATACCAGGGTGTTCACAAATAATTAATAGGTCACATGGTCTGGCAGCCATATTGGATTAAATGAAAATCTTTAAAAATGTATTTCTCTTGAACCGGTTCATTAATCGACGTGAAACGTCATAGTTATGTTCTAGTAGTGATGGGGAATATATTGTTATGGTTGTGGGTGTAGTTGGAGGAATTTCAAAGGAAAGTTAGCATTGAATAGAGTTGCTTGGTCCGTGAACGTGCAGGAGACATCTCGATGTAAATTAAGTAGGGAAACTGTGAGCTTAAGTGTTACTTGTCACCACACAGGGGTGGAAGGAGGGTGGTGCTGTGTTCATGAGATATGGATTAAGGCCAATTTTCTCCTGTATGTCATTGCCTCCTTTGACTTTTTCCTACGTTTTTGCATTTAGAAGCCAGCCATGAAGGAGTTGGATTTTTATAACAACCACAACGATAACAACAAGCTAGCAAAACATTCCGAGCAGGCAGAACTTCCACCTTCCCGGGTTTCGTGTGAGCAAGCCACGCCCAGAGGTGGAAGAAGGGTTAACCCTAACCGGCCAGACCCGCGACAATATGTTTTAAATTTCAACTTGATTGGACGCATGGTCCGGCAGCCCGAATTATTTAATATTTTGAATCTGGGTTCAGGGATGTAAATCAAACCTGCTACAAGTATGCATAATGATGTAATAATGTGGGTGGAAGCATAAGATTACCCTTCTAGTTTTTTTATGATTCAATTTGCTATTCGTTTGTGCATTGTCCCCTTATGTCCTTAATTTAATGAATTGTTATACATTCATTGTTTTGTTATACCTTCAATTGTTATACCTTCAAGAGCCTGACACATTGCAGGGGGGATAGGAGGGTGGGGAGGGTGGGGCGAAGGCTTTCAACTATGGTTTTGCACGAGTACATCACTTTTGTGTTAATGTTGCGCTTGAAAATTTCGTTATTTTCTCCAGCTGACCTCCTGGCAAAAAAACAGCCACTGAAGACGAGTGAAGTTTACTCTGATGACGAAGATGAGGAGGAAGAGGACAAAGCGAGTGAGAAAAGCGAATCATCCCACTCTTCTTCCTCCGATGAAGAAGAGGAAGAGTAAGTAATGGGGAAATAATATCCAACAGGTGTTGTACTTTAGACAGCTTCATCAATTGTGCTAGCTTAAGCAATTTCAGGAGGTACAAACTTTGTCAGAGCTTGGGCGAACATAATTGTGCATTGAAAATGCTCTGTGGGTCATTGTGGTCACTTGAACTCTAATCCAAGAGCTCTGACAAATAGGCTTTCAGATAATAAGTACACTCCCTGTTTACGTGGTAGTTAATTGTAGAATGTTCGCAAGACTTCATTAATGTTGAATGAAGTAGGAAAATGAAATGATTGGCTGGAGAAAATGAGAAAGTGGGGTGGCAGGAGTAGAGTTTGGTGCAATTTTAGGATATCTATTACTAAAAGGAGAAGCACCCGTCCGTGTGTGTGTGTGTATGTGTGTGTGTGTGTGTGTGTGTGTGTGTGTGTGTGTGTGTGTGTGTATGTCTGTCACACTTTATTCTAAAGGGTTCCTGCTGCGGTAGAATAATAAAAATGATAATGTTGGAAAGCTAAGAATCGATTTACTTGGAGAAAAAAAAATTGTTCCCGTTTAACTATAACAAGGACAAATGTGTCCAAGAGCCGCGTCCTAAAGGCAATAACAACAACAACTTCCGATATTTGTCACGTGCCTTGATGGAGCCAATAGCGGGACCCGTCTTGGAGGCTCTTGTTCATGACGAGAAAATCGTGTATTTACGAAATTACAACACATTAAATGGAATAATCTTTAAATAATAACGTGAACTTTTCGAAACTTTAAAGCAAATGTCTGAATATATTTAAAAGTTGATGATAGACGCTCTCAAAAGGCACCCTCAATGCGAGGATCTGTACAGGTGTTTAGTATTTAAGGAGATCTGGATCCTGTATATAAAAGAGCCGAGTCCTAAAGGTTTTGTCTTCACCAGAAGAAGAACAAGAAGAAGAAGAACAACAACAACAACGCGGAGCTCTCTTAGAGCCAGCGTTCGCTACGCGAGACGCAGCTAAAAATGGCTCTTTTCAAAACCTGAACTTTCAGGATGTAACAATTGGGATTTGGAGCTTAATGTAGCAGTTCCAACGGTACCATTTTATAATTCTACTATACGACCCGTGAACCCGTTGGGTTCCCGTTGTGACAGCGGTTTATGAAAAAAAATTTCAAGAAGAAAAAAAAGGAAAGATAGCTCCAGTGAACTATACCGCTGAGGTTGTTTGCATTGATCAAATACTCCCGAAGAGTAATTGACTGAATCGGGAATTGATTTTTAATATTTTTTTTCGTTGCCCGATTTTAACGAAACTTGATACTGCACACTGCAGGCGAATGGTGAGTAAGGTGGCCCTAAAATTTTTGCGCCATCATGTACCGTTTTGGCTGTATTTCGGAAACATATATACAAACATACATACAAGATGAGAGTTTTAGTAATATATAGATGAACACGGAAGTATTAGATCAAAATGGCGATGTTTATTTTATGCTTAAAAATAAATCGTTCTTTGTCTATACTAAATGTTTGAGATTTTAAAAAGAAATTATTTCAAGAAAAAAAGAAAGATAGCTCCAGCGAACTATACTGCTGAGGTTTGTTTGCATTGATCAAAGGACTGAATCGGGAATTGATTTTCTAATATTTTTTTCGTTGCCCGATTTTAACGAAACCTGGTACTGCACACCGCAGGAGAATGGTGAGTGAGGTGACCCAAAAAATTTTGCACTATCGTGTCCTGTTTTGGCCATATTTCTGGAACATACATACATACATACATACATACATACATACATACATACATACAAGCCGGTAGGCGACATGGGTGGTCGCTAGACTAAGGCGAATTTGAAATATGTAGATAAGAGAATACATCAGATGACATTTTTCCGTTCGTTTTTCCATGTAGGAACATGACAAGCAACTGTCCATTCAGCATTTGTGTTTGATTCCCTAACCCTACGTTTGATTGATTGCATACTAGTCTTTGAAATATTGCGTTTGAAAATAATATTATCTTTGAAATATTGCGTTTGATTGCGTTTGAAAATAATATGATTGCATACTAGTCATACAGTTTTTGACGGATCGGGCTGAAATTTTTTGACAAAGAGGTTGATTATAGTGCGCATAAAAGCGTGGAAGCCGATTTTTGATTTTCGGGAAAAATTTTTTTCCCGTTGCTCGGCAACGGTGGCATCCATAGCAACAGTGATCAAAAGCATACAACGAGATCCTGGTATGAACCTACCAGTCAAGTTTCATTAAAATTGGTTGACTCCTCTGGCCTCCAGAGCTGTCCATTACATACAAACAAACAGACAGACGGAAAACCTGAGACTAAGTGGTAGTCTAGTGACCACCCAATATACAAGATGAGAGTTTTAGTAATATATAGATGACAGCAGGAATCCAGGAACCCTTGAAAATAAAGTGTGACTGATAATGAAGGAGCACACACAAAAAAATATACATTTACTGTATCATGCTATATTTTGGTTTTGGTGAAGAATCACTTAAAAAATTCTCGGATTCACCAAAATTGAATTAATCCTTTCTTGTCACGCACCCAACCTCTCCCAAATTTCATCTAACTCGGTCCACAATTTTTTGAGATATCCTTTGCACAGACAGACCGGGTGAAAACATAACCTCCTTTCACTTTTGGTGGTGGAGGTAACCAGGGAAATGGCATCAAGAAATCCTTCATTTAAATGGACTTCAGAAGCAATCGTTTTGTCTTCCTGAAAGTAATAAATCATCGTTTGAAGTTGCCAATGAAATTAATCTACACATTGGCCAAATTTGTTCAGACTTACTTCCTCTGAATTTATCTGTGTTAACGCCTTATCTGACAGCACTACCGCCACCAATCATTGAGCGACGTCTGGTGTTTACCTGTTTCAGCCAACTCAATACATCCAAAGCCAGCCATCCAAATAACTGTCCAATGTGACTCCAAAAGGAATCTGCATATGAGATGTCAGAACCACACACTGAAATATTTAATTTGTCTCAGATCTGGATGTTTTCCCCAGATTTGGAAAACTGCCTCAGTATGCCCAGTTATGAAGAGTACCCCTGTTATTAATTACGATAAACTCTGCCAGATCTCTATCACACCTGTAATTGCAGAAGTATTTGAAGGGTTTCTTGCCGATTGGGTGATGAGGGATATACAACATGGCATTGATTCCCAACAGGATGTTAATATGAAGGGCAGTTCAGCTGTGCACTACTTTGGGGGTTTGCTTGACAGCATTTATGGAGGTGTTGACAAGCTTGCCAATTATGCGACATTGTGCACCATTGACTTCAGTAAAACCTATGAACACGGAGATCATACTATTGCCGTTGAAAAGTCGATCCCCACCAGCGGGACATCCGTACCTTTATGGTTTATCGTGCCCACAAAACAATGAACGATCAGAACATTCCTTAAATAGCGTATGCCTTATTGGACCCTAATCATTCCACGTGAGAGAGACAACAGATAAAATGATAAGACAGCAAATACCTGAGCTGTGCCACAAGACACCGCTTGGAACCGATCCAATGGGGCTGCCCAGTGCGTTCCTTTAGCAGCTGCTGTCTGGCCCATGAGGAGGAGAATATGTGTGGCTGGTTGGGAAAGGGCAGGGCTCTTGTGAGGTAGGCCTGCAGATCTGCACAGCCTTCAGCACGGTGACTCCGGGGTATCTTCTTCCTTCCACCTGACGTACGTGCTTTTATAATCTCGGGCCACCACCTTCTGCTGTGACACACCACGTGTATCCCCCGCTCGCTCACCATTGGGCCGAAGCCCAGTCTGGGGCAGGGAAAGCCCTTCCCTGACCTGCACTCCGATGGTTTTAGTACTGCGGGGTCAGTTGTGGTGTGGAGCTGGCTTTTCCCGCCGAAAGTATGGGGTGGACGCCCACCCAGATGGCCCACCCAAAAAGAACCCAGGCACAAATTCCAGAGGTTATAACATTAAATAGAGGTTCAAAGGGATGGTAGTTTTTAGAAACACACATTAGAGAGGTTGGACGTCATCTGTCTTGACGTAATGTGCCGCATATCTAGTATCACGATTAAATTACTTCAAGCTTTTTCTAAGTCATTAACGACAGAGATCACAAAACTATGTTATTCGATGTTAACTCCTAGAAGTCATTTCCACAACCATATTGATCATTAACTAAATACAAATAGATTTGGAAGAACGAGCAAGAAGGTTTAAGGATCCTCAAAAATTAGTTTTTAAAGTTGCAAAACAACAGGAAGACGCAAAAGAAGAAACACAGACAACAAGTGCGAGAATTGCTTTGCAATACATGTCTCTGACCGGTCCCAGTGATTGTTTGGGAGATTAAAATTTGTTTAAGGTCAAAATTTATTTGCAGCAAAATATAAGTAAAATCCATTTTCATTTACTGAGGTCTTTTGTAGACTTGAAATCAATAACGACAATGAGTATAACAAACCGGAAATAAAAATTAGTTTGCTTTAACACACGCTCGAGTCTATACCGGCCCCAAAATGAAAATAAGAAACTCAAACCCCACTGTGTTTCGTTCGTTTATAGGCTTTGCCTATTTCATATTAAAGACAAGAAAAAGAGCAATCAGAGATTGCAGACCCTCACCAGGACTTTTGTGTGATGTTTGTGTACTGATGTGTTACATAATTAACAATAGACATAACTAGAACTGCCACTTTATAACTGCTGGCAGTGATAACCGGGTACAAGGACGTCCCGCTTTGATCAGACCTCTTGACCCTGACCCATGTTATTATCATTCAATCGAATTCACAATGTGATTAAAATAATATCAATTCAAATCAAGTGGAAGCCCAAATACTGTAGGTACAGTACTGCATTGGAGTCATCAGTAAAGCAAAAAGCAAAGATGAAGTCATCAGGAGGAACCTAGATAGGATTCCGGTTTCAGCTACTCCTCTACCCTCAAACCCATGCAGGCACAGCCAAGTGAACCTTATTAAAAAAAAAAAAATCAAAAATAATACAGATCAAAAAATTAAACAATTCTGGCTTTCAGACCATGTGTCCGATCAGGTTGAAATTTACAACATATATTTCTCATCGTAATTGTGAAGTTTCACATCGATTGATGAAGCGGTTCAAGAGTTGTTGTTTTTTAAAGATTTTTTTGTTCAATCCAATATGGCTGCCAGACCATGTGACATATCAATTATTCATGAACACCCTGGTATCCCCAAGTCTTGTTGAACGTGTGTGTGAAGTTTCCCCTCGATCTGTCCAGCTGTTCTGGAGAAGATTTCTATATGTTTTCGGGTAAATCCAACATTGCTGCCAAACCATGTGACCTATGATGTCATAGGTGGGAATGTTTTGTTCCTCATGGATAGGTGGTCATAGCTGTAAAGTTTCACCTCAATCTGTGTAACTGTTTCGGTGAAGATTTTCGAAAGTTAAAAAAAAAAAAAAAAAAAATATATATATATATATATATATATATATGTGTGTATATATATGTATATATATATATATATATATATATATATATATATATATATATATATATATATATATATATATATATATATATATATATATGTGTGTATATATGTATGTATATATATATATATATATGTGTATATATATATATTTATATATATATATATATATATATATATATATATTTATATATATATATATATATATATATGTGTATATATGTATATATATATATATATATATATATATATATATATATATGTGTATATATATATATATATATATATATATATATGTATATATGTATATATATATATATATATATATATATATATATATATATATATATATATATATATATATATATATATATATATATATATATATATATATATATATATATATATATATATATATATATATATATATATATATATATATATATATATATATATATATATATATATATATATATATATATATATATATATATATATATATATATATATATATATATATATATATATATATATATATATATATATATATATATATATATATATATATATATATATATATATATATATATATATATATATATATATATATATATATATATATATATATATGTGTATATATATATATGTGTGTATATATATATATATATATATATATATATATATATATATATATATATATATATATATATATATATATATATATATATATATATTTCTGCCAAACCATGTGACTGATGACATCAATTTTGTTCTGTTGACCAATTTATCCCAAGATGACCCACAGTAATTTTCATACTGATCGGATGTAGTGTTCTACGTATGCAATTATGACATCATAACGAAGGCACCTATGACATCATTCAAAAATCATACTTGTTCCCCATGCAGAGTACTTGCCATGTGCCAAGTTTTGATTTTTTTCCTTGGTGTGGTTTTGGAAATACAGAGGTCAAAAGTTTTTCCTTTTTTCCAACATGGCGACTACACCACGTGACCTATGACATTATAATTGTCATTAAAACATTCTATATGAGTCGCTCCTATAGTGAAAATTTTGTGTCAATCTAACAAGCGGTTGCAGAGAAAAACCATCCTCACATTCTGTGCAGACAGACTGACATACATACAGACAGACAGACAGACCCAAATGCAATCCCCTCTCCTCTGGCGAGGGTAATAACCCGATGTACATACATGAAGCAAAAAATATGCGTACGACTTATGTGCATGTATAATACCCCGTGGTTATAATCCTGGGATCATTCCAATTGCACTGGTCCATGGACTAACACCCAGGCCTAAGTCCTGAGGCCTGCCGATCTGTGTTGCTTCATGCACTGGCCGTGCATGATTTTATTAGGGTGGAATCAGTCCAGTTGTCCTGCCAATGGGTATACAGCAGTGGGTTGGGAGTCAGAGCAGCTGAACACTGACCCATGTATAATATGTGATATTTTCTAGGTTTAAAAAGGCAAATCTGAAAAATTGACGAAACACCCTGAAACTCGAACTTGTTCTGTAACATCATAATACAGCCATGTACCAAGTTTCAGTTGAAAATGTTGAAGGGGGTGGGGAAAAAAGTTGGAAAAACTACAGGTGAGACGGATGGACAGACGGAAAGCAAACCTGTCGTCCCCTCCAGTGAAACCGGTAGGGGACTAATAACGAGCTGGTGAGGAAGTACTGTTTATGAATGTAAACAAGATAATCTTTCGTAAAGCACACCTCAACAAAAATTGAGAACCTATTTCTCCAATCCTCACAATAGAATATACTCAACTACAAAAACACTTCAGTCAAATAACAGAGTAAGAATTAGAACATATTATACCAATTACAATCTTCTTCTTCTTCTTTCGGCTCCCGTTAGGGGTCGCCACAGCGGATCATCCGTTATGATCCGCATACTGATTTGGCATCGGTTTTACACCGGATGCCCGTCCTGACGCAACCCTGGTCGCCTCTTACGACACAGGGATAAGGATTGGGTTTCGCCATGATTCCAGCTGCCCTGCACCCTCTCATAGCGCAGAGCACCCATCCTCAAGCGATCCTCCAACCTAAGCCTCCGAGTAGCCGGATTACAGGCGCACACCACTACGCCCAGTATATTATACCAATTACAATATGAAGAAGAAATATTTCATCAACTGGAAAATGTAAATCAACCTCCAACTTTTATTTTTTGTTGCCATTATTAATAATTCCGTATTGCTGTATATATAATTTTGTCATGTCCGTCACGCTTTATTCTAAGGGGTTCCTGCTGTTGTACCATTGGAAGAGCTACGTTAAAGCTCAGGGTCCAGATTCTTCTTCATCCATTCTGGAAGGACGCAATTTTATAATGGCCATTTTATGATTAAATGGACACTAATTTGTATTACAAGTAAATTGATTACGAGCTTTCTAGTCAGGTTCCTTGTGTCCATAATTTGACGTTCGTTGGAATTTTTTTGGAGAGTAGCTAACCCCAACATTTTTGGAAAGCTTAAACAATACCAAAACAGAAAATCCATGTTTCACATTTTTTTCAATGCATATAATGTGGTCAAATAGGTCGTTTTGGGTTCAAAACCCGTTTTTTTTATTTCAGCTCTGAATATTCAAAATTATTCGCAAGCAAGCAACTGATGATGCATAATTGTTAACTGTAGGACAGTTCTTAATATAGAATACATATATCTGTATTTTGAGCAATGGTTGCCATGGAAACGACTATCATTTAGTCAAATTACCGTTTATTTAATGTATTGCTTTCAAATCTTGAAACAAGTAACGCATGAATATGGTGATCAGTGAAATGTACTTAATGTCAAATATGAGTTTGTAGCCAATTGGCATCACTGTCTGTAATGTCACTCATCATTGCCGTCGTCATCATCACTATCTTGGTCATGCCGTTCAATGTTTGAGTCCTCGTCATTCTCACACGAAGTGCTGCACCTGCAAAGATCAGTGCATGTTAAGTTCTTGGCCCTGCAGGAACATCTCTGTGATGAATATTCTGTCTTGCACTGGCACCTTATCATCTCGATAATTGCCTTTGGTGCAGGGAGAATGTCTGTTGTTGTCGGTTTGAGTTCACCACTCGTGTCCTTGTGGAAGCCATTCTTTAATGGTTCAAGAAATGTTTGCTGAGAAATTGCTGCTTGACCCCAAACGTATGCCTGGATATGTACCCACATGATATGCTGCCTCAGAGCACCGACAGTTGGTGGTAACTTGTCATTCTCCGCCTTGTTCTTACAGAAGAGATGCCACCGAAGTTCAGGAATGCTGGAAATATTGACACCATTTGGACAATAACCTGAACAGACAAATCTTGCTAAAGTTGTGTATAGGTCCTCTGTCAGTTCAGCATCCTTACAGAGCATAGCAAAGGCATCTACCATGTCCTCATCGTCCTTCAAGTAGCACTGGAACCACTTTGCCTTACCATGTCGAGCGAACCGCCCAGTATTATCGGCACCTGTGAATGCGTGGAAGGCTGGCAATGCCTAGGCTCTCTCCTCACCTAGGGCCTTCCAGATTGGCTCGATTTTGACAATGCAAGATGTCATTGAGATAGATGTGTGTCTTGGCAGGAGATGATAGTTTGCTATGGCAAGAACCAGAACATCCGTATCAGGTGAGAATATCATCAGCTCAATATCTCCCGTGTGTTGCTGTGATGCAGCTATTGCTTGCTGGATCATCAACGTATCGGCCTCCTCATGGTTATTCGCCTCAAATTGGAGACCCCTGTTGCTCGACGTCCGCCCAGATGCCGAAACGACTACTACCTTTGTTGAATCGCGGTTGTATTCTAGAGTTTTCTCTGCCAAGTACTCCGTCAGATCAGCCTTGGTTTAATCATGGGACAGAAATCGACTCATCCTGATGTGTTTGATACTGGTATCATCCTTGACCTGATATTTGACTGGTGCCTTTCCTTCATGTCATTTGTCTCTGGTTGTGCTCTTGAGGGAATCTTGCTTGTATGTATCAAAAACAAGAATTACATGGTCGAAGCCTCTGGTCAGACTCATCACCCTATCATTGAAACATTCACTGAGGTCCTTCACTGTCACGACCATTGCTGGTTTCTTGGTCATTTTCTGGACAACTACCATTCCATCCACGACTGCGACCTTCGTGCTAGTACTGCCATCAATTACAGCATCAGCGGGTGCTGGTTCCATGTGTGTGGCATCAAGCTCATCTTCTGGTAAAGACGGTTCCTTGTTGGCAAACTTCTCCAAGTTGTGGATTAGCTTCGACTTGTCGGTGCATGACAGTAAGCTACCGTTTGGTGCAAACAGGGCCCTCGGTGTCACAGTGAATTCAAAATTGCCAATTGCATCCTTCAGGTCGACGTTTACCATCAGTCTACCATACAAATCCTTGGTTTCTTTTAGATCTACTGTCTTGTCCCTGATCTTGATTGCTGGTGTTGTATTGCCAGACATGTACATTCTGTTCTTCTCCTTCTTCACTGAGGCCCATAGGCTGACATCACCATTGATCCGTTTAGCAACAAAATCTTCATAGAGATTCTGTCCCGTTTCATCAATGTTCAGTATCTGTGGTACAATTTTTTCTGGCACATAAGCGTGGGTGACCACATTGAAGAGCTGGTTACCCTCAACTTCAAATGGATTTTCATGACTAGGTATGGCAGCCTTGATTCGGTCAATTGCATTGTGTTCCCGCTTGACGACACTTGGAGACAGGCCATGGTGCTCAGTGATCTCACTTTCCTTCTGACCAAACTGTCCCTTAAACTCGCAAGACAGGCGTGACAGTTCAGGTACAACCAAGAAGAATCGCTGTTTGGCATTTGCATTATTTGATATGCCAATCAGACCAGAGTGAACCTTCAGCAACCTGTTCAGATGTTCAACAGCGTGGTCTGCTCCGATCGATACAAATGGGATAGTATTCTTGGTGACCGAAATATTGCCTGCTTCGAGCTCCCTCCAGGTCTCTGGATGGCTGGTCTTTAGCGCATACATGTCGGATATGTACCTTGGCCAGAGCCGCTTGTACTTGATTCTGTCCATGGCAAAAAATATCTTGCTGAGTTCTTCACCGGCTTGAAGATGAAGGTTTAAGTCGGCATTCCGAGATGCTGCAACAAAATGCAGAATTTCCTCTACTCTGTGGAGATAGTTCATCATGGCCTTGAACATGGCATTCTTTGAGCGGCTGGCCTCCCATTCCTGAAGTCTCTCAACAATGCAACAACGCAGACTTCCTTGAGATGCGGATTGTCCTTGAAGAATTCTTCTATTGCCATTTCAGAGAGTGCCACATACGAGTATATGTGAGTTTGAAGTGAGTGTTTGTAATGGGTGCATTTCAGAATCTGTCTATTGGTTGCACATCCATACACATCGGCTTCCATCCAAGCATCGTCTATGCCAGAGTTGTCTATGGATGCACCCAGACCTCTCAGTGCAGCCATTACGACATGTAGCTCTCCCAATCTGGGAACGATTATGCCTTTTAAGTCAGGCCGAGCATCCAGTAGCTGAATTACCTTCTCATAGAGGGCCAAGTCACAGGAAACTAGAACGGGCACTCAGTAGAGCGCATACCTTCGCCAACGCTACATTTTGCCCCCCCCCCAGAAACCGTTGATTGTGAGGGTATTTAATCCCATACCACATCTGCCATCTCATATGTGTTATGATGGCTTAAAAACATTAATTTTCCTGTGTCATCATATATCACAAGATTGGGCATTGAATTCACAACATTTTGGTATTGGTTTCATGCAAATGGGATAAAAATCGACCACACTATGGTAAAATGACGATTTTGACCTTTTCATGACCTCGACCTCGACCTTAACCTTTGTACTCTTAATTTTGTAATTGGTATTAGAGTGTGGGGAACAGAACAGTCAACATTTTGGTGTTGGTTTCATGCAAATCGGATAAGAATTGACCGTGTTATGACTAAAACCGCACATTTTGCAATGTCGTGACCCCCCCTGACCTTTGACTCCCAACCGCTAATAAGGGTTATTACGTCATTGTGTCATGTCACATATCACAAGATGGGGCATTGAATTCTGAACATTTTGGCATTAGTTGCACGCAAATTGGATGCAAATTGACCGCGCTCTGGTAAAAAGACGATTTTGACCTTTTCATGACCTTGACCTTGACCTTTGACCCGATCGCTCCCAAAATCGAATCAAATGGTCCTCGGATAATAACCAATCATCCAACCAAATTTGCTGCGATTCAGTTCAATACTTTTGGAGTTATGCGAATAACAAACAAACACACATATTCACAAATAAATAAATAAATAAATACACAGTGATCAAAACATCACCTTCGCAACAAAGTTTGCGAAGGTAATGACAGTCGGGTGATCTTTCCCAACAGCAAGCTCTTTCAATCTGCGACATTGTTCTAACACAGTCATTAGCGTTGACCACTCATGTGCTACCTCAGGCATCAGAGGTAGAGCTCCGATCTGCGTCACCGACAACGGGCGTGTTGGAAGGAGAGAGTTGTAGCCAGCCCAACAAGGGAGTTTTGTAAGATTCCTTTCTGTATTTGTTCTGAAGAGAGCCAATGCTAAGACCCATCCCAGGTGTGTCAGCTGGTAGTGTTTTGAATTCAAAAAATTCAAAAATAGTGGAATTAAAAAAAAGCGTTTTTCACCCTAAAACGACCTTTCCAAAAGTTGAAAAAATGTGAAACATCATTTGTTTATTTAAATAGATTTTAAACTTCTCAAAAATCTATAGGTTTGCTACTCTCCAAAAAATTCCAACAAAATTACACAAGGAACCTGACTATTCCAACCAAGTAAGTTGATTATTATCCCCACACTCAAAACGGAGGGGTGGGGGTGATTGTAATCCGCTCTGTTTGTCCGTATGTCTGTCTGTGTCCATCCGGCCTCTGTCACACTATCTCCTAAACCGTTATTCAGAAATTCACCAAACTTAGTAATGATCACCACATGGCAAGGAGGTGCGAGAGCAGTTACATTTTTGGCCACACCTCATGGAGCGAGGTCAAAATGTGCGATACCAAAAAATACAATTACAGGCACGTTTTAAATGAAACTTTGTATTTGCAATCAACATTGGGGGGACGCATGAAATATGTAACGATTTTTTTGGGGGGGGGATTTGACCCCAAGGCCATGCTCCAGTCGGTCACAGGTCAAAATGGGGAAAAAAATTAACTCAAAAGTTGATATTGGGTCACTCCTGGTGGAATATTTTACCATCTTTCAACATTGTTTTTGGTGGAAAGTATCTCACACACACACACACACACACACACACTCACACACACACACACACACACACACACACACACACACACCCACACACACACACACACACACACACACACACACACACACACACACACACACACACACACACACACACACACACACACACACACACACGGACGAACGCTTCTCCTTTCAATAATATAAGATGAATATTCAGAAAGTTCTGAAAACATTGCTGGTCTTATCCTGTTCGAAGAAGAACAAGTTTATTTCAACCTGGTGGTGGTGGTGGTGGTCATATGGCAGCTTAGCTGCCGGGGTAGCTATCATTTCTTGAAGTGCGACTGTGTCGCTGATGCAGTTCCCCTTTACCAGTACACACACTGGAACTGGTACTCATTTCGCCGACCTCGGAAGGATGACAGGCTGAGTCAACCCCCTGGTGTATTAATTTAGCGGCCGACGGGGCTTGAACTCAGGACCCAAGGATCCCAAGCTGCCACCCTAACCACTGAGCCAACACCAGGCTACATTTCAACCTTATTAATGAAAAGGTTATAATATTTAATGATGAGTTTGTGTTCTTGAGTTCTCTTGAACCAAATGTTAATTAACCCCAAGATTCATATTTATTTTCCAACTGAAGATGGACATGAAGGTTCAGGTCATTTCAAAGAACTGTTGGATATGACAAATGAGAATGATAGAATATATATCCAGTCGGACCCCGACATTCGCGGTTCCGCTATTCGTGGACCCCGCGTATTTGCAGTTCATAAAATGTGACCGACTTCGACATTTGCAGCCCTGTGCTTCAAGTATTCATGGTTTTCCATGGGATTTTTTATTTTCCCTTATGAATCGTGAACCACCGGGAACCTATCCCCTTTTCCCCATTGAAACAATGCCTCGATATTTGTGGATTTGACATTCGCTGCATTTTTCAGGAACGTATCTACCGCGTATGTTGGGGTCCGGCAGTATTGATTATGCTGAACTCACTTGATTTTAAAGCCTAGATGTAAGTGGTAAAACAAAGAATAATGCAAAGGAAAAACATACAGTATGTCCCAAAAAGTGTCGTGATTTTGATTTTATAAGTGCAAATGCCAACAATGTGATTTTTTTCTTTTCTTCCAGATTGATGCTCTAATTGTTGAAACGTACCTTGCAAATGGAAATTAAATTATGTAAGTGCAGCGAGCCTCACTATACTATTGGGATATCCTGTAGAAGCGTCGAGTATTAAAACAAGATGGTTCGGTCATCAATGTTGGCTTCCTTAAAAATGACCCATCGCAATTAGTTAATAGACTGCCATGACTAATGACTATTTGGAAGTCAGAAGGCTGAAAATAATTGGGTTAATGAACCCTTTGCAATTTTATACCATTGAAATGGATATGAAAATAATTCATAAACCTCAATACAAAGAACTTTTATCACATATTAAATAAGACTAGCAAATAACCTGTCCTTACAGGTGGGTTACTTCCCCCACTTCTATGATGTCTATGCCTTTTTTAATACGATTTGAAATACCCGCTTCCACCAGGTGACACTATAGAATAGTCATTTACACGGGAAATTAGCGTGCTGTCCCCACCCTGAATCCTGGGGGCGACGAATGGTTTGTTTTTTTAACCACCTAAAACATTCCCATATACACCCCGAGTACAACCACCAGTTTCCAACTAATTCCGTCCAATGGTTTAGGAGTGCATCAAAGTCGAACACAAACACACGGACAGACATGCAAACAGAGACTTCTCGAATTATAGGAGGATAATAAAAAAAAACTTGAATAGCTTGCATGGTTACCCATGTTTCTAGCTGATGGTTTAATTTGTATTTCTGGAATTACAGACCAAGAATCCTAAAATATGGCTCAGTTTTTTAATTCACTGTTAAAACAGGAAGAGAATGTTGATTTGACGAGATATCAGGAAAAACATTGTGTACAAAGTCGAGGCTCATGGAGGAGCTGGAAATGGTAAATTAAAACTAATTGGTGAACAGTTATGAGTACTGTATATGTAAACTAGGCATTCAGATCATATTTAGAGTTCATGTATTTTAATTGTCAGCATTGTGTCTTCATTTGGATTTTGGTGTACTGATAACGTTGTATTTTTGTTTTTTAAGGAAAGGGGGGAGCTCACCAAAAACGCAGATGGTGACAACCAAGGAGGACCTCAACCGGATCCGATTGTCTCGCAACAAGATGGAGCGATGGTGTCACATGCCGTTTTTATCCAAGACTGTGACTGGCTGTTATGTACGCATTGGAATTGGCAACAATGATGGCAAGCCTGTATATCGGGTAGGTTTGATCAACAGGTGGTCAAAAAATCGCACCCGTGTCCGAAGAAAGCGGTTCAGTCTGGCATTTTTAATGTGAAATAGGCAGAGCCTAGAAATGAACAAAACCCATAAGAATTACCCTTTGGAACCCTTCAGAATTACCCTTGAGAACCCTTTAGAATTACCCTTTAGAAATACCCTTTTGAACCCTTTAGAAATGTCCTTTAGAATTACCCTTAGACCCCTGTAGAATTACCCTTTAAAATTACCTTTTAGAAATACCCTTTAGAACCCTTTAGAAATGTCCTTTAGAATTACCCTTTAGACCCCTGTAAAATTACCCTTTAAAATTACCTTTTAGAAATACCCTTTAGAACCCTTTGGAAATGTCCTTTAGAATTACCCTTTAGACCCCTGTAGAATTACCCTTTATAATTACCCTTTGTAATTACCATTTGTAATTACCCTTTGTAATTACCCTTCAGAACCCTTTAGAATTTCCCTTCAGAATTGCCCCTTTAGAATTACCCTTTTGAACCCTTTAGAATTACACTCTAGAACCCTCTCGAATTACACCTTAGATCCCTTTAGAACTAGATGGTTTTCAAAAAATACATATGCCGTGCAGTCTTGAAAAGGGCTTGGTGCGAGCCCGCTCTTTTGTTGAAGGTCCCCCCCCCCCCCCGATCCAATATGCTGCCAGACCATGTGACCGATGACATCACCTTTATCAAACCATATTTCCCATCAGTAGTTGATCAGTCAGTTAAAGTTTGCATTAATCGGTTAAGCGGTTTCTCCTGCGAAGATTTTCAAAGATTTTCCATCAGATCCAATATGGCTGCCAGACCATGTGACACATGATTGTCATCTATCTATAATTCCAGCAATCTCTGTGTGTCTGTCTGTGACCGCTGTTTCTCGACAACCACTAGTCCGATCTCATTGAAACTTGCCAGGTATATTGCTGGGGCCCTGTGGATGTGCCTTTTTAAGGTTTGATATTAATCGGACAAGTGGTTCCCAAGTTATGGCCATTTATTTACCAAACCAATGACAGGACACGTTGCTGCGTAGGCGTGGCCGATGGGGAACGGGTGACATTTAGTTCCCAATGACAGGACACGTTGCTGCGTAGGCATGGCCGTTGGGGAAGAAATCCTCAGCCGCGTTCCTCATTACGGGTTACAACGTACTGACTTCTGGATAGTTATGACTTACTGTATTCAAATAATTTCTCGATTTCTTATGCGCATTTATAGATAAACACAATACCCCAATCCAGTCGTCGTTTACGAGAGGGAAGGAACGGTCTGTGTGGTTGTTTGAAAGTTTTTTTTTTGCACATACCGCCACGCATGTACGGGCACGCGAGACCGAAGGAACAGCTTGTGTGGTTGTTGTTTCTGGCACGCGGTTTGAAGTTTGTTTGTTTTTGCACGTACGGCTACGCACGTATGGGCACGCGAGAGCGAGGGAACGGCCTGTGTGTTTGTTGTTTCTGGCACGCGGTTTGAAAGTTTTTTTTTAAAATTTTTTTGCACGTACAGCCACGCACATACGGCCACGCATGTACGGACACGCACTAGTTTTAATAAAAATCCTTTTCAAATTTCAAGTCATTTTGATGAAAATTCAAAATTTTAGAAATCCTGGCCAATGTTGACATCAAAAATAATTGTTCATTTAATTCAATGACCAAATTTGCAAATCCTCTTAAAAGTTCAAGTCATTTGGATGATAATTTACAATTTTAGAAATTCGGTTTATGTTGACCTCAAAATGAATTGGAATTTGAATTAAATGACCAAATGTGCAAATCCTCTTCAAATTTCAAATCGGTCAGATGAAAATTGAGGATTTTAGAAAATTGGCTACGTTGACCTTTGGCCTATGTTGACTTCAAAAGAGTGACCGCTATATCGCATGGTCATGTAACATATGGTGAAGTTTCAATTTCCTCTACTGAACAGTTTTCAATGTAGGCTTTTAACAAAATGCAGACATGTACGACGTACGACATACATATGTATGCTACCGGTTGCTTAACTCTGCCTTGCGCTTTGCGAGTGCAGGGTAATTAAATACGGTGGGTTAGAAAGGTTCCTATTAATTTTTTGACAGACGGATGCATGGAAGGAAGGACATACACAAATACTGAAGTGGCTTCACCGCTTAAAAAAATAATTGCAAAGGAGGACTGCAGAGCACTAGTGTGTGTAAAGAGGTTGTTGCATAAGCATCGCATTACTCTGACGTCACATCACTCAGCTTAAGTCCCGAGTCTGTGATTAAATAAACGACTTTATGCCAAAATAGAGACGCCAGCTACTACTTCTTCCTTACTTTTTATTTATTACGAGAAAATAAAATGACAAGTTTCCGATCAATGCTGGGTCCCTCCACCCAGCCCTTTCCCTGCCTCCTCCCTCCCACCCCTCCCTCCGGACTCCCACTTCTTCCCATCGTTCCCATCCCGCCTCCCTCCTTCCTCCTCCCACTTCCACCCTTCCCCTCCCTCCTCCCACAAAGATATCCGGCCTAGCCTGGGATCTAACATACATCCATTGAACTACCACAATTAACCATATATTTAGACAAACATTTTACTTATCAAGCTTCAAAATATTGAACAGAAATATCAACGAAATTGAATGTTTTATTTTAACTCATGGGCCTGTAGTGGGCCTGTAAGACCAAATTTTCATTGGGCTTCATGGACTTGTTGCAAACCCACATGCTGTACTACTTCAGCGTTAAGGCCCAGTCACACCTTGACGTTTTAGCCAGCAATGGCAACGTATTAAAATGTATGTAAAACGCTGGCTTACGTTGAACTTTTGATGTTTTTTTTTAAAGATTCGGACGTATTCATAACGACTTGGTCTTATGCACAACGTATTAGTAACAGACTTTGAACGTTTCATTGTGTTATAGATAACTTATAGCAACGAATGCTGAACCTGTTGTCGGCCTTCACAAGCTATGCCCAACGATAGTCTAACTTCGGCATCGCGCGCTGCACGCATCGCCGACGATGACGTGGCGTGGGTTATGAAAAGGCTGCCGCACAACGATTCAAATCATAACCGCTGCAGAAATGGAAGTGTCAACATCGCAGTCACACCTTGGTGGCCATCTTGCCAGCGTATGCCGACCTCTGAAAAATGCGTCTAAAACGCTGGCGCACGTCGAATACGGTATGGGTAGGTTTGGTATGCGTGAATAGAATGCCAAAGTACGCTCTCATACGTCGTATTAAATGGAGTACGTCTTGTAATTTTAAACATGTTGAAATTTTACGACGTACTTGCCGTATGACACGCTCCGCATGCGATGGGAATAAGTTGTACGCACGATATGCGATCGTTGACACACATCGACCAGGCCCGTCGCTAGGGGGGGCATTTGGGTGCAATGCCCCCCCATGGTGCATCTGGTGCCCCCCCCCACTTGTATGCCACCCATTTATGCCCTGTTGTACTCTGAACAACTTAGTGTTTAAGGACGAGCGCCCACTGTGAACTTGCTGTTTAAGAGTTCACCTGTGTGAACGAAAACCCTTATTCCAGATGTTCAACGTGGTGAATAATAAGGCCTTCTTGGATAAACTGTTCTTTAATAATATCCTTCTTTGAATAAGAATCAAGAGATAAGTCAAGTGTGCGCTTCCCAGCGCATCTCCAAAAGCAATTGGCAAGACAATACAGTCCAAGACCACAAGATAAAAGATAATAACGCAAGCACCAATGCCAGCAGCCAAGACCTCGTGTCGAATGTCGATGTTGTGGGTGGTTATATATATATATATATATATATATATATATATATATATATATATATATATATATATATATATATATATATATATATATATATATATATATATATATATATATACAGTAAGTCCCCGCTAACCGGAAGTTCGCATATCGTAGTTTCGATTTTTCGTAATTTAGTTTTAATGACCAATTTTTCAATTATCGCAAACATTTTATGCCTATCGTAATGTCATTGCAAGGAAAAACGCAAAAAAAAGTTTCAAACTGCCTGCAAAAAACAACAATCACACAGGATGCGCATAAACATACTTTCACTTTACTGCGCATGTACTGTATGCTGTACTGTACGTATTCTCTTCACGCTCGCCTGCATACCTTCCAGTATGAATCCCAAGCGACCCGCAAGTCTTTTGCCGAGCACACCTCGTTTCAAGCGACAACGAAAGGCTGTCACATTGAAGGTGAAATTGGATATAATTAAAAGACATGAACGAGGTGAAGGGACAACGGAAATCGGCCGCGCGCAGCAATCGCTGCATCGACTGTACATTCGATCGTTCAAAGTTCGGCAAAGATAAAGAAAATATCACAGATTGCGACCAGTTCGAGTGCAACGACACTAACGAGAATGAGAGATGGTGCCATGCACAACATGGAGCGTTTATTATGTGTGTGGATAGAAGATCAAACTAAACGTCGCATGCCTTTATCTCTTGCTGTGATACAAGAAAAAGCGCGTCGTTTGTTGGGGCATTGACCCACGATTACGTGATCAATTACTTCTCCAATCATGTTGAGAAGTATTCCAAGGAGAACAACATTGACAACAAATCTTTGCTGCTTGTAGACAATGCTCCTGCCCATCCTCAGCAAATGGAAGACTGGTGTGAAAACGTGCAGGGAGTATTTTTACCACCAAATACTACCTCACTTTTACAGCCTATGGATCAGGGAGTTATTGCTGCTTTTAGAGCCTATTATGTAAAGCATACCATGCTGCAGCTTATAAAAAAACTGATAAGGACAAGCTATCAATCAAGGAGTTTTGGCGAACATACAACATAAAAATGGCTTTGGAAAACATTGAGGATTCATGGGCGGAGGCGAGTGCCTCCACAATGAACGCTGTGTGAAAGAAAGTGTGGCCCGAGTGTGTCCACAATTTCACGGGGTTTGCTGATGTTCCGTTGATTACAAGTCAAATTGTAGACCTGGCGCAGGAGGTTGGTTTGAAGAGGTTGACGAAGAGGACGTGGATGACTTACTGGAGTCTCATGCAGAACCCTTAAGCAATGAAGATCTTATGGAGTTGGAACAGCAGTGGGCTCTTGAGGAAGAAGAAGATGCTGTGACACCTTCATCCGAGCATCTCACCATCAAAAACCTCAGCCAAATCCTCAGCTCGTTTGAAAGTGCCACAGAATTTGTCATCGAGCAAGATCCAAATCTTGAAAGGAGCACTGATTTTAGCTGTGTTGTTTATGATGCCCTTTGTTGCTACAAGGAACGTTATGCAGCAAAGAAAAGGAAAGCCATCCAGCCCACTCTCCATGCATTTTTCAAGCCAAAAGATGCATCAGCAACTCCATCCACCATCCAGGATGCTCCTTCAACCAGCTGCCAAGAGACCGTTCCTGCTGGTGAAGAAAGTGACAGCACAGTGTCAAGTGAAGAGGGGGACGATTCTGCCACTCCGCAAGTGTGACTTGTCCACCGCAATCAACTCCGTTCCTCCAGCCTCGGGGTAAGTCTCCACGACTCGAGGAGTGTGTTTTGTTTATTTGTGTTTATGTCCAAAAAATTCCGAGCCAAAAACACATCCCCCCTTTAACACATTGGTTTCTATGGGAAAATATGTTTTGTTTAACACAGTTTCGCTTATCATAAGGTTTTCCAGGAACGCAACGCTTGCGAAAAGCGAGGACTTACTGTATATATATATATATATATATATATATATATATATATATATATATATATATATATATATATATATATATATATATATATATATATATATATATATATATATATATATATATCGTGGATCATTTAGTTTTAAGGAATAGCCAATCAGCGTATTCGATATGGAGACCTTATTGAGCAGGTTACCTGATTGGTTGTAAGTTAGGTATAAATGTAATATCGTCATATGATAATATGATGAAGGAAGAGACATAAATTTACATTATTAAAGATGAAGTGCACGTGCACCACGTGACCTTCACAACCCGTCAACCCTCCATCTTACAAAAGTAATTTTATAATAAAAATTTAAAAAATATGTGTGTTTGCAATCATGCTTACATTTGAAATTATGCAGATAAAACCTGTTTTTGATGCATGGATCATTTAATAAATAAAACCGTCAACCGTCAAATCTCGCGAGTCGCGAGATTAGTGACGCGAGTCACGAGGGACGAATCAGAGAGCACGAGCTTGCAGCAGGAGAAAAAGACGTGGATGATGGATATACGAAAATGGCTCAGAAAAGGAAAAAATGCAAGCGACGAAAATGAAGAAGATGATGAAAGACATGTTGTGGGAGGAGTTGGAGGAGGAGGAGGAAAAGACGATCATGTCGATGAAATACCGACAGAAGCTGGCCAACCTGGCCAAGCCAGCAACGTCAGCCCTGCGACTGTAGCCCCAGCGCAGGCAGCCGAGTTGCCACGCTCGGCGGTGGCCTCGGGATCGGGTGTGACTGACAAGCCGCTTCCCGATGATCTTGGAAGTGAGAGACCGAATCAAGTTGTTCTACAGCGGAACCCTGGCCATCTGTTGCAGAACAAGTCGCTCGTTTGTGTCCTCGTGGTACCAGACTGGCTGGAATACAGTGTGAATGGCTGGAATACAGTGTGCAGACAGATGCAGCATTCTGCTATCCATGTAGGAAGTTTACCACCGCACGTGGCCCAGTGGACTCTACTTTCACAGTGCGAGGCTACCGGAATTGGAATCATGCCGTTGAGAAAGACAGGGGGTTTCACAAACATGCAACTTCAAAGGAACATTTAACTTGTGTTTTGAGGTGGAAGGAGAATGAGAGGTGCATTGATTGTGGGAAGGAGATTTCCACACTCCTCAATGCTGACCAGCTAAATAGAAACCGGTACTATGTGTCTGCTTTTATAGATGTTGTGGGATTTCTCGCCGAAAATCAGATACCTTTTAGAGGGAGCCTTGATAATTTTGAAGATATGTCAGACGGGCACAGTGGGCTCTTCCTCTCGCTTTTAAACTGCACACTCAAAAAAGACACCGAGCTCGCCGAAATAATAAAGCATATCCCACGAAACGCAAGCTATACTTGTCCGGAAATGCAGAATGAACTGCTCTGCACATTGAGTAATGTTGTGACGGATGCCATCGTGGAAGAAGTAGGCACAGCGTGGTTTACCATCAAGGTGGATGGGACGAGGGACCCCACTGAATGTGAGAACATATCAATCATCATTCGCTTTGTATCGGCATCAAATGAAGCAACAGAGTGTCTACTCACAATAGCTACAGCCGACGCTGGAGATGCAAAAACATTGACAGACCTAATAATTGCAGAGCTGACAAAAACAGGACTTGACGTGTCAAAAATATTAAGTCAGGTGTATGACGGGGCTTCGGTAATGGCTGGGAAGCACGGTGGGGTGCAAAAGTTGTTGCAAGAGATATTGGAAAGAGAAATCCCCTATGTGCACTGCTTAAATCACCAACTCCATCTGGTAGTTATCCACGCACTGGCAGCAGAGAAAGCTGTCACTGATTTCCTCGAGGTTTGTTGTTTCCTGTACAAATTCTTCAGAAAGCCCACTGTTGCTGCACAGTATAAAGGTGAGCGGTTAAAACGACTTCTTGATCAAAGGTGGACGGGACATTTAGCCACCGTGTCTGTGATCATAGGATCTTTTAAGGATATCACATCCTTACTGTCAGAGATTGATGCAGAGCGCGCCTACGGTGGAGAGATGAGGATGGAGGCTATTGGGCTTTTGCGGGAAGTCTCTGGGCCTGCCTTCATGTTCATTGCTATCTTTGTACAAAAACTGCTGATGTTGTTCGATGGCCCTAACAGACTCTTGCAGGCAGAAGACATGGACTTGCTAACGGGGTTGGAACTGGTGGCGAGTGCTCCAGAGTGCGTGAAGAAACTCCGCTCTGAGGATGAGTTCACTGATCTGTGGAACAAGGCCAACGATGCTCGCACTTCCACACCTGCACCACCAAAACGGAGATGCACAATGCATAAGAACTTGGAACAGTTTGTAGTTTTGGAGACTACAGGACAAAACAACGAGAATGACAAGACGGAACTGCAGAGGGTTTTTTACAGCGCAATTGACACTGCTTGGTGAGATCGCTCAGCGCTTCATTGAGCGCAACACACAACTCGCCCGTTCACCCGCTGCCTTGAATCCTGAAAATGGCACGTTTTTGGATCCCCACTTGCTCCAGCACATCATGACATTAACAAAGTCAACCATCAGTGAAACAGAGTGTGTGGTTGCAAAGCAGTTTATTCGCTCACAGACAGAAAAGCAGCCAAACGAGAGATGGACAACACAAAAACTCCTCTCAACATATCACAAAACGCTGGAAGCCATGCCAAGTGTAGTGACTGCTATGAGACTTGGACTAACACTTGGTGCGTCCACTGCCATGTGTGAAAACTCATTCTCAACATTGAGGAATGTCTTCACTGACCATCGACGGTCCATGCGCCATGCACTCAAGGCACAACTGGTACAGCTGGCCTTCGAGAGACACCTCACACGTAAATGCCTGAATGAATGGAAGGAGAAGGTCCTCACAAGATTCCACACCGAGACGCATCGCCTGCAGCTCTTCTGACAGTGAGTGCAGTGGTATAAAAACTATACGAGGAGTTCAGATTGTGTGTGTGACTGCTGGTGATGCGTGTGTGGTTGTGGTTGCAGTGTGGTTGTGGTCAGCACCCGCCGTGGTCGGCTGCTTTGTACTTCTGATGTTTAAGTTAAATGTTGTGTTTGGTGCTTTGCATATCCCATATCTAGTGCTTTGTGCATAACCTTACCTCTGTGTAATTGACTGCTTTAAATGCGGACCTTGTGGTATCTTCAGGCTGGGCGTATTTGCTGTTGATAGTTTAACGTGATGATCGCAGGTCATAGCCGACTGTATCTTATTTCAAAGTGCACTGATTCTGGTGCCAACCTCCCCCATTTAGTTATTGTATCTCTGGTATATTAATTTTCTAATGCCAATTCTTCACAACACCTTGTATAAGTTCACGCGACGGCAACCTCAGTATAGATGTGTCAATGCTGCATGAATACAATAGTATACCGGGTTATCAAAAAATATAAAATATAATAATTGTGCCCCCCCATCCAGTTCATATGCCCCCCTTAATACTGAGCCCTGGCTACGGGCCTGACATCGACACACGTTACTTGAAAGGTACTCATAAGTCGAAACACGTCAAGGTAATTGTTAGCGTCAGTGTTCCAGACTCCCGGTTTTTTTTTTCTTCGGTATGACGGTGTTCAGTGTACAGTGCGGTTATGATTTAAATCGTTGAGTGGCAGCCTATTAATTATATTATATTATAACCGCACTAGAAATCGAAGTGTCAAAATCACCATCATACCGAAGGAAGGAAGAAAAAAAAATAAAATAAAAATAAAACCAGGGAGTCTGGAACACTGACGCTAACCATTACCTTGATGTGTTTCGACTTATGAGCACCTTTCAAGTAACGTGTGTCGATGTGTGTCACCGATCACGTAACGTGAGTACAACACGTTACTCATAGGTTAGAAATAAGTTTCGGGTACGCTAAACATTACCTCGACGTGTTTCGACTTATGAGTAACTTACAAGTAATGTGTGTCGACGTGTGTCAACGATCGCGTGACGTGCCTACAACTTATGGCCAGCGTTATGCGGAACGTGTGAGTCATACGCTGGCATAAGTCTTAAAATTTCAAGCATGGAAAAGTTGAGGACAACCAAAAAGTAAAACGTTTAAAGCCAGCGTACAACGACGTATGGCAGTGTTTTTCAGCGTGCTCTCAATGTTATCAAAACTTACCCATAACGTATTCGACGTGTACCAGCGTTTTACACAAATTTTCCAAAAATCGGCATAAACTGGCTAAAACGTCAAGGTGTGACTGGGCCTTTAGCTTGCCTTTCACTAAGCCCAGATGTGCTTGGGGTCAGCATAGGCGTTATATGTTCATTATTATTATTGCCATATGATATGACTATTCAAATGATTGTTGTAAATATTATTAGTACAAGCCGGTAGGCGACATGGGTGGTCGCTACATAATTGCATACTAGTCATACAGTTTTTGACAGATCGGGCTGAAATTTTTTGACAAAGAGGTTGATTATAGTGCGCATAAAAGCCTGGAAGCCGATTTTTGATTTTCGAAAAAATAATATTTTTAGGATTTTTCAAAAATTTCAAAGTCCCGTTGCTCGCCAACGTTGGTGTCCAGAACAACGGTGCTCAAAAGCATAGAACTAGATCCTGGTATGAACCTACTTGTCAAGTTTCATCAAAAAAGGTTGACTCCTCTGGCCTCCAGAGCTGTCCATTATATACAAACAAACATCCATACATATATACAAACATACAGACAGATGGAAAACCTGAGAATAAGGGGAGTCTCGCGACCACCTAATTAATTAATATAGGCTTTGTTACAATGTTATTGTTTCTGTTATTTATTTCGTAATTAGAATGACATGCCTTGGTGGAAGGACGTATTAAGCTGCTCAATATACCTTAACATGGCGTGCATTTAAAACATAGGAATGCTAATGGATTTTTTTGTCGTTATTTAGCGTCATCAACTCAGGAGGTCGTGACGATCGTTTTGGTGTTTCACTTTCTGCATCAGAATGCTCCAGTGGGATTCCACAAAAAATAGGGTCCTTGGGGACATTTGGGTCATTGGGAGCTTTTGGAACTTTTTGGTCCTTGGGGATTTTGGGACTTTTGGGTCATCGGAGACTTCTTGAGACTTTTGAGTCATCGGGGACTTTTGAGGACTTTTGGGTCCTTGGGGACTTTAGGGTCCTTGGGGACTTTTGGGGCTTTTGGGTCCTCGGGGACTTTTGGGTCATCTGGGACTTTGATCCTCAGGGTCTTCAGGTTCTGCATGCCTTAAAAGGTCTTCAAAGGTCCAAGGGGGCTCAGCAGTCTAAAGGGCCAAAAGGTACATTCCAATAGTGCGTAATTCAGGAATAGACAAACGTAATTAATAGACACAAAAAGTATGCCACACACACGGATGCACGGACACACACACATGGAACACAAAGACACACACACACACACGGATACACAGACACACAGACACACACCCAGACACAGAAACACACAGACACAGACACAGACGCATACACACAGACACATACACACAGACAGACACACACACACAGACACACACACAGACACACACACACACACAGGCACACAGAGAAAGACACACAAAGAGACATGCACACACAGACACATACACACAGACACATATACACACACATACATTTCTAGATACATATTGATACAAAGTGCTTGTTTTAATATATATATATATTTATATATATATATATATATATATATATATATATATATATATATATATATATATATATATATATATATATATATATATATATATATATATCTCCTATATAAATGGTAGTCCTTCTGTCTGTCTGTCTGTCTGTTTGTTTGTAACCAATAAGCTCCTAAACCAGTGAACCGATCTTGATGAAACTGTACACATATATAGACCTAACATTCAGCTCCAGGATGCGCTAAGTGACTTTCCATAAAAATGAAAATATATATATATATATAAAAAAAAATTATAATAAAATTTCCATTAAAAAAAGGGCTTTTCGTATTAATCGTAACAAAAGGCTTCATGATTAAAAACGCTAGGGTTTTTTGAAACACAAAATGTTCGTATTCGTTGACTTTTTAAACATACACATTCTCCTCCTGTTATAACAGCTTTGAAACCCGAAACATTATGCCACTGCGAAAGCGAACAAATTTGAATTCTCGAACTGCACGCGCACGGCGACAGTGACAGAGGCGTTCAGAGGTATGCCGTTTCATAATACACGTCTCCCAATTCTTACTTCAAGAACGGTTATAATTTTGACGTAATCAGGATAACAGACGTAAATAAATCAAATACGCTGGGCCAGGCTGCGTTATGCCCAACGTATAAATTAAGTCACAAATGATGACATGAAACCAGCCTCACATTGTTGAGGCATTATGGTTTTTTATCTGATGCGGCAATAATTCTTAACATTTTTGGACTAGAGTCTTCTGCATATAAAACATGGCGGGGAAAATATAATATTATAGTGGTGTGGTGATGAAAAAAAAAATGGTGGCAGCCTCTACAATTTTACAATTAACTGTGACATATACTTCTTCAGATCCACCGTCATCCACAGGATTCCCGTGCGGAGCACGGGTATCCCTGCTAGTCTACTACATAAATGGCAGTCCTTCTGTCTGTCTGTTTGTCTGTCTGTCTGTCTGTTTGTTTGTAACCAAAAAGCTCCTAGACCAGTGAACCGATCTTGATGAAACTTTACACACATATTAAACTAACATTCAGCTCCAGGATGCGCTAAGTGGCTTTCCATAAAAAAATTCGTGGAGGGTGGTTTAACGTGGTGTTATTTTCGAATAGTGCGCCGGCATATTAATCGTAACAAAAGGCTTCATGTTTAAAAACGCTAGGGATTTTTGAAATACAAAATGTTCGTATTCGTTGACTTTTTAAACATACACATTCTCCTCCTGTTATAACAGCTTTGAAACCCGAAACATTATGCCACTGCGAAAGCGAACAAATTTGAATTCTCGAACTGCACGCGCACGGCAACAGCGACAGAGGCGTTCAGAGGTATGCCGTTTCATAATACACATCTCCCAATTCTTACTTCAAGAATGGTTATAATTTTGACGTTATCAGGATAACAGACGTAAATAAATCAAATATGCTGGGCCAGGCTGGGTTATGCCCGACGTATAAATTAAGTCACAAATGATGACATGAAACCAGCCTCACATCGTTGAGGAATTCTGGTTTTTTATCTGATGCGGCAATAAATCTTAACATTTTTGAACTCGAGTCTTCTGCATATAAAACATGGTGGGGAAAATATAATATTATAGTGGTGATGAAAAAAATAAACAAGCAGTCATAGACTGGTACTAACGAAATAGTCAACTTGACCTCTGACCTTGTCTAATAAAAGCTGTCTCAAGAGAAGGTAGCGACGCAAACCAGAAGTTTCTACGATGATTCTGTACCAAACCATCAAAAATCGTAACGTCGACCGAAGCAAAAATCTCCATTTCTCCACGCAATTATTTAATATTATTTTATCAAAGTCAAAAAACCATAATATTCAGCCATCCACCAACAATCTTTACATAATCCGAAGGCTTAGCGAGTCAGGCATGCGACGATAACCTTTATTGGGATAAAAATGACTTTTAAACACCATCTTTATCGAAAACACTGTCAGCGCGCACACGGAAAACCTTTACATGATCAACGACGCCTCTGCTCGAGCACGCTGCACCACGTGACGAGCTGTGACGCGGCGAGTGAAATATTTTTTATACAATCTTAAAATGTCTCCAAAACATCCGATTTTTACCAGAATTTCGACAACCGAGTTTTAAATGTCCAAAGCGATCGCTAAAACCGAAGACAAAATTAAAATCGAAGTTAAAACGAACTCGTAACGTCGAGCGAAGCAAAAATACTCCATTTCTCCACATGAATTTACGGAATTATGTTTGACCTCACTGTGACCTTGACCTTTGACCGATTTTGACCAAAATCTAATCAGCGCTCGTCATCACCCTCATGAATCACGTGGTGTAATTTGACATTGGTAGCTTCTTCCGTTCTCGAGTTATCGTGCCGCCAAACAAACACACACACACACAAACAAACACACAAACACACAAACAGAGGACGGAAGTCATCAATATACTTATGAAATCTAAAGATTTCGTAAGTAATAATGGTGGCAGCCTCTGCAATTTTACAATTGACTGTGACATATACTACTTCAGATCCGCCGTCATCACGGGAGCACGGGTATCCCTGCTAGTATATGTATGTATGTATATATATATATATATATATATATATATATATATATATATATATATATATATATATATATATATATATATATATATATATATATTGTTGCGGATTCGCGCCCGCCGGCGTGCTGACGGCCACGTAACTCAAATCGCGGCACGTCGCCCACCGGACGGACAATCCAGTCGTGACCCTCTCGGACTAACGCCGGGAACCAGTCACGGGTGGACCTTTCGGTCTCACCGCGATCGAGCCAATCAGCCCCCGCGTGGGATAGGGTTGCTCGCCAAATTCGACCTACCAAAGTA
>NC_140969.1:68341784-68356784 GCF_056783735.1 Eptatretus burgeri
TTTTTCCGAAAGCTGCGACTTGGTTTGCCCGTTCGGTGGGCGAGAGCGGCCGCCATTGGCTAGAAGCGGTCACCCGCACGCCGAGCGGGTGGGAAACCACAACAATACACACACACACACACGACCGGTTAAAAAGTTTTCGTACACCCCCATTTTTCCAGTTTTTACTGAAATTTAAGCAGTTTAATGTTTCAATGTACTTTGAAATTAAAGCGCAGAACAAATAAACAATTGCAGATTAAAAGAAATCATGGAATCGTTTTGTTGAGCAAAATTTAATCTAAATTTTTGACTCATCAAAGTAGGCACCTTTTGCAGATATAACAGCCGAAAATACTCATGGAATTCTTTCGACAATGGCAATCAAATATTGTTTGGAAAGTTCTTCCTAACACTGTTGCAGAAGTATCCACAAATGTGTTGCCCTTGTAGGTTACTTTGCTTTCACCCTTCTGTCCAGTTCATCCCAAACAAGCTTGATGGGGTTTAAGTCTGGAGACTGTGCTGGCCATTCCATGATTTGAAGCCTGTCGTCTTGTTCTTTTCTTCTAAGGTAGTTCTGACATGGCCTGGAGGGATGTTTTGGGTCGTTATCTTGCTGTAGGATGAACCCCTGACCAACTAGGCGTAGATCAGAGGGTATTGCATGGCGCTGCAAAATTCTGTGGTAGCCCTTTTGGTTCATGGTGCCAGTCACTCTGTGCAAGTCGCCGACTCTGGATCCAGCAAAAGAACCCCAGATCATCATGTTTCCTCCTCCATGTTTGACAGTTGGTGTCACACACTGAGGAGGAACCATCCTTTCACCTACTCGACGGCGTACAAAAACCCTGCGTGATGAACCGAAGATTTCAAATTTTGATTCATCGGTCCATAAGACCTTCCAGTTTTCCGTAGTCCACTGGCAGCTTCATGGTCCAGGCAAGCCTCTTTTTCTTATTTTGCCTTCTTAGCAATGGCTTTCTTACTGCCACTCGAACTGTCAAACCTACAGCTCAAAGTCTTCTCTTCACAGTTGAAACTGAGACTTCCTTACTTCGACCCCTGTTAAGCTGTACTTGAAGCTGCTGTCCTGTGAGCCGCCTATCATGCAAGCTGTTGACACTCAGAAACTTGTCTTCTGATTATGTTGTGGCTTTGGGTCTGCCAGACCTCTTCCTATCAGAGTTTCCTCCAGTTTCCAAGTGCCTTTTGATGGTGTAGGAAACTGTACTCACTAACACCTTGGCTTCTTTGCAATTTCTCGAAAGGAAAGACCTTCACTTTTAAGGGTTATAATGATCTGTCTGCCTTCCTTTGTTAATTCCCTTTTTCTCGCCATTATGACAGCAATGTACTACTTCCTGCAGTGCAATATTGTCCAAATAATGCTTCAGAGGGTGTAGCAACACAGTCTGTTCCAACACTGCTTTTATACAGACAGAGGGTTTGTAACTAATCAACCAAAGTTAGGACACCTGTAGGAATTGTTTGCATCAACTTTCAAGGCTTAATTTACTTCCATTGCTGCAGAGCAGCTGCAGTTGCTACCCCATTAATTATTCCCTGAAAAGGGCCTTTTTAACAACTGAAATTTACATTATTTTTCAGTTTTTGGTAACCTAAACTTGCTTTTTTTTAAACCTCTGGCAGTTTACCGCTTAGCTTTGTACTATTAGAGGTTATTCACTGGACTTAAACTGCTCATTTCAGTCAAAACTAGAAAATGGGGGTGTTCCAAAACTTTTGCCCGGTTGTGTACATATATATATATATATATATATATATATATATATATATATATATATATATATATATATATATATATATATGTACTATTGATATTGAACTATTGATGTCCTTGCGGTTGCAAGGAGTTGAGGTGGAGAAGGTGGATGGGTTTAAATACTTGGGATCAACTGTCCAAAGTAACGGAGAGTGTGGGAGAGAAGTGAAAAAGAGAGTGCAGGCAGGATGGAGTGGTTGGGGAAGAATTGCAGGAGTGATCTGTGACAGAAAGGTAGCTGCAAGAGTGAAGGGGAAAGTATATAAGACGGTAGTGAGACCAGCTATGTTGTATGGTTTGGAGGCGGTGGCACTAACAAAAAGACAGGAAGCGGAGCTGGAGGTGGCAGAGTTAAAGATGCTGCGATTCTCGTTGGGAGTGACGAGGATGGATAGGATAAGAAATTAGTATATTAGAGGGACAGCGCAGGTGGGACGGTTTGGAGACAAAGTGAGAGACGCGAGATTGAGATGGTTTGGACATGTGCACAGGAGGGAAGCGGAGTATATCGGGAGAAGGATGTTGAAGATGGAGCCGCCAGGCAGGAGGAGAAGAGGAAGGTCAAAGAAGAGGTTCATGGATACAGTGAGGGCGGACATGCAGGTGGTTGGAGTGTCAATGGAAGATGTGGAGGATAGAGCGAAATGGAGACGGTTGATCCGCTGTGGCGACCCCTAACGGGAGCGAGCCGAAAGAAGAAGTATACATATATATATATATATATATATATATATATATATATATATATATATATATACATACTGTATATAATATATATTTTATATGTATTTTATATCTACATATGTGTATATATATATATATATATATATATATATATATATATATATATATATATATGTATATATGTATATATACACACACACACACACCATTCTCTCTCTTTCTCTCTCTCTCTCTCTCTCTGGCTTCACGCAGGGAAGGGGGTGGGGTGCGGTGGGGTCCGGAGAGGGGCATAAATTCTCTATGTAAATGTATACCGTGTATCGCCACCTGGTGGTGATGGCAGAGGGTATTACTATTTCCTTTTATTTTTTTATCTGGGTAATGCTGAGGTTAAAGCACTCTTCAGGTCCCTGTCACACCTTGACGTTTTAGCCAGCGTATGGCAACGTATCAAAATGTATGTAAAATGCTGGCGTACGCTGAACTATTGATGTTTTTTCAGTTTTGGGCGTATTCATAACGAGTTGGACGTATGCATAACGTATAAGTAACATACACAGAACGTTTCGATAACTTATAGATAACTTGTGTGGTGTAGTCATGCCCACGGGGAGGGGCATGATGATGATGCATGATGGGCGTGATGGTTGGAGGAGTGGTCGTGGTGGTTATCGTATCTGCAAGGGATATAGGGTGGGCGCGCCGTCTGTGGCGTCGTAGTAATGCTGGAGTCGGCCGGCTCGTGAGTGTACCGAATACGGAATAAAGGGGAGCCGCGGGCACAGTACGCCCGCGCTCGCACTCGTGCAACACAGCCCGGCTCGACTGTTCCTCCGCTTCGTGTCTGCCTGCTAAGCATCTCCCATTTCAGTACAGTACAACTTGTACCAACGAATTCTTAGCGTGTTGTCGGCGTTCACAACGTATGCCCAACGATAGTCTAACATATGCATAGCATGCGGCAGCGTATCGCCGACGATCACGTTGGCGTAGGCTATCAATAGGCTGCCGCTCAACTATTTAAATCATAACCGCACTAGACATCGAAGTGTCAACATCACCGTCATTCCCTGTCACACCTTGACGTTTTAGCTAGCGTATGCCGACGTATGAAAAATTTGCCGAATACACTGGCACACGTCGAATACGTTATGGGTAGGTTTTGTATACGTTAAGAGCACGCTGGCATACGTCGTAGTACGCCGAGCTCGTCGACAAATTTTAAGCATGTTCAAAATTTTTTGACGTATGCCAGCGTATGAGGCACACGTTCCGCATACGCTGGCCATAAGTTGTAGGCTCGTTGTGCGATCGTTGACACACGTCGACACACGTTACTTGTAAATTACTCACAAGTAGAAACACGTCGAGGTAATGTTTAGCGTACCCAAAACTTATTTCTAACCTATGAGTAACGTGCTTTGAACCTATGTGTAACGTATCTCAAACGCATATTGACGTATGTAGACGTATTTGATTGATGTCTTCCGGATGACCACAAAACTTACTGAACGTGTTTATAACTTACAGCTACCGTATAATGGCATATTGGCAGCGTTTAGGGGAATTGGTGTATAAAAATGGGCTTCACAGGAGGAACCCGTCAATGTTTCAGACTCCATGGTGAGTAGATGTCCATGTCAGTCGTATCAGTAGTAGTAGTAGTAGTAGTAGTAGTAGTAGTAGTAGTAGTAGTAGTAGTAGTAGTTGGTGAGCGTGTCAGTAGTAGTCGTAGTTGTAGTTGGTCCATGTCAGTAGTAGTAGGTAAGCGTGATGGGGAGGGTGTGGGTGATGATGGATTCTCCTTGCGTCCGCGTCCACGGCCACGGCCAGGAGACTTCTTTGCAGCATTCTTCGAAGTTTTCTTCGTCATTTTTTAAAAAAATGTTTTTCTTCGCTGAACTATTGATGTTTTTTTCAGTTTTGGGCATATTCATAATAAGTTGGACATATGCATAACGTATTAGTTACGTTCACAGAACGTTTCGATAACTTATCGATAACTTATACCAACGAATGCTTAGCGTGTTGTCGGCGTTCACAACGTATGCCCAACGATAGTCTAACGTATGCATTGCGCGCGGCAGCGTATCGCCGACGATCACGTGGCGTAGCCTATTAATAGGATGCCGCTCAACAATTTAAATCGCTGCCGCTCGACTATTTAATTGGACGCTGCCACTCGACGATTTTAATCATAACCAAGCTCGACATCGAATTGTCAACATCATCGTCATGCTGAAGAAAACTTCGAAGAATGCTGCCAAGAAGTCTCCTGGCCATGGCCGTGGTCGCGGACGCAAGGAGGATCCATCATCACCCACACCCTCCCCATCACGCTCACCTACTACTACTGACATGGAACTACTACTACTAATACTACTACTACTACTACTACTACTACTAATACTACTACTACTGACACGCTCATCTACTACTATTACTGATACTACTGACATGGACATCTACTCACCATGGAGTCTGAAACACTGATGGGTTCCTCCTGTGAAGCCCATTTTTATATACCAATTCCCCTAAACGCTGCCAATACGCCATTATACGGTAGCTGTAAGTTAGAAACACGTTCGGTAAGTTCTGTGGTCGTCCGGAAGACGTCAGTCAAATACGTCTACATACGTCAATATGCGTTGGAGATATGTTACACATAGGTTCAAAGCACGTTACTCATAGGTTAGAAATAAGTTTTGGGTGTGCTAAACATTACCTCGACGTGTTTCGACTTATGAGTAACTTACAAGTAATGTGTGTCGACGTGTGTCAACGATCGCATAACGTGCCTACAACTTATGGCCAGCGTATGTGGAACGTGTGAGTCATACGCTGGCATACGTCAAAATTTTTTAGCATGCTTAAAATTTGTCGACGAGCTCGGCGTACTACGACGTATGCCAGCATGCTTCAGCGTGCTCTTAACGTATACCAAACTTACCCATAACGTATTCGACGTACGCCAGCATTTTAGACAAATTTTTCATACGTCGGCATATGCTGGCTAAAACGTCAAGGTGTGACAGGGCCTTCACATGGGTAAATATGTACTCCTCTGCTTCTCCCCCCACACCAAAAAAAAAATTAAAAAACTAGGGGCCTGTCAAAGCCAGTCATCGTTTGTGTGACATTTCTCGCCAGAAGGGACATCAGGATGAATGGGGGGTAAAGGATGGGGGATGTGGGGACGGGTAGTGGCGGGAGGGGGGAGGGGTTAAAGCACTGTTATCCATGGGTAAATTTGACTTCCTTTTCTCTCCTCACCCAAAATTTTTGGCAAACACGACGACTAATTGTTCCATCTGTGAAGCGAAGTGACAGGTAGACTGTGCCAGTTATTTTATGAACACTTTTCCAAAGATGTATATTTGGAGTAGTTCGCTTAGGTAGTAACCTTTTTTCCTTCAAAGTCTTCTTTCACCTTCGAGAGTTATGTCATTAGATCAACAATAAATTACCTTTAAATCAATGTGTCGGTTGTGCTTGTACTATTTTCAGTTTTTGAATAATTAAATCGACTAGCTGAGTACCCGCCCTATGGGTGATCTTGTTCCAAGCATGCAACACATTCTTCTGATGCATACCTTTATTTTGGTGGTGTATTGGCAACTCACAGCTGTGTATACGCAAAAATAATTAACCCTGGTTATGTGCATGAAGTAAAAACATACCTACTGCTTATAATTCAAAACACCTCTGCACTGGAAAATGTTGGGACAGGAATACTGCACTGAAAATGGTGGAGATTTGTAATACCTCTCCCACCTGGAGGCAGTGCTACACGGTACACATTTACATGGAGAATTTGCATCCCCACTCCCACCTCCCCAAGACCACCGGCGAAGATAAAAACACCCCGATACATTAGTTGGGGTCATGCTGATGCTCTGTAGCAAGTCTGGATGCAATTGACCCAGAACTGCAGGAGGAGTAGCGTGACAAATAAACCCACAAGCAAACACCAGTCCGTGAATTATAGTAAGGATTAGCGCATTTGAGAGGTCATGTGACTCCTTCTTCGCTGATCTTTGTTACATCTTAATTAACAGTTATTTTTCACATCTGATACCATATTTGATGATCAGAGCTCACCGTGTCACCAATTATATCGGTATCCGGTTTGATATCCAAAAAAATTGTGCTTTTTAATTTTTCATAAAGCACTGTGTATATGGATGTACCCTCAGAGAGGGTGACAGGTGGTGGCTCATGTGTTTATACATTATTATGAATTGTGAGAAAATGACTGTTTAAAACCCCTATTTAGATGCATTGTTGTAAAAATGTGATCCTAGAACGTTTTGCCACAATTAACCTTGGGAGCTCAGAGGAGTGTGGTCATAAACAAACAAACGACGTGTCATTCATTTTTATGTAGAAGATAAACAATTCATCTGCAGGGTTTCTAATTTTAAAATGCCATGCAAACTAAGCTTCCTATTTTCAAACAGAATGGACTTCGTCTTCTTAATAAATTACCTTTGTGACCCACAAGGAAAGGATCAGATTGGTGCTTGTGGGCTGGTGGAATGCTGTAGTCTTCATCGCTAAACTACATTGCAGTGCTTTCGTTCTTATTCCTTTTTATTTTGTATCGCAGGACATCAGCGGAGGACATCCTAATCGTCACAACACCAGTGACAAGATGCTCATGAAACATTCCCTTAACTTTAATAAATCAAATATTTTTTTAAATGCAGATTAACAGCAATAGAACTGAAATCATCTGAAATAATCATCTTTCTTGTTTTGTTCATTTCTTATGTTAAAACCTGTTGAAGTGAAATAAATGCCACCGCCCCTACCCCCAACCCCCCCCCTCTCTTTCTCTTTCTGTTGACATTTACGACTTGGCTCTTTAGTAATACTTTGCTGGAAAGTGGGATGCATTTGTGTCAATGGTGATGTGATTTGCTCTATTTTTAGACATGTTTTTTTTTACAGCATTGTAGGCTCATGGAAGAGTTGAGTTGGATTTGTTTTTTTTATACAGGTATAAGACTCGATTAACAGCAAAACTATGAGATAATGGATTAAAAAACAACATGTGTCAAAGGGAGAACAGTGGGATGACAATTGGAAGCACCTCAAGAAGAGACATTATGGAAGAGGGATGAGAAAGGGGCTCATTGGGTGAAGAAAAAGTCCGTAGTGGAAATGGAGAAGACCATGAGGTGGTTGAAGACTCGGCTTATGGAGGAGCTAAATGGAAAAGAGCAACAGGTTTAGAAACTATCAAAGGGTAAATGGGGGTATGGGGTCAGGGGATATATATATACATGTGGAAGAATAACAAAAATTAACAACAATGGCCTGGAGAGGAACAGAATGTCAAAGTATCAGTGTCTGTATAAGAGGTAGGGTCAGACGTGCACGGGTGAGTGCATAAGGTAGTGATGAGCAACACATTTGAAAGTCTGAGAAACACCTGTCTGCAGTGGAGAGTCATATTCCATGACACTCCACTATGGACTGGTGCTACTTCTCATTGAAATAACCTGCAAATACTGTTTGTGATAACTAGACATTTTTAGCCATTGCTTTACTGACGGATTTAATCAAAAGACGGCGTGTTGTACTTCACAAACCTTCTGCTTCATTCACCCTATCATTTGCCGTTAGTCATCTTCCATCTACTTGGAAGTCAGCAAACATCACTTTCATCAACCATCCTTGCTGCTTATATACGGAGTGAGCAAAAATCACTTCCGCTTTGTTACAATATGCACTTCCCTCGTTACAATATGCATTACAGTGATGTTGAAATCTGAGTGAGAATAATTCAGAATTTTCAAAAGGTTTAATTTCATTCATTTTAAACGGAGGTTCAAACCAAAGCATGCAACAACGAGAAATGAATGAAATTAAATATTTTGAAAATTTGGAATTGTTCTCACTCAGATTTCAACATCACCATAATGCATATTGTTAAGTTGTTTAGACTTTTTTATAAAAGTAGATGACTTATAATACTGGCTACCACCAAGTGGTGCTATACGATTCACATTTACAGAGAGAGAATTTGGGTCTTCCATCCACCCTGAACTCCCTCCCTCAGATATGCCACCCCGATAGAAACCATACTTGGGTACCCTTCGGCAACATGCAAAATTTGGTTGGATTTGGTTCAGTAGTCTTGTAGTTTTTTTGAAGTGGAGTATATGTAAGCAAACAAACAAACAAATATACAAATTCACTTTTATTGTGTGGATTATGTTACCTTTGCATGTTAGGCTGGTAGTATAGCCTCGAGCTATGTGCACTCCCCTCTGAGCTGGCTTGGCTGGGCTTGAATCTCATTCCAGCTATAAGTGTCATCTTGGTGTTTTGCATGCAGAGGATGAGGCATCAGTTTGTGGTGCCGTCCCTCGGATGGATGTTAAACTGGCGTCCAGTCTGCCAGCATTCGTTGGTGGACATTAAATATTCCATGGTATCCTTCAGGAAGAGGAGGCGAGCTATCGTCGGCAGCTTGAACACACTACAAATTATTGCACACTTATTTGAGTGTAATGTGTCGGAGTAGCATTCTGTTCAGGATTGTAAACCCAGTCAAAGAAACTGCTTTGGCAGAACAGACTCTCTGTGTGAAGCATGGTGCACAGACAGACAGACAGCATACAGTTTCAAGAATTCCAACGGAATATACATCCATTTTCAATAAAGGCCCAACTGGATCACTGAGGACTTAACATTGGGGCTCACCTATTACCCTGCCTCATCTGGTCTGCAATTTGCGATGGGTACTTTATATCCATAATTATTGACTCAATTGACTTCCCTTGTTAAATTACCGGTTCGCCAAGATGAAAAAGTTTCTGTGTGTGAGAGCGTAAATGGCTTAATTGATCTGAAATAATCGCGATGATTCTTCATTGCTGCACGATGCAGGGTCACCCACATCTCATAAAGAAATGTGGAAAATAAAATGTTCAAAAGATTTTCTTTCACATACCCAGGGCTAACCTTCTAATTGGGTTTTTATTTTGGCAGGTAGCAGAAGTTACAGGTGTAGTCGAAACGGCGAAGATATACCAGTTGGGAACTACTCGTACCAACAAAGGACTTCGACTGCGGTAGTTGGTTTTCCCTACTCAATTACATATATTGTTGAATTGCTCTTCAATCGCATTTATTCTTCAACCTCCTTCCTAAATACATCATTTAACCCTGATTAGGCCTACTACTATTGGTTGTTCTGCAATCAAACCTGTAAGAACTCTGTTAAGGAATCATTCTTTTGTTAACACGCCATATAAAATGTAATCGTCCGGCCTGTCATGTCATTTAAACCTTCACATGTTGCAATCTTATCCTTTCCTTTTGCAGGAATAATTTTGATATGCGAAGCCAATTCCTCACATAGAGAGCGTGTCCATCAATATTAAATATACCTCATACTTTGCATTTCCCTTCTCCTACCTTCATTCATTATGTTTTCCCCCTTCTCCCTTTTCCATTCTTCTCATTTGTCTCAACTCCACTGTCCATCCACCTTCGTCCATCCGCATCTCCATGCCTTTTTTCTTTGCTCATTCTTTTGTGTTGTCAGCAACAACAACTGTGCATATTCAAGTATCTGTTGCTCAAAATGGGATTTATTGATGTTATACGCAGTGCTGTGCAATGTTTTCTTCTTTTATTACAGGCATGGGAGTCAAGAGCGAGTATTTAGGCTGGAGTTTGTTTCCAATCAGGAATTCACAGAGACAGAATTCCATAAATGGAAAGAAGCGGTGAGTTGCTCTTTTCTTTGTAATGTTTCTTTAATCTGAGAAATATAACTGGGCACAACTTGCCTCAATTGTAAGTTATTATTTTTTCTTTTTCAAGTCGATTACTCAAAACAAATTTGGAATGGCATTCTAACGATTTCCTTGTTTTTTATGATGATTTGAAGTTATTCTTAATTTCTCTTGTACTTGCATGAGGTTGGCAGTCCCCCCCCCCCCCGCCCCCACACACACACAATCCTGATGGGCAATTAATCCTATAGAGCATCAAAAATGTTCCAGTCTTCTGGAATTTGGTTTGATTTTCATGCAGGGCCCACTTTGTGTAGTGGTTAGAGGAGTCAAAATTAAAATTACATTTTGATGAAAAAAACACTCCAAACTCCTATTATAGTTATAGGACTCAATGCTCACCTTTTCTTATGTTAAATCTCCCCTCCCCCCCCCCCACTAGTCCAATCAGACTACTGTGGAGAATATTAACTTCCCGAACGGTCCCCCCCCCTTACTTAACTTCTCTTTTTCAAAATAGATTTGATATCTCGAAGAAGTCTCCAGAATACTAAACATTTCATACTAGCATTTTTATAGAAGTAAAACGTTCTTTTTCAATTAAAAAAAAACTATTTCACAAACTGTTGAGGTTCTGACACATATTAAGTAGGCTGAGCTTGTTTTGCATTAAATTATTACAAAACATTGCAAATTAAATAAAACGAGAAACACGCATTCCCTGTGGGAGCAGCAAGAACGTACAACTCTATTTTGTGTTATACTCCATTATGATTGATTATAATAAATTGCGAGCCATGGTGTTTGTCCATGCGTTCATCTTTTTCCCCTTTCCCGTGGCTGCTTCCTGTGCTGCATTTGAAAAGCTGCACATGCATGCAAAGCTCAACATTCACTTTTAAAATGGTGTCCATGAAATTTTATACTGTCGGACTCCGCTATTCGTCGAGGATACGTTCCTGAAAAATTCCACAAATGTCGGGGCATTGTTTTAAAATTTAGTTGTTTTTTTTACATGAAAAGCAATTCCACAGGACAAATCAGGTCACAACATAACAAAGGGAACAGCAGGAGAAAGGGTAAACAACAACAGCAGACCAGAGGGAGAAAGTAAACAGAAATGGTCAAACAAGGCATGCAGGTATTGATGAGATATAAGCGAGAACACAAAGGGTGGACAATATAGATACATAAATGAATTTTTTTTTTTTGTATATTGTTGAGGCTCGTATGAGAGCTCACACACAACGTACAGCAAGGGGGGCATGAGACAAGAGGGTGGCAGAGGGAAGGACATAACAGTGGGGAATAGAGACATTAAGAGATCTGTGGAAGGGAGAGGGATGGGGTGGGAAACACAGGATATACAAGATGGACATTACAGGGACTTTCAGGAAGGAAAGCAGGGAATTTGAAGGAGGTGGGTTTTGGGTGGATTAACGGGGGTAGAAAAGATCGAGTTTTTGGATGGGGGAATATAAGAGGTGGTGGTGAACAGCTGTTTTGAAGTCTTGGAGGGAAGAATGGGATTGAAGAGAGTGCGGGAGTTTATTCCAAAGGCGGGAAAAAAGAGGAATGAAAGAGTGAAGTTGAGCAGTGATTCGTGATTTTGGTCGTTTTACCAGAAGGGGGTTGCTGGCGGACCTTGAGCGCCCTGTGGAAATATGGTGGGGGGGGAGGACATATTGCAGACAGAGCAGGTGGGGCGGGACCGGAGAGAAGACGTAGAGTACAGAAAGACCACTGACCTGCTTACGGTGAGAGAGTGAGTGGCACAAAAACTTAGCCTCACTGCGGGAGATACCAATGATCCTAAATGCCTTGGTTTCCACAGCGTGAAGCCGAGAAAGGTAAGAGGCAGGAGCACCAGCCCAGAGGGGAGAGCAGTACTCCATTAGGCTGCGGACGAAAACTTTATATGTGGTCAGGAGCTCAGGTGGGCCGAGGAAGAACTTTGCACAACAGAGGATTCCCAGTTGGTGACTGGCTTTGGCGGCCAGATTAGAAATGTGGCTTTCCCAGGAAAGATCATGGCGGATAGTGAGACCCGGAAGCTTGAATGAAAGGACTTATTCCAGAGGATTATTGAGAAAGTCGATGGGGAGGTGGGGGGGGGGGTTCCAAATGGTCCTTTCAGAGAGACAAAGTGAGAGTGTGACATTTATGATGAAAGACATGTTCCACATGCTAGACCAGTTTGTGATTTTATCCAGATCTGCAGAGAGCGAAGTAGCTGCTGCTTGCCAGTCTGAGTGATGACATGTTACGGCAGAGGGTGGAGTCATCAGCAAAGAGATAAAGAGGATTTTCCAGAGTCGGAGAGATCATTGATGAAAACCAGAAAAAGAACGACCCAGAACACAGCCGTGAGGATGTCCAGCCTGGACAGGAATAGGGGACGAGAGAACTCCATTTAGGGCCACACGTTGGCTGTGACAGGAGAGGAAGTCTGTGAGCCATCAATGGAAATGCCCTCAGATACCTTAAGAGGAGAGATTGGTGAGCAGGGCAGGGTGCCAGACTACATCAAAAGCACACGATATGTCGAGGAAGATGGCTCTGATTTCATGTCTGGCATTGAGTACTTCCATCCATTGTTGGGAGAGCAGTAGCAGCATATCCAGGGTAGAGTGACCTGGTCTGAAACCAAATTGAAGATCGGAAATCAAGCCATTGGAGAAGAGTAAATATTTAATGTCTGAAGCGATGATGGATTCCATAACAGGGATCTGTCGTTGCAGGGATCTGTTTTTGCACCTTTTTTATGCAGGGCAGTAATGTTTGCTGATTTCCAAGCAGATGGCAGATGACCTTGAGCAAATGTGAGAGTGAATATAACAGAGAGAGGGTGAGCAAGAGCAGAGGAGCAGGTTTTTAGGGCATGTGGGCTGATGCTGTCTGGACCGGTTGCAGAATCTGAGTCGAGGTTTGACAGCAATCTCTCCACTTTGTCAGGAGAGAAGGACACAGAGTCCAGGGACAGTTGGGTGCGACTGGGTAAGGTGGGTAGAGAAAGCGATGGGTTTTGGACACAAGATTTAGATGCAAACACCGAGTTTAGGCATTCAGCCTTTTCACATGCGGTATCAGCAGTGCGGCCATTTGAGATAATGGAGGGGATGGAGGGGTGGGGGGGGGGGGAACATACAGCAGAAACAGATTTGATTAAATGCCACCAGGATTTGGAGGAGGGAGAGAAGTTTGAGAGTTCAGACTTGAGATTCGAGAGACGTTGTTTTCTGGCTCTCCTGAGGGCAGACACACACTTGTTCCTTGCTTTCTGGAAGGAACTGAGATTACCCTCAGTTGGGTTTGCATTTCCATGAGGCAAAGGCAAGTTGTTTCAGGACAACTGCCTCACCACAAGCTTCAGTGAACCAAGGGCGGGAGGAAGGGTAGGACAACTGAAGACGAGAGGGGATAAATCTGTGCATGAGAGAGAGAAGTTTCTATGAAAGAATTCCCATGACGAGTTGATGTTGGAGAAAGTAGCGATGGGAGACCAGTCCAGAAGTTTGTTGGCTGCTTGGAGACCCTGCCAGCCGGCCTGAGTGAAATGCCAGACTCGTCGGCGCTGAGGTGGTTCTCTGATAACAGGCAGTTCGATGTCCACTTTGAAAAGCACTTGGTCAGAAGAACCGATTGGAGCGGAGGAAGAACAGCAAATATTTTCAGGGAAATTTATCAAAATCAGATCCAGAAGCGATAGAGTATCATTGGTTGAGATCCGGGTTGAGAAGTTGACTGATTGAGTCAGTCCTAATGAGTCGCAGAAGTCTTTGGCTGAAGTGCCCTGGCAGGTGAGAGAGGTACCCACACTGAGCTAACTGGTCTGATGATAATTGAAGTCACCACAAATGAGGAAGAGAGAGTTTGGATGAGAGGATATAAGTTGGTCCATGTTTTCGGAGTGCGAGTTGTAAGTGATCATCACTGTTTGGTGGACGGTACAAGACAGATAAAATGAGGTTGGAATGGAGGGAAGCCATAGCCAGACGTTTTCCCGTTGGTGTGGGGGAATGAGGGTGGTGCATGGTGAGTGATGAATAGAGTTTTTGATGAAGAGAGCAACTCCGTCGCCAGGACGAGACTCAGGTCTGTCATACCGGAGGAGGGAGTAACCAGGGAGAGATACTTGGGAGTCAGAGATGTCTTGAAGTTTCTGTTAGGCAGATTATGTCTGGTTTGTCAATGGCAACCTGCATGGAACGATCTGTCAGGTTTGAACGAAGGCCCCGGATGTTTGAGATCCACACTCTAAAGGAAGGGGGGAGGGGAGGAAGCTTTTGGTGGAGGGGATGTGTATGGCAGCACGAGGTAGGAGGGTGAGAGATAGGAAGAGCTGTTGACAGAGTGTGGGGGATTGCAGAAGAGCTTGGGGAGAGGGCCAGATGAAGAGGAGAAAAGGCTTAATGGTAATGGGATTTCGCATCGTGGGGAGTAATAAGAGAGGGATTAAAAGGAAGTTGAAGATTGGAGGAGGTGGAGGGATGAGATGGAAGAGAGAGGGCAGGGGAAGGAGGGCAGGTTTGTGGATGTGAGGGGTGTGGAAAAATTCAGTTCTTCTCTGTCAGAGTCTGAGACCATGTGTTAACAACAAACAACAACAAACATGCGCATGGAGAAAGAAGAAAAACAAGACACAAGCAATATCAAACACGATCCTCTTTCTGCTCAAAATGCACACTGTAATCCCCTTTATGCTAGTTTGACAGAACCCCCCCCCCCAAAAAAAAAAAAACAGGGGAGGGTGAGACATCTGGCAATTCAACTACAGGAAGGGCTGATAGGTACAAG
>NC_140969.1:68361784-68541784 GCF_056783735.1 Eptatretus burgeri
GTAGGTGACAAGAAGATGCCAATTTGATTTTGGTTCAGGTCGGGATGCAGATCCGGCCCATCGGTGGAAACAAAACGTAAACAGATCAGCCTGGTGGAGGTATGCGCTCTACCGAGTGCCGGTCTAATTTTCTTATACAAAACACATCGTCAGTGTGGGGGTATAATTTGAACTTTGTGAGGCTACTTTTTAATTTGCCAATTGTGTGCATCGGCATAGTGGAGCAATGACCTGACCACATTTGTTGTTGATCGCAAGTTGATTTTATGATGTGCTGTCTATCTGTGTTTGTGTGCCCGCTTGTTCGCTCACATCATTTACTGGGTGTTTGTGCTTGTGGTTGTCAGGCAATTGCAGAGGAATCGGGGAATGCTGACAAGGTACGTGAAATCCAGGACAAAATCTTGGAGTTGGAGGAGAAAGCAGAAGCTCTCGACAGAATGAGAACTAAAAACATATCCGCTATAAGGTTAGCGGTCTCGTTGTGTTTCGGTGGATGCTTATGTGTTTTTCATTGGCTTGCATTTCACATGTCCCTTTCCATTTTCCCTGCTCTTCAGACACTGCTTGCACATGTTTGAGTAAAATGTCTGAATGCCTTAGGATACTGATTTTATTTTTCTTGTCAGATTGTTGTTGTTGTGTTGTTGTTGTTTTGTTGTCTGTGCTGTTAAATACATTTTGTGTCTTTTCCTTTATTTTGTGCTTACACTCGGTGTACTTTGTTTGAATGTTGATTCGATAGAAAGTATAGTGGATTTGCTCCTGCTTTCGGTGTTTCACCTGCTCTCGAGTGATACTCATACATATGCCTATTGCATATTTGCCGACTCTACCGCTTTTTTTGTATGTTTTATTTAACAGCCACCCAATCTATTTTTGCCAAAAAAACGAAAAATTCCGCTTTCACAAAATAATGTCTCATCAAAGTTTTTGATCGATTTTTCATGCTGTGACGAGGTTTCTGTCGGCCTTTATGCAGTTTCCCTCGATGCTGCGTGAAAAATCATATCCGTAATCTCGTTGCATTTGATTGGTGACGGCTACTATTCAAAGTACGCATCAGCAAATGACAAATGCTATCCCACTTATGAGCACGATTGACCCACGAAACGTAGGATGTTTTCGTTGGTTGTCTGACATGATGTAACCCTGCCTCTGCTGCGTTAGCCCGACGCACATTATTGTTTTTGGCCCCATCTCTAAATGGTGAAGAATCACTTCAATAATTTTTTTTAATTCTCATATCCAGATCCAGATCTTCACCAAAATCAACTCAATTTGTTGTTGTCACAAACACAAACTGTCCACCATGTTTCGTCTGAATCCATGCATAACTTTTTGAGACATCCTGCTCACAGACAGACAGACAAGCAAACAGACAGACAGGGGTGAAAACATAACCTCCGTCCACCTACATTGGCGAAGGTAACGAAATGATCAGCCGTTCGGGCATTTTTGCGCTTTGACTCATTTCCCTTCGGGCATTTTTTCGGAGAAGTTGTTCAAGAATTTAACTTGAAGAAATGTCTCGATATTAATACTTGACCATCATGAACGAGAACATACAGAACGTCTTGAATAAAATACAATTACCTTGGACTAAAATGTACTGCACACCTGGAAATGAAATTTGTATGTCTTTGACTGAAATGTACAACTTGATGTAAACATGCCACCTTGGACTAAAATGTTCGTCTTAACGTGAAAAATTGTTTGCCTTGAACGAAAATTGTGTTTGTAAATAGTGTGAAGAAATGATTTGATCTTTAAGTTGAATTCTAGGTCATTGAGGAGGAGACCCCAACCCCCCCCCTACCCCCCCCAAAAAAAACTTATTTGTAGCGTGGAACCTTCAAGTAAGAGGTTAGGAGAGGTTAATTGAAGTAAAAAGCAAAACTCGGTAAGGATTGGGGCAGGTGACGAGGACGGCAGTGCACCACCGACTATTTTGTTCTATACAATGTCGAGGATCATAGAGGATGGATCAGGACATAACAGAACAAAAGGAACATTAGAAAGAAAGGGATGGAGGGATTGGCGGGGGAACACACCGACAGCAGAGTTGGATGACAAAATAGAGGGAAACTTTGAAAAATACGGGATGTGGAAAAGAATCGGGGATGAGTGGTTAACGGGTGGTCCATGTCATCTGAGAGAGATGTAGATGGGGTCGTCACTGTTTGGAGGACAGTACAACACACAGATGAACAATCAGGTGGGAATGGAGGGAAAATCGCAGCCAAAGGTACTCCTGTGGGTTTTGAGATGTAAGAGCAGCACATGGACAGTTAGAAAATGAGTTATTGATGTACAGTGTAACTCTGCCAACAGGACGGGGTTCAGGTCTATCAAATCAGAGGAGACAATAGCCAGGGAGAGCCATAAAGGAGTCAGGGATGTCCTGGAGGAGGAATGCTTTCTGTTAAACAGATGATGCCCGGTTTATCAGCAGCGACTTGGATTGAGAGATATCAGGTTGGAGTGGAGACCATGGATATTTGAGGCCCACCCAGTTAGGAACAGGGCAGGAGGCGCTGTTGGTGGCATGCGTGGGTGTGAAGTTGCAGGGGAAGCTGGGAGGGGATAGGTGATGGGAAGCTTGGAGGGGTTAAGGCAAGGGTGAATCAATACTTTGCAAGATTACTGTAAAAAAAAAATTCCCACTTGTCAGGTATTTTCCTCCTTTTTATTCTTATCAAAATTAAGCACTCATGCCTGATCTAACAGAACTTGAAAAATTATCAGAGTTCATTTATTAATTATTTTCTGCAGTGCTTGTGTCGGCTTTAAAAAAACAACAACTTCTCATTGTCAGTATACTGAGCTGACGAATAGCTGAGGTTGCATACTTGCCTTTGTGCTGTTTCAGATGGGTTTAATTTCTGACCCATCTATAAACTGCCGTCCTCTTCCTTCAAAGGAATAGCACTGCATCAATCTTGACATCGTCCTTTGGAAGGACAATTGAACCAGTGTCCTGTCTTGTCGCATTTGCTTATGAGTCATGCCAGTCTTTTGGGACTGCCACTGGTAACCCAGTGATACCTGCCGCATGGTCGTGTTGTCGCCGACTCAACCGACACCCCTCACTGGCTTTGCTAGTGGGGAGGGTAACTGTGACACCCTGCCGGGACTAAAAACAACACCTGACCTGAGAAAGGGTGAATGAGATCCCTTCATGAGCCAACGGCCATCCAGTCAGGAGATAGTGTCTCCTTAAAAACACCCACCCGGATTGGACCGGTTTGTGGCAACTCAGGTAGCCGAGAGGGGTAGTGGAACCTTTGATGTGAGGCGGATGAGCTAGTATTAGCCAACTGCAACTATCAAAAGGCGGATGAGCTAGTATTTAGCTAATGGCAACAACAAAACTACACCCTTGGGGAAGAAAGAGGGTGGGTACACAGTGTCGCTGAAGCCGTGGAAGGCATGTTTCTCATCCGGTGGATGACACTGCAGTCCAATTTTTCCCGAACCACTTTTGTACAATTTTCATAGTACAAGTGGGCACTGATATTTGTTGTCAGTGCTTATTCGTTAAAAAAATAAAAATAATAGAAAATAAAAACAAGAAAGATCCAACGGTGCCTTTAGAAAAGACTTGGCGATTGTCACCGGCACCTTGGCCAAATTCCAATTTCCTGCCTTAATGTGCAGGGGCACTAAACCAGCGGCACAGTTGCACCTCATCAACGATGCAACTGGCGAGCTAAATTTGTAATTGAATCCTGATCAGTCAAATGTGCATTTGCTTGTAGAGGAAAAGGGTTATATTATGCTCTTCTGTCTCCCTCTGTCAGCTACATTAACCAGCGGAATCGCTCATGGAACATTGTGGAGTCTGAGAAGGCAATGCAGGTTTGTGGAATCTGTTGCATCAAATGTTACTTTCGGAAGAAATGGACTTTTAAACGTTTATCTCTGAATAACATTGCTTTCTCCAGATTATGGGTCTGAATCCTCTTTCAGAAACCATTTTTGCTGCCACTGAAACCTCTTTTTGTTGCATAACACTCGTCCAGAGGCAATTGATCAAGGGCAGGAATGTTAATGTCGCTGAGCTCGTTCCGTTTGTATCAAATAGATTTCACTCGACAAATACCGTGTGATGACTTGCAAAAGTGATGAATCGTTTCAAACAAATCTCATTTGTATTGATTTTAACCTCCTCTTTCAAAAACGAACATACCATTTTCAGTGCAAATTATTTTTAATTGTTGAAAGCGTGGCACATTCTCGTTGAAATACTTCGATACACTATTTATTAACCTGGGAAGAGAGGCTCATGCAAAAGCAAAACATGGAGCAAAGGTTCAATAATCACAAAATGGGGTGAAGAACGAAGAGGAAAAGATTGCATGAACGGACCACAACAGGAGGAGAGGAGTTGCAAGTGAAAGTGGAACAAGCTCTTTGCGTGTGTTGAAGAGTTCTGAGGTGGACATGGGAGACAACAGGTGGTGACAGTCAGTAGGAGATTTCCTGGAGGAGAGCATGGGACAACAGATTCGGGACGATTATTCCACATGGAAAAGAAGACTGGGATAAATGAATGAATGAATGGAGGTGAAGATGAGGTTAAATTGTTTGGAAGGATCACAAGGTAATGGTTTCTGTACAATGCATGCAAACTGGAGGGACAGGGTGAGGAAAAGAAGAAGACCAGAATAGAATTGTTAATAGATGCAAAGACGACCTATATACCTACAGTGAGTAAGACGTGAGTCCCGAGACTCGGTCTCATTACAAGATGCCATTGACACGAGGCCCTGAGATTCTGCGACCTCAAAGGGAGCAAGACGGGAAGCAGCAGCTCCATTCTATATGGCAGAGCCATTATCCATGACACTGAGGATGAAGGCTTTCTACACTCTTCTAAACTGAGGAATGCAGAGGAAGGACTCTGCCATGTGGAAAATTCCAAGTCGGCTGCCGCCTTTAGAGGCCAGCTTTGGGATATGATCTTCCCATTGAAGGTTATATCTGATTGTAAGGCCCCAGGGCTCCAGAAACTTTACTTGTCCCAGAAGCTGACCATATAAATAAATTTGGAGATTTGCCAGCTCGTCTTTATGTGGGGTGTGTGTCTACATGTTCCAGGGAGATGACCAGTTGCTTGTTTTCTCAATTTCAATAGAGGGATATCACTAGAGCAGTGAGGAACTACCCTGCACAGATTGGTCGTCGTCTGCAATGTGATGCAATTGAGTGAGAGGAGACGACTTGCGATTTTTGTCTGCACACGTGGAATAGTGAAAGTGGTTAAACCACTGACCCCTGCTGGAGGGAGGGGGTATAGCTTGTGGCAAACGATGCCAATTCTGAAAAAAGAAATCTTCTCACTCCCTGAGGGAACAAGTATGACTAATGTTGGAAATCCAGGAGGGGATTCTGGATACTGTGCACTGACAATTGAGAAAGCAGTGCGGGGTGCCATACAGAATCAAATTTATGGGAGATGTCAAGTAGGATGGTCCAGATGTTCTAGTTTAAGATTGAGGACATCCATACATTGTTAATATGGACGAAGCAGCATGTTCTCGGTGGAATGACTTGGGCACAAGCTAAACTGATGATCGGATGTAAAATTTTGGAGAAGACTGAATGTTGAAGTCTGCTGCAACGATTGATTACATTACATTTGTTTGTGATGGGGAGAAAGCTGACTGGTCTATAGTTGAGAGGGTCATATCGGCACCATCGTTATTCCTGTAACACTGGCAACTTTCCATGTCGCAGGTAGGGTTAAGGCAGCAGACGAGCAAGTCTTAGATACTAAAGTACTGATACATTCTGGTGCCAAAGCAGTGGGGTCGAGAGTGGTTTAGAATGCGGCCACATTTGCGGGTAGAAAGCTCTTTTGCAGAGAGATGTTAAGTGAGGAGTTGGAGGGGATCGGTGAAGGATGAGGGATATTGGCCTTTTCTGGAAAGACAGAGCTAAGGCGATTAAAATCACAACATTGAGAGTTTTACAGAGGGCTTCTTCAGTGGTAAAGGGAAGCTGATTTCTGGAAGTTGCTTCACCACACAAATCTTTGTACCAGAGGCAGGATGTCAGGCAGAAGAGTTGAAGGTGTGAAGCTATGAACTGATGGAGAAGAGGGAAATGAGGTACAGTAATACGTGTCCCCTTATTCTGCAATTTGCGTGTCCCATTATTCTGCAATTTGCACTTTTTTTCCTTCTTTTTTTTTCGGCGTCTTCCCTTAAATTCCGACGTTCATTGGAGAAGGAGGAAGAAGAAGAGTTTAACCCCAAGTTTTACCGGAAGAGGTTTATTTTTATTTCAATATGTCTGATAATTGTTTTCTTCATTCATTTATACATACGTGTCTTTGAATATAACTGTCATGAACCAAAAAAGGGTAATATCATAAGTAAAAAGCGAAATGTAATACGTGAGGTGGTGACGTTAGGAACGCATCCCCCACTTAGTCCATTAATTCTGATGATAAAAATTGCTTCGATTTACGTGTTTCGATATTTGTGAAACTTTTTGGCAACAGATCTCCGACGTAAACCGGGGTCTTACACTGGATGAATCCTTGTTACTTATTCGCTGATGCAGTGTAAGCGTGCCTTTTATGAAACTGAGCATAAGCTGCCTTGGAGCAATCTGTATGTATGCAATTTTGCAGGTGGAGGTAGAACACATGAAAAATCAGAAAATGGATCCTTTTACGAGGCGTCAGTGCAAGCCAACGATTGTGTCTAACGTAAGACTCAGAAATCCACCTGTTGTGAAGCTTGTATGTTAAAGTTACCTGGCTGAGAAACTGCCATCGATATTCGGTTTGTTGTAGAGCAATCCTTGACAATGTTGTACTTGCTTGTTGCAGTCTCGAGACCCTGCAGTCCAAGCAGCGATCGTAGCGCAGCTCAATGCCAAGTACGGGGCTGTGGAAGTGGACCAGCCTTATGAGCAAAAGGTTCTAAAGTGTACCATAAGCATTGTCATCATCGCCTTAAAAAGTTTTTGCCTCTTAATATCATACGAGTCGACCATTTCCAATGTCCCAAACAATACAGGAACATGTACAGTACATTGGCCGATGTTCCGTTCGTGTGCACATCCTTAACCCTTTCAACCTTGAGCTCCTTGGACTTTCGGCTCCCCAACCCTGGGATCCTTGGAGAAAAATCTGGCTGCTTGGGTACATGGAGGCTTGAATAGCGGCCGGTAAAAGGGCTGCTTGGGTATATGGAGGTTTGAATAGCGGCCGGTAAAAGGGCTGCTCGGGTATATGGAGGCTTGAATAGCGGTCGGTAAAAGGGCTGCTCGGGTATATGGAGGCTTGAATAGCAGCCGGTAAAATGGCCACTCGGGTTCACAAGGTTAAGTATCTTTTGGTGTGGTGTCATGTTTAAATTTTACAAGAAAAAAAAAACCTTTGTGGAAAGCTTTCCAATCTCATGAGACCCAAAGTGTGAAACACTAGAGTGAACACAGACTTATGAACATCCATTTGACGATTCACACAGCTTCTGGTGCCATGTTGTCGAGACCTGTCCCTGTTTATCGTTGTTCGAACAACCCACATGATTGTAAATGAGTGCTTGCTAATTGAAAGTTTGAGAATTTTAACTTGATTGAAGTTATGAGAATGTATTTTGTTCTTTATTGATGAGCAGAATAACTGTGCTGATTTATTCTCAGCTTTATGATCTTGTTCTTGCAGCTTTTCATAAAAGAGGGGAAAGAAAGCACTGCTATAAAACCACAAATTGACTCGTCTGATGATCTTTTCCGTGCTCATGATTTTGACATCAAGATTGATCTTCAAGTTCCAAACACAGGTCAGATATCCAAGACCAATAATTACTTTGTACTATTTTTTGTTGTTGTTGACCCTTTAATATAGTTAGCTCATCATGGACTCATCCCTCTTGGTAAATACATATTGCTTGATGTATTCTTTTGTTTTCTTACCATTTAATGCAGGAAAAATGAAAGGAATATTTGGAATTTTTAACTGAATGTAAAGCAATTCTAATTATATTTGCTGTACATCAGAGGCAATGCATTTTGGAAAAGTGAAATTGTTGATCGCTTTTCTTTTGTATTTTCTTACATTGTTTAGTTTTGCCTTTTCTCTTAATCAGAACTCAATCGGATGATAAAATTGCAGATCCCTCAAAGTGTATTTCCAAAGCCTCAACCAGACTAACATTTAGACTGAGGACAAAGATTATTTCTGGTGTTGGCTTAATGGTTCGGGTGATGGGCTTGGGATCCTAGAGTCCTGAGTTCAAATCCCGCTCAGCTGGTGAATTAATACCAGGTGGGGTTAACTCCGCCTGTCATCCTTCCGAGGTCGGCAAAATAAGTGCCAGCATGCTTGGTATCCTGTGGCGGAGTGGCGACCCGTCCAGGATTGTGGCCAATAGCCAGGGAGACTGCTTCAGCAGCACCAACGCTCTGCACAGAGTATGGTCCCAATGGATGGATGGATGGAGGGCAAAGTTTAATACAATTAGTCCGGATGTCAAACACCATTTTTCAAGATGACCTTGCATTAGGATCCACACAATGTTTTTCTGCATTTTTGTGATCACCAGACCATCTGAATGATTATTCCGATTGATGCCACTCTGGCACCCTTGAACATTTTTGTAGAAATCCATTAATATGCAAATGAGCAGTCGCCATTATCAAAATAACAATTTTTCTTAATATCTCCAGAAGTAAGCGTCCAAACAGCCTGGTTGAGGTGTCCAAACCCATGTTTTTAGGGTCACTGGTCATGATAAACCCACTTACACTTTGATAACATTGGAATTTAGCTTATTACTATGCAAATTAGCAGTCGCCATCATTGAAAATGTAGATAAATAGACATATATATATATATATATATATATATATATATATATATATATATATATATAAATAAACACTTCAGTCTTTGTGAATAAAGATTACTTTATTATTCATACAGATTCAACAATTCGACAGTATGAAATGAAAGCAGCGAACAACATGAACAAAAGAAGACATTCCTGTGTAAATCAAATGTTCATATGTATATATATATATATATATATATATATATATATATATATATATATATATATATATATATATATATATATATATATATATATATATATATGTATGTATATATATATATATATTTATGTATATATATATATATATGTATGTATATATATATATATATGTATGTATATATATATATATATATATGTATGTATATATATATATATATATACATACATATATATATATATACATACATATATATATATATATATATATGTATGTATATATATACATATATATATATATATATATACATATATATATATATATATATATATATATATATATATATATATATATATATATATATATATATATATATATATATATATATATATATATATATATATATATATATATATATATATATATATATATATAGATATATCACAGGTTTGTAAACCTTATGAAGGCTACTTCAGTGCTTGGTGTCTCATTCAGTGTCAGAATCATCATCAAGGGCAAATGCAGCAGCTGTCTTGGTGCGCTCATTCCTGCTGCCAGTATCTCCATTGCACGTACTGAAAACTGTGCATGGTAACTTGGCTGCTGTGCAGCGGCATTGAGCTGTGTAGCATTGCTTTTCGGAGGAACATCCACATCATATTAGCTCCAAGATCTCTGGTGGTGCAAGAGCGACGTTGGGCGGCAGCATAATTGGAAGTAATGATCTTGATGCCTCATCACGTTTCCATCCGTACTGAGTGGGTTCCAGAGGTAGTGGCTGCATCTCAGCAACTGACTTCCATATTGCTGTCTGGATATGAGCGCGCCACACGTTTTTTCAAAGGACTCTGTAGTTGGTGGCAGAGCCTTTAGGTCTGGTGCTTTGATGGCATTTGGTTTCGCCATGTTCATAGACCACACCTCATTGCGAACATCAGATATGTTGCTTCTCTCCTTGCTACCATAGCAAACAGCCATGAACACAGTGGCTTCGTCGATGACATCGTCAATAGATGCATCCACATTCCCAAGTTTTTGAAGTGAATGGCCTGCTGCGAGTGTCTTCTTGCCAGTCAGTTTACCTCTACCATACATCTGGGCAATGGTGTCACAACCTGTCAGTGCGTGTAAAGCTCGTAGGTCTTGCATCATCCCGGCATGCTTTCTGGCAGTGGCCCCAATGTCGTTCAACGATCGGCCAGGATATGTTGCTTCCATTGTTACGCGGCATTGCAGATGAAGTTCTGCGAAGTGATACACAAGCAAGATGAACACATCATTATCATCACAGATGACTGTGATGCATCTTGCGCCATCTTCGGCAACTTTAGCGACTTGCTGAATCATGATGACATCTGCCTCCTCATGCGTCGTCTTCAAATCAGTGCGACACCTTTGGGCTCCACTGCGCGTGGTGTATTTCCACTGGGGTAGACTCCTGTCCCATAATGACGAGCCAGTGTTGGCTCTGCTTTCTCTGTTGACTAACATCAATCAAATTCTGGCAAATCGGTTCTATCAGTTGAACTTTGTTCAGAACTGACAGAACCACCAGCTGTGGAGGCAGTGCAGTCTGGCGGTTCAACCTGTGGCACCTGCTAGCTTGCTGCACAGCTCTTGCTAATCTTGTTCCACTCTTGATGCTGAAATCATGATATCTGTCAAATACCAGATATACATCTGATTTGTCCACCTTTGCCATGATGTAGCTCGTGAAGTTGTCAACAAAGTCTTGCACAATTCCCTTGTTAGGCCAATGAATAACCCAGAGGATGACACAACCATCTAAGATGGTGACTTCAGGTTGTGGACCCAGTCTTGTTGAGATTTCCACTTGGAGATTCTTCTTCAATGTCGACTTGGTCTTTGCTATTCTCATCTCCCCCTTTTCATCGAACATTGATGTTGGCACAGGTGCAAGCTCGTACTCTAAGACGTCACATAGTTTAATGTTTCGACTTTATTGGAGTCCCATGACCCTGGAGTAGATGAGATTTACTGTATATCACAAACCTCAGTAGATCCCACACGCCTGACTTTCCGTGTCACTGCCATAGTTATGACTTGTTTAGATAAGGGAGCGTTGAATCCTGCTGGCCAGCTTTCTTCATACGAATGCATCTGTGCTCGGCCAATGTCAACTGCCCTTGGCGCATTCACCTTCGTCCAATTCTGCCAGTTACAATGTTAACAACTCTGTCTGCATGTTCGTTTGGGTCAAGTGGGTCGATACAGGACTGGAGTTTTCTCCATATCTTATCTCGATCCTCTTCATCAGATCGTATGCGTGATGGCTTCTCTTCCTTGTGAATGGTCACCTCTGTGACTATGTGCCCCTCAGACATATCTGTGAGATCCTGGACTATCTGACTAAACGTGTGCATACTATAGGCCCACTTCTTCAGTGTAGAAGGCTTCAGTTGAATGCCAACGATTCCATGTATGCCATGACCGTAGCGCATGAACGTGGACTCGATGTACATATCCGACCATATGTCGTTCCATAGGCCCCTCTTGTGCTGCATCACATGATCTCCTTTTAAGAACATTTCCAGAATGTCTCCATGAAGCCTTTCCATTGATCGAAGGTAATAGAGCCCATATCTAGCACCGTTGTGATGTCCAGCCACGAAGAAGTAGGGGAGCATCTCCTTCATAGCCCAAAGATGCAATGGCCAGTCTCCTTCACGATCAGCACGAACAAACACCATCATGATGAATACAGGTTTCACAAGGTTCTGTACCCATAGTTGTCTGGTCATGCTCTTTGTTGCTTTGGTTTCAAGAGTGTCCATGAATTCTTCATGACTTTCTGCCTGAGCCATGCTGGAACGAAGGACCTCCTCAGTCACCAATCGCAGGGCCCTGAAGTTTTGTGGAAACTTTTTTCCACCAAGCATATGAGCAACACCTCCAAAGGCAGATTTCATCACGTCTTCCAGCCCACTTTCAGCCAACAAGTTCCCCACACAACCGATGAAACTCGTAGGGGTGTGCATGCCGCCCAGTCTTGGTATGAACTGTGTAAATCGCTCAGGATAAACCCATTTAACATTAACGGCCACTCGATACAGCTGTTGGTCGTTTATGAAGATGGTTATGGTTTGTCCACACTCTGTGGTCAAGCGTTTTCCCTCGTCCATTGCTGTAAACATCGTGTCCGGAACAGCTGGATCCATATCTGAGTGGTGTATAAATGGCCCTCATTGTAGGTTGGATGGATCGTCCTTGCTCTCTGCAGAGCTTCGTATTAAAGCCACCAAACTCTGGTGTGTTCTGATCAGAAGGGATTTGCTTCAGAAAAGAGAAATCCATATCTTGAACTCTCCTAAGTTGTATAGCTTGATGAGCCAATACGCGGAGAGGTAACACCACACGTGTGGCTTCTTCAACTGGCATCGCTGGTTTCTCAGGTCCCTTGTACCTTTGAACCGAAATGTCTTCTGTTACAGGTGTCTTCATTTCATCACGGGTCAATCGTCTGATGATGGCTTCATCTTCAGATGTTATGTGGAAGATATCTCCTAATCTTTTATGGTAAGTAGTACTGCAAGAGAATGTGTTGAAACGAGTCCATTCTGGGATGAGATATTTGTGTCGAAGTTGTCAGCAACAACCTGAACGAGGCCACATTCAGCATTGGCGGTTCCCTTACTCCCAGAGTGAACAGTTGCAGCCTTTGCTGCCGATCCCTTGAAACGCTGACACTCATCATAGGAACAGGTCACATGATAGTTGTACAACTGCTCGATGAGGCTTTTACGACTGACTAGAACTCCCAGTGCTATTTGGAGTGTAGTTGGTCGATTGGTGATCATATTCGTTATGACGATTCCTATCAGAGCTACTGGAAGTGTGCAGTCCAGTTTCGCTGATATTTTGGAGAGTAGAAATTGAAGGGTTGAACTCACTGCTTCATTAGCAATATCTATATTAATTCTAGTCTGATAGGAACTGGGGTCGGACGACAACTGCTTCGATTCCTGTGCAACCTTCTTGGCAATTCGTTCTATGGAAACATCAATGGCGTCATCTTCATCTGATGCTACTAAGTTGATCGCAGTAGACCCTCTGCTGCGAAACAAGATTAAACTAGCGACACCTTCACCAGAAGGAACCAGAAGCTCAGAGCCAAGTATATCCAACAATTTGGATAACAGGGTTCGTCGAGAGTACAGCTTTCCTCCATGATCCTTGTACATATTGGAGACGTCTACTGAATTCCAGATGCCCAACATGTCGTTTTTCATCGATAGGATGGTAGAACTGACAGCTGGCTCAATGTCCTGAGTTTCTCTGCCACTGTGTGCTGCTGCTGCAACAGAACGGGATGCCATGAAGGACTTTCTGCAGTCATCGTGATATCTCCATCAGCAGCATGAAGATCGCTGATTGCACCCATTAATCGTATCTTGACCTGGCGTCCTTCTTCATCCTGGCGGGAATCGATAACATCTAGAATAGTTTGTTTGAAAGTTGTCCGGTCAACACGATCTACAGTCCTACAAAGGAGAACTCTCCGCCAACGGTTAGGATTCTTCTTATCAAAGTCCATGATGCACTTTTCTCCGCAAAAAATGCAATGTTCCTTAAAGTCAAATACTGTCGTCTTTGCTTGTTGAAGCATCTTCCAAACAGACATTACTCATTCCTTTCAAGTGTCTTTCTATGTGTGAGTGTGATGTGTAAGTTGACACACAGTCTTTATGGCATTTGAGCTCGATAGATTTGTCTGCCTGTAATCTCTGTTCAAGCTCTTCACGTATACCATTGTTGTGGATTTTTCACGCACCCCGTTGTGATCGTTGAAGGATTCTTCCTAGTTGATTGTGGAATCCTATTTGACTTCAGGCAGAGTTTAACGTTTATCCGATTTGGTTATAAAATCCTGCATAAAACCCACCGACACTGATAGCCGATGTCCACACAAGTCCTTTCTTTGTGAAACAATTTATTTTCTAATTATCCACTATACACTTCTCACCCTCGTACAATGAACTTAAGAATCCCCATTTGTTGCAATATTATTTGGTTCTATTTCATTTATTCTTACCGGGCGTAGTGGCATGCGCCTGTAATCCAGCTACTCGGAGGCTTCGGTTGGAGGATCGCTTGAGGACGGGAGCTCTGCATTGGGCCGCACTATGAGAGGGTGTAGGGCAGCCTGGAGTCATGGCGAAACCCAATCCATATCCCTATGTCGTAAGAGGCGACCAGGGTTGCGTCAGGAAGGGCATCCGGCGTAAAACTTGTGCCAAATCTGTATGCGGATCATAACGGATGATCCGCTGTGGCGACCCCTAACGGGAGCAGCCGAAGGACGAACATTTCATTTATTCTTACTTTTAGTTAACAGTTAAACCAACCCGATTCAATTCACTTCCACATTACATCAGAGAGTTTTATTCTAACTTGGTACTTGGTCAGTCCCAAGGAGTACAAGCCACTGAGATTCTATACTTCCTCACGTGCTTGCACTGAAACAATTTTACATTTCAAAGCATTTTATACTTTCATGGGAGAGTGGTGGGGGGTATCAAGCCAGACTGCAGACGTGTCCTTTTAGGCGAGAAGCCACTACGTACATTTCGAGGCAAAGGTTCATTGTTATCAGCCCAGGTCACACCGCTCCAGACCAAGACATTTTATCAACATTTAGGGCAAAAGTCTCTTGGCCAGAAAGGACAGCCAATTCAACTTATAGCATAAAACTTACATTTTTAAACCCCATTTGTTACAATTTAGAATACATTAATATAAATTTTTCCCCCACACCATCTTGTCTTGCTTTGCTTGACCGGATGATACTTCGCACTCTGTCTGGACCAACTGTTACCAGAGGTTTTCCAGCTTTAGTTGCATTGCAGGGACTGAAGAAACAGTCTCCCATCCTGATGGAGCCTCAACCTATAACAATAGAGGTAATTATAAACATCAGTAAACATTTCATTTCTTTGTTCGTATTTTAAAAAATTCTCAGGAAACAGGTTCCACCCTGTGTAATTTTAAAACTCAATTAAATACACAGTTGCTTTCAGACAGATCGTGTTAAATAATAAATACAAAAAACTTGCTTGCAAATAATATCGATCATTCAACTATATCAGAAGACATTACTCTTACTTAAAACTCAGTTTTCCATATTTCTTTCATTACATTACAAGCCTCAACTTACTTGATCAGAAACAGTTCATGCTGTTGATCTTCTGAGGTCAGCCATTTCTTCACAACTGGACTGGGGATAAACGGCTCTGCGCAAGTTATTTTCAAACAGTTCTGTTGTTGTTGTATAACTGTACTGCAAAAACGCCGATCAGTGCGGACAAATTCAGGGGGTAGGTTATGCTAATTTGCATATTAATGAGCTAAATTTCAATGTTATCAAATTGTAAGTGGGTTTATCATGACCAGTAACCCTAAAAACATGGGTTTTGGACACCTCAACCAGGCTATTTGGATGCTTACTTCTGGAGATATTAAGAAAAATAGTAATTTTAACAATGGTCACTGCTAATTTGCATATTAATGTTTTTCTACAACAATGCTCAAGGGTGCCAGAGTGGCATCAATCGGAATATTCATTCAGATGGTCTGGTGATCACAAAAATGCAGAAAAACATTGTGTGGACCCTAATGCACACTTTTCTGGCTAACACTTGGACGAAATGCAAATATGACCAGGTCTCCTTCGGGAGCCGAGGCATGGGCCTTGAGAAAGGAAGAGGCGTTGTTGCTGCAGAGGACAGAGATACAGATACTGAGAGGGCTGATGGGATCTCTGTAAGTGAAACTGAGGATGCGAAATGAAGTCACGGGAAACGGGACTGGGGAAAACAAGGTAAACTAAAACTGCACTCGGAAGACCACATACCTCCGCCAGGCTCAACAGTTCATGTTTTGTATCCTCCTGATAGGCCGGATCTGCATCTGCAACTTGACCAAAATCCAATCGACTTGTTCTTGTCACCTACCGAACTCATCCATCGAGTTTCATCCGTCCGTCCAAAACGTTTTGAAATAACCATATCATGATATATATCATTTTGACCCTATCCCTCAGTGGTGAAAAAGCTCTTTAATAATTAAAACGATTATGAAGAATCGTATCCAGATCTGGATATATACCAAAATCTAAGCAATTCGTGCTTGTCACACACTCAACCTCTCCACCAAGTTTCGGCTGAATCCGTCCATAACTTCGTGAGATATCCTTCTCAAAGACAGATAGTTAAACAGGTGAATATTTAACCTCCATCCACCTTCGGTATCTATCACCAACCACGCTATCACCTCACCTCGCCTCTCCTTTCTCTCCATTGTCTACTTCACGCGTAAGTTGTGCATTTGTGTCACTCTCGTGACGCATTGAGTTAAACATTTTGTTGTTTACCATAATCCCAAATGCGAATAAAATATATTCATAAAGGTAATTAATAATACATGTGGAGGCACTCATTTTTAGGTCATTGCAAAATTTAACAAGAAGATTGTTTCTCTTTTTCCAATTTCCTTTGTGGAAGCTCCATAATGTCATTGAGCCCGAGGGTTGTGCAGATCCCCGGTTGGAAAGCATTGTTGTCATTGTTGTTGGTGTTTTTCATTTGGCGGTGCAAGGAGGCTACGATAAATTACAATAACCTTCCCACATTGCCAAGTGACATCACACACTGCGACTCACACACATTAAAAACAACCATTCGTAGGTAGGTCATGGTTTATCCTACTTTTATCATAATTTTGTCACCATGATAGTCGATTGACACTTTCACTATTCTATCATGTCACCATGATAGCCTGGTGTTGCAGTAACGGTTAAGGTGGTCGCCTTAAGACCTTAAGGTCTTGAGTTTGAGCCCCTACCGTGCCGTTAAATAACACCAGGTGGGTTGACTCAGCCTGTCATCCTTCCGAGGTCGGCAAAATGAGTACCAGCTTCCTGGGAACAGGGGACATTGCATCAGAGGCTCGGCTGCGCTCCTAGCAATGATGCAACCAGCAGCCACACAGGCTGCATACGACATTATGAGGATGACCATTAGAGTCATGTATTGTAAGTAAATCCTGATAATGGTGGTCTAGCAAGCTTTTGGTGGTTCGGAAGGGGTCGGCACACCCAAAAAGGTTAAGAAAGATTCACTGTTCTCGACCATAAGCACATGCACTTTGTTTTTTGGAAAAAAAATCAAGTTTTTCATCCAAGGTATCCTGAAAACATTATCAATGGCGGATTGAGAAGTAAACTTCTTCACAGCCACACCCAACGGCAACTACAGTAATGCTGCTCTGATCTTGGGAATTCTGCACCAAGACACTCTCTGCCCCCGCAAGTTTCATTCTGCACAATTCCCGCGGTTTCAGATGTTGCAAAAAATATGCTAAATAGTCAAATTCCCATAACAGGTGGACTAAGCAAATCTTTTTTCATTGTAAATCAATGAAAAAGCTAATTTGGAGAAAGCCTGTGTGTAATGTATGGGACAAAATCAACCGACTCTTACTACGGAAGAACCCGACCTTCTGCTTGTTTGTGGTTATTTTCTGATCACTTCCAGAAAAGTTTCACATAACAGGCCTGACTTAGTTTTAACTCGCAGATAGACCCATGATGTATGGGTGATGGGATAGTATGGACATTGAAAGGATTGGAGGCCATACAACAGCAATCTCAGGATGAAGGGGATAAATAGAGACGAAATTGAAACAATCCCATGACGGTGAGGCTTGAAGCACCCATTGAAATATGGTGACGTCAACCGGCATGGCGAATACTTTGAGAAAAGTTTACTTTCGATTGAGCCGAATGGAACAAAAGAAGGAGTTGGAAGTCAGTTTAGATGCCACAAGTGGAATTTGAAGACATTGTTAATTATGTTTACGAAGATTGATGATGATGCCTGAAGCAGTGAAAGAAGAGACAGGAAACTGAAAGCACAAATGAGCAAACACGGTCCATGTGTGTGTGTGTGTGTGTGTGTGTGTGTGTGTGTGTGTATATATATATATATATATATATATATATATATATATATATATATATATATATATATATATATATATATATATATATATATATATATATATATATATATATATATATATATGTTGGTACGGTTGTGGAAATTCGCATTACACCATAAAGGGTCCTCAGGTGAGATATATCGGTAAGTTCATTTGTAGTTAGCCCAAACCCGTTGTATAGAGGGAATATATGTGATCCATTCGGGCTGCGACGCTTCAGGTAGCCGTTTTTCTTTGGCTATTGTTAATTTGGTGCAAGAACAACAACGAACATCGCCACAACCAACATCTCACGATCACGCCATTCACTACACGACACCACTTTCCACAACTACGCTACCACATCTTCGCCACTCGCCATTCATCGAGCACCGTGCGGGCGCGTGCAGGAACAAAAACCACAACGCCTGTGAGATTTTCCCGCCTAATTTCCCCACCTGATGCTTCCTCCTGAATCCCCCCCCCACCATGCTTGGTGTGAACGGGAGGGTGCGGCAGCTCGCTCCCGATTGGTGGATGCACGCCCCCCCCCCCCTTCGAGAGCTTTCTGTAAATTCCTTGAAGGGAGGTGGAGACAGAAATGGGCAGGGCAACGGGGTGGAGCCGGCCCCTACAAAAGGCGTGGGGGTGCGAGGAGGCTCGAGTGCGAGGAGGCTCTTGGTTCGTTCAAGCGATTGACAAAAGGCGTGGACGTAAAGGTCGACGAGAACGTCGTTCCCTTTCCTGTTCCCTTGTCCCTGAAGGGGAATTGTGGAGAGTTGTGGTGATCGTTCCTGGTTGGAGGTTCTGTTCGTTCGTCCGAGCTGTCGAGCAGACCACACGAGCGACGCGTGGCACGAGCTCGTGGCCCACGCCGGAGGGACTCGGAGTTACGGTCGCCAAGGATTCGACGCGCTCAGGGAAGTCGTGACTTCCATTTCTTTTGGGTTTGGTGTAAATGTGTGTGTGTGTGTGTGGCGCCAGTCTTGTAAAGTAGAACTGTTTAAGTGTTGTAATAATTATATTCGGTTGTAGCGCTGCATTGTGTCCTTGCTTTTATATGTGCATCACTGTATGGCTGTGAATACGTGCTTGTCTGTGTGTGTGTAATAAAGTGTGCTTGTTCAATTGTTCCCCGTCTCGCTGCGTCCTTTCCTTTGTTGAATCTCCATCTTGCATCATGTAAGGGATTAATAGTGGGTTTTAAAACACCCGGTAATTAATCGGAACCGTCAAGGCCGACGATAACTCCGCTCGGTTATCCCTGTAATACGGAACGAACCGCTTAAGCGGTTCGTGTCCGGAGTCGGCCTGTGGCGTGGTCCCATCCCTCGGCAGATTACCCACGCGGGAACTTAGGTATATCGACATTCGGCGATTCACCCTATTTCGCGCGGGTAGACTGCAGACTGGGTGGTGGTGGGGTTAAACCCCCACCCATGACTGGTTTCTGGCGGTAGTCCCAGGAGGGTCACGACTGAATTGTCCATCCGGTGGGTGACGCGGTCGTGATTCGAGTTATGCGGCCGATCGCACGCCGGCGGGCGCGAATTTGCAACAACAACAAAAAAAAAATATATATATATATATATTTACGGATTTTAGAATCCGGTCTGATGAATGCATCCACACATCCAGGTCCTCAGACAGTTATTTCCTTAAATGCATGTTCAGATTAGCCCCATCCCCATGTCTAATGGGATCTTAAATGTGATGCGTTGAGAAGGGTAAAGGATAGATCCCCTCTCTTATGGGAAGCTTTTTTCTTTACGACAGACACGTTCACACATTTCTTTCGCGAGCTCTGAAGCCCGCCCTCATTTTTTCCTCAGCAACATTCTTTCACGAGCTCTGAAGCCCACTCTCATTTTTCCTCAGCAACATTCTTTCGCGAGCTCCAACGCCGCCTTTTTTGAGAGCGCATGGGTCGTCATGGTAACCATGCCCCAATGGGGCGGGGTGAGCTTGGGGCGGACGGCACCCCACGGAGACGGCCTGGGGATATAAAAAAAGAGCGAGAGAAAGTGTGGGGTGCATTCTGAGGAGGAGGGACGTTCTGTGAGGAGAGACATTCTGAGATATAAAAAAGTGAGGAGAAAAAGTCTGAAGAGAGAAAAAGTCTAGAGAGAAAAAGTGTGACTAGAAAAAATCCGAGAAGAAAAAGTGTGGAGAAAAAGGATAAAAAAGCGTTCTGAAGAGAAAAAGTGAGGAGAGCAAAAGCGAGAGGAGAGAGGAAAAAGCAAAGGGCGAGAGAAGCGACCAAGAAACGGGTGTCTGACCAGCGCCGACGAGACAATTTGCCCTTCCGAGTGCTTCGTCAAGCGAGCGTATGGTGGGTGTGAGCAGCACCGCCAACAAGTGAGGCACGGGTCGATCACCAACAACATCAGGGTCTTAACCCGTGACGGACGATCTCGGTGCCCTCCAGACGTCGACTGGCGTTCAAGGCTGCCCCGCGAGAGGGTGCCCAGCAAAGCTGGGTGCTGGCGACGGACGTGACACACACGCACGCATTTTCAGGACGTTTTCGCTTCACGGACAACTTTCTGGTGAGCGAGACAATTCTCCCCCTCCCTCCCCCTGAATGATTTGCTGGGTCCCCTTGTCTGTGTTTAGCTGTAAGTAAATCAACCCCCGATAAGCATCTGCTCTTTGTCTCTTTCCTGGCATTTTGATTGATTTTGCTTTGAAATTCATTCTTTATTTACCTCAGCAAGTAAAAGGTTCTTTTTATTTATTTATTTTATTATTAATCAATTATTTGTCGATTTCCAACCTGTCCGTGTTTGTCCTTTCCTTCTATTGGTCTAGCATTGTTCGAACCGATAATAGACTGGGAGGTAATTACCACAGATTTGACCAAAAAATCGTCGGCACGCACCAGCGGTTAAAATGCTCGGCCACCCTAATTAAAATATAATCGAGATAACATTAGTGCTTTGCAGAGGGCAAAGGTAACATGAACTTTAGTTAAACGCTCAGGTAACCACGTGACCTCTAGTTAAACGGAATACTTAGACGGCGGACACTGGAACTCGTGATTGACTGTGTGACATTCGTGGTTTTAAAACAACCCACTGTACGATAACGTTAATTGTGAGCGGTGGCCCCAGGTCCGGCTCTACCGAGGACAACCGGGGATTAATCCCCTGAGTGACAAGCTGGTGTCTTGGTACCCGTGGCCGTAACAATATATATATATAAATATATATATATATATATATATATATATATATATATATATATATATATATATATATATATATATATATATATATATATAATATATATATATATTAGACGTAGCAAAGAACCCGTCCTTACAGATGGGTTAATTCCCCCATTTTCATGATGCCTTTGGCAGAATTTTCTTTTATGACGTAATGCCGGCTTCCACCAGGTGGCTCTTAAACGATACACGTTTACGTTGAGGAGCAAATTGGGGCCTTCCCCCACCCTGAAACCCCCTGGACTACGAAATCCTTTTTTCTTACTGGTGAAAACCCCTTCCAAGCACTCCCAAGTACAACTCCCAGTTTTAAACTCATTCTGTCCAGCGATTTCAGAGTGTGTAGAAGTCAAACAAACATGCAACCCCACAAGCAAGCAATTCATTCTCAAGTTGTACCGAGTATGAATTACGGAATGGTGAGTTTGTTAAAGTGTGGAGACCAACATAAGACTGAGATTGGAGAATTGAGCACAAAAAAAAGAAGAGTTTTACCCTTTGTTTCAACAGGAATAATATGAGAGGAAGGTGATGGGAAAAGTACGTATGTAGCTTCACTTGTATTACAGTGAAAATGGACAGCACACACATTGCTATAGATTATGTTCCAAGACCAATCAGTACCGTTGTTTAAAACCTGATTTTCATGGTTGTTGGCCTTATTTCATAGTTTTGGACTGATGCTTTACAAATTTTTTGTTTGGCTAATAGACATATGGATTCGGCTAGAAACAAAATTGCACCAACTTGCCAAATTGCTGCAGTTGATTTTTCTATCCAGGTTAAGGCCTGAACTCTTGTCTGTGCATTATATTGTTGTAGAGTCCAAATCTCAGGGTGCGGTGTCTCGGGTTCCTCCGGTCAAGGACGGAGGACCGAAGCGTTCTCTCAACTTGGAGGACTACAAGAAGAGACGTGGGCTCATCTGAGGTCTTCACAATTTACAACGACAAAGACTCGAGAGTACAAAGTGCCATTCACCTCTTCCTGCCTCCCCCAACCTCCCTCTTCTGTCTCATGTATTAGTTTTCCTAACTATGTAATTTTTTCTTTTGTTTCGTTTAATTTATACGGCTCTAAGGGAAAACTGCCTGTAGATTTTACAGCAGTTTTATATTGCAGGGAAACAAAAAAAATTTTTGGGGGTGTTGCGCGAACTGTACACAGTAAACTCGTTTTTTTTTTATTAATATGTTGTCAACTCTGTAAGCTTTTATACTGCAGTATTTGCTGTTTGGTCTTTCAAGCTCATGTAAATTTTCCAATTTTTCCAAGTAAATGTATCCATCGCATGATTCATCTCTTCCGTGCTTCAATGTTGCTTATAGGTTTCAAAGACATCATGTACTATAATGCCGATAAATGTACGTCCATCCTTTTGAGCTCTTTCTCTCCAGCACCATTTTCCAATTTCCTTTACCGTGAAAATGGCGATGTGGCGTCGAGCGAGGATTACACGTCATCCGCCGACTTAGTGCTGAGCACACTCCAGCCTAGCACACATTAGTCCAACACCAGCCAGTTGTACAGTTGATTCTTTTCTACAATCCTATTGTCAGTTTTATTCCCTGACAATTGTGTATAAATCCTCACGAGACGTTTTCGATAAACTGTTGCTCGGCTGAGAAACGACACTCTGGGTGGAAAACGATAGAGCTATACGATCGTCGGTCGACGTAATCCTGTGAGGTGTAGCTTATCAATCCTGACGTTGGTGGAACACTTGAATGGCTCCGAGGATTTATCTTGACAGATCTCGAAACCAGGAGCGTATCCTTGTTTTCACCGCACCGTTTCGTTTGTGTCCAATGACTTTCAATTTGTGGTTTATTGGCTGAAAGTGTCATTCCTAACATCAGTGGCCCACCTTTGTCACTTGGACAACGACTGCACTGATTCTTGTACCGTTTGGAGCATTAAAATGATCATAGGATAATATTTTATCAAGATGCTCGTTTTCATAAATTTTCACGTTTTTCTACACCTCTTCCATTGAACCACAAGTCTTGTTTTTTCTTCTTCTTCTTGTTTTTGTTACACCACGTGTGCCGTGCAAGCTGGACTTTGAAGTGCTATTTTTTCACATAAAGAACTTTCTGCCATGAGACTGTCTCTGCTTGATAATGTCTCTGCTGCTCCATGATGATTTAAAAAGAAAACTGCAAATCGAGATGAGCATTATGCTGGGGCAATTGCATTTTTCTTTTTTTGTCTCATAATTGGAGGCTGGGAGACAAAGTTTGGGAACAAGTGGCTGAGAGAAAAGGCCAAGCCAAGTTCTATGATAGGACAGCTAATACCCTATGATAGTGAAAATGCCATTTGATAAGATGGCCATGTGATAGTACAAGGATGGCCGCCATATAATAGGACTGAGGGCGTCAAGCGATAGATTAACAATGCTGCAACATTGGATGGCTACGTCCACTTACAATGGATTAATAGAATGTTGAAGCTCATAGTATTGGATTGAGAAGGCCGTACTGCAGGTCGGTAAAAAAAGATTTGGTCGACCAAAAAGGTCTACGTAGGCCAAATGGCCAATTTGGGCCAGATTTTCTAAAATCCTCAATTTTCATCCGATTGACTTGAAATTTGAAGAACATTTCCAATACATCTCGCTGAATTCAACCACCTATTATTTTTGAGATCAACATAGGCCGTAGCCTGGTGTTAGCTTCACGGTTAGGGTGGTGGCTTGGGATCCTAGCATCCTGAGTTTGAGTTCCGTTTGCTACTGAATTAACACCAGGGGGTTGACTCAGCCTGTCATCCTTCTGAGGTCAGCGAAATGAGCACCAGGATACTGGTAATAGGGGCACTGCATCAGCGGCATAGCTGCACCCCCTCACCAATGATGCAACCAGCAGCCAAAAAGGCAGCACACGATAGGAACATAGGCCAAAAGGCCAATTTGGGCGACATTTTCTAAAATCTTTAATTTTCATCCGATTGACTTGAAATTTGAATAATATTTGCATATCAGGTCACTGAATTCAACCACCTATTATTTTTGAAGTCACCATAGGCCAAAAGGTCAACACAGACCAAAAGGTCAACATGTGCCAGATTTCTAAAATCCTCAATTTTAATCCGATTTAATTGAAATTTGAAGAACATTTGCATATCAGGTCACTGAATTCACCTACCTATTATTTTGAGGTCAATATCGACCAAAAGGTCAATATAAGCCAAAAGGTCAACATGGGATAAATTTCTAAAATGAATTTTCATCTGATTGACTTGAAATTTAAACAGTATTTTCATAGCTCACTGAATACAACCACCAATTATTTTTGAAGTCAGCACATGCCAAAAGGTCAACATAGGCCGAAAGTCAACAACGTAGGATCACTTTCTAAAATCCTCAATTTGCCTTCGATTGACTTGAAATTTGAATAGGATTTACATATCAGGTCAATGAATTCAACCACCAATTAATTTTAAGGTAAACACAGGACTAATTTCTAAAAATGATAGAAATGGCCAAAAACTAAATATCATATCTCAAAAAGTTGTGGACGAGTTATGACAAAACAAGGTGGATGAGTTGGTTAGGTGACAAAAACAAGCAGATTGGATTTTGGTTCACATCCAGCCCATCAGTGGGATACAAAACATGACCTGTTCCACCTGGCAGAGGTATGGGCTCTCCCGAGTGCTGTTCTACTTTGTGCTGTTTTGCCAAGTGTTGCTCTATGAGTGATTTTTCGTTTGTTTGTCAGGTCAGGTCAGGTATGGGAGCATGCACCGGAGCGGCGTGTCGCTGCGTCCACTTTCCGCCGGTACTCCAGGGGCCTCTGTCTGGCAGATTTGTTTGTGTACAGAATATCTCAAAAAGTTGTGGACGGATCCAGATGAAATTTTGTGGACAGGTTCGGTGTGTGACAAGGACAAACTGATTAGATTCTGGTGAAGATCCGGATCCGACTACTATAATTTTTAAGTGATTCTTCACCATTGAGAGATAGGGCCAAAAACGATATACGTGTATGGCATGGTAAAATATCGCATGATATCGCAAATATATGTATACGATATCGATTCCCAGTCGGCAACTGGCTTTGGAGGGCAGCTTGGAAATGTGGCTTTCCCAGGAAAGATCCTGGCAGATGGTGAGACCCAGAAGCTTGAATGAAAGGACTTCTTCAAGAAGATTGTTGAGAAAGTTGATGGTGTGGGGGAGGGGGAGGGTTCCCGATGGTCCTTTAGGAGAGACAAAGTGAGAGTGTGAGATTTGCAAGGGTTGAAGGACATGTTCCATGTGTTGGACCAGCTTGTGATTTTATCTAGATCTGCAGAGAGTGAAGAGGCTGCTGCTTTCTGATCTGAGAGATGGATGGGATGACAAATGGTACAGCAGGGGGTGGAGGGTTCAGCAAAGAGATTGAGGATTTTCCAGTCAGAGAGATCATTGATGAAAACCAGGAAAAGAACAGGGCCCAGAACGCTGCCTTGAGGAACTCCAGCCTGGACAGGAAGAGGGGATGAAAGAACTCCATTTAGCGTCACATGTTGGCTGTGACAGGAGAGGAAGTCTGTGAGTCATGAGTGGAGATGTCCTTGGATACTATTGGAATAGAGTTTGGTGAGCAGGGCAGGGTCTCAGATTGTATCGAAGGCACGTGGTGTTTCGAAAATCCTCAATTTTCATCCAATTGACTTGAAATTTGAATCGGAGTTCAATCGTTGCACGTATATACAGATGGCTCCAAATAACCTTCTCTTGGAAGGACAACTGCTGCAATATGCATCCCTGATTTCAGGGTGGTCAGAGCATTCCGGCTAACGAACCATCTCTCGGTCTTCTTGACTGAACTATTTGCCATAGTTCTGGCTCAAGAATGGATAATTGAGTTTAATCCCCTCCGTGTGGTTATCCTCTCTGATGGACTTTCCACGTGAAAGGCGTTGGAATCCTTACAGGAGGGTTGTGGGAATGATTTGGTGCCGGAAGACTTGGTGCATTTGGTTCATATTGCGAAGTGGAGGGGTCTGGTGGTCCACCTGTGCTGGATCCCTGCTCATGTAGACATTGGTGGAAATGAGACCTGTTGCCATCTTTTCCTAAATTTCATTTATTCCTAAATTGCCCTCTTTGTGAGGGACCCAGGCGGCATCTTGTGCATAATGTGGGAGTAATGGGGATCAAGGTGTTGTATCTACCTGGAGTGTTGAGGCTGATGAACCAGAAGCACCCTCAACTCTGTAAGCTGGCACTAAAATTCCTGAATTAGAGTGGGAAATCCATTAAAATTTCTTTACACTCGATGGGATAATAAACAATTTCGATCGCGTTCATGTACGTGGCGTGTATAGAGCCTACTGGCTCTGAAAGCGCCATTAAAATTGCAAAAAGAAGAAGAAGAATAATAAGAGGAAGAAGAATATGAAGAGGAAGAAGGACATGCTGAGGTGGTTGTTGTGCAGGATGATCTTTTGATTTCCTTGACCTGACGACCAATGCAGTTCCTTCTTTTACAGGACGGCACAGCTTCGATGTGAGATGAATGTTCTAATTATAATAAATCCACGTAAAATGATTTTATTCTCGTAACCGCGATCACGCTTGGTAAGATGGTCGCGGGAGAACTTCCGGTGGCTTCGAACATTTTCGTCGATGTTGATCTGACTGAGGAACGAGGCCGAGTTACCGCTCTTTCCGTCTCGTGTCTTCGTAGTTCATTGTACATACAGTACTACGGTTATCAACACGTAACGTGTCTTGTATCGTGTTCATCTAGTAAACCGACAATTATATTATTTGAGACGGGAAAGTGTTGTGTGGATCGTCTACAACCGGAAACTCGACAGTTACGATGGTGAGCATGGCGCAGAAGGGATACATCGTGCCTGAGAATATGGCGGGAAGGGGAGACCCCGTGCCTGAGAACATGGCGGGAGGTGAAGACCCCGTGCCTGAGAACTCGTCCCGGGAGGGGGACCCCGTGCATGAGAATATGGCGGGAAGGGGAGACCCCGTGCCTGAGAACATGGCGGGAGGTGGACACCCCGTGCCTGAGAACTCGTCCCGTGAGGGAGACCCCGTGCCTGCGAGCTCGTCCCGGGAGGGAGACCCCGTGCCTGCGAGCTCGTCCCGGGAGGGAGACCCCGTGCCTGAGAGCTCGACTCGGGAGGGAGACCCCGTGCCTGAGAACTCGTCCCGGGAGGGAGACCCCGTGCCTGAGAGCTCGACTCGGGAGGGAGACCCCGTGCCTGAGAACTCGTCCCGGGAGGGAGACCCCGTGCCTGAGAACTCGTCCCGGGAGGGAGACCCCGTGCCTGAGAGCTCGATTCGGGAGGGGGACCCCGTGCCTGAGAACTCGACTCGGGAGGGAGACCCCGTGCCTGAGAGCTCGATTCGGGAGGGGGACCCCGTGCCTGAGAACTCGACTCGGGAGGGAGACCCCGTGCCTGAGAGCTCGATTCGGGAGGGGGACCCCGTGCCTGAGAACTCGACTCGGGAGGGAGACCCCGTGCCTGAGAGCTCGATTCGGGAGGGGGACCCCGTGCCTGAGAACTCGACTCGGGAGGGAGACCCCGTGCCTGAGAGCTCGATTCGGGAGGGGGACCCCGTGCCTGAGAACTCGTCCCGGGAGGGAGACCCCGTGCCTGAGAGCTCGATTCGGGAGGGAGACCCCGTGCCTGAGAACTCGACTCGGGAGGGAGACCCCGTGCCTGAAAGGATGTCGCTTGGAGGAGACTCCGTGCCTGAAAGGATGTCGCTTGGAGGAGACTCCGTGCCTGAAAGGATGTCGCTTGGAGGAGACTCCGTGCCTGATGCATCCGTCCAGGATGAAGACCCGATATCAGAGAGCCGAGTGCAGCAGGGAGCCTGTGTGCTACTCACTTCTCATCGCATGTGTCGAGCTTTTCGGATCCGTAAGGGCAAGTACGTAGTTTGAAGTACGCAAGGGCAAGTTCTGCGATCATGTGGAGATGATAAACATGACAGAGTATAGATCAGTGTGATTGTAAAGATGACCGAGTGTAGATCAGTGTGATTGTAAAGATGACCGAGTGTAGATCAGTGTGATTGTAAAGATGACCGAGTATAGATCAGTGTGATTGTAAAGATGACCGAGTGTAGATCAGTGTGATTGTAAAGATGACCGAGTATAGATCAGTGTGATTGTAAAGATGACCGAGTGTAGATCAGTGTGATTGTAAAGGTGACCGAGTGTAGATCAGTGTGATTGTAAAAGTGACCGAGTGTACATCATTGTGATTGTAAAGGTGACCGAGTATAGATCAGTGTGATTGTAAAGATAACCGAGTATAGATCAGTGTGATTGTAAAGATAACCGAGTATAGATCAGTGTGATTGTAAAGATGACCAAGTGTAGATCAGTGTGATTGTAAAGATGACCGAGTGTAGATCAGTGTGATTGTAAAGATGACCGAGTGTAGATCAGTGTGATTGTAAAGGTGACCGAGTGTAGATCAGTGTGATTGTAAAGATGACCGAGTGTAGATCAGTGTGATTGTAAAGATGACCGAGTATAGATCAGTGTGATTGTAAAGGTGACCGAGTGTAGATCAGTGTGATTGTAAAAGTGACCGAGTGTACATCATTGTGATTGTAAAGGTGACCGAGTGTAGATCAATGTGATTGTAAAAGTGACCGAGTGTACATCAGTGTGATTCTAAATATGACCGAGTGTAGATCAATGTGATTGTAAAGATCACCGAGTGTAGATCAATGTGATTGTAAAAGTGACCGAGTGTACATCATTGTGATTGTAAAGGTGACCGAGTGTACATCAGTGTGATTCTAAATATGACCGAGTGTAGATCAATGTGATTGTAAAGATCACCGAGTGTAGATCAATGTGATTGTAAAGGTGACCGAGTGTCGATCAATATGATTGTAACCAGAGTTGGTGTCAAAGCCACCCAATGCTCGCCTGTTTATACATTTATCGTTTTTAAAAGACTCGTCCAATAATTAATATTTTTTATAAATCATTGCAGTGAAGTCTGATCCAAATAATTTTTAAGCAATATATGTATTTGTATATTGTAATCAGTAACAAGAGCGCAAGTGAGCACAATATACGCCCGAACAAGAAGGTATATACAGAATTGTGCTACTACATGGAAAACAGCATCCACTTGAGATGACGAACGTATGTCGCGACACACCGTCTCCACAGTCTGTACCTACGTACCAAATATGAAACGTGAAAGTTGAAAAATTTGGGAGTTAGAGTGCGGACAAGAACGGACAGAGGGACGGACATATGGACGACCGGTATCACATAATGCGCCCACATATATATATATATATATATATATATATATATATATATATATATATATATATATATATATATATATATATATATATATATATATATATAAAAATAGTGTGGTAGACAAAAACATTAGAAAGGAAAAAATAACTTGCACCAAAAACTTTAACATTTTCACGCTCATGCCGGGGGTATCGCTATAGGTCTCTGTTCTTCGAACAGGCGACCTAAAAATGACTGTGTCGATCATTGTGATTGTAAAGGTCACCGAGTGTCGATAAGTGTGATTGTAAAGGTCACCAAGTGAAGATCAATGTGATTGTAAAGGTGACCAAGTGTAGATAAGTGTGATCGTAAAGGTGACGGAGTGTAGATCAATGTGATTGTAAAGGTGACCGAGTGTCGATCAATCTGATTGTAAAGGTGACCGAGTGTAGATCAGTGTGATTGTAAAGGTGACCAAGTGTAGATAAGTGTGATTGTAAAGGTGACCAAGTGTAGATCATTGTGATTGTAAAGGTGACGGTGTGTAGATCAATGTGATTGTAAAGGTGACCGAGTGTCGATCAATCTGATTGTAAAGGTGACCGAGTGTAGATCAATGTGATTGTAAAGGTGACCGAGTGTAGATCAGTGTGATCATAAAGGTTACCGAGTGTAGATCAGTGTGATTGTAAAGGTGACCGAGTGTCGATCAATCTGATTGTAAAGGTGACTGAGTGTCGATCAATGTGATTATAAAGGTTACCGAGTGTAGATCAGTGTGATTGTATAGGTTACCGAGTGTAGATCAGTGTGATTGTATAGGTTACCGAGTGTAGATCAGTGTGATTGTAAAGGTGACCGAGTGTAGATCAATGTGATTGTAAAGGTGACCGAGTGTAGATCAGTGTGATTGTAAAGGTTACCGAGTGTAGATCAGTGTGATTGTAAAGGTGACCGAGTGTAGATCAATGTGATTGTAAAGGTGACCGAGTGTAGATCAATGTGATTGTAGAGGTTACCGAGTGTAGATCAGTGTGATTGTAAAGGTGACCGAGTGTAGATCAGTGTGATTGTAAAGGTGACCGATTGGAGATCAATGTGATTGTAAAGGTGACCGAGTGTAGATCAATGTGATAGTAAAAGTGACCGAGTGTAGATCAATGTGATTGTAACGGTGACCGAGTGTAGATCAATGTGATTGTAAAGGTGATCAAGTGTCGATCAATGTGATTGTAAAGGTGTTTTGCGACAGGAAAGTTCTGTTTGGAAGACATCCCGTTCTGCTGGATTTCCTCCTCGGACAGCCTTACGGTTCCAGGTTCGAGGTTGACAGGAATGGGAAGCTTCATTTGGTGATGTCAGCTCCTGTCCCCACCCAGGATGGTAATACTGAGAGAGAGATTGGGGTCTTTTATGTTATCGAGATGTTTCTGCCATTGGACCGTGCGGTTGAAATATTTGAATTTACCTACCTAGAAACAACCGCCCACTCACGGAGCGAGTGGGGTGGGTGGAAGGGGTTACGCTGAGCAATACCATCACATCTGCAAGATGCAAAATTTGGTGGAGATTGGGTAAACCCCTTAACTCCCCCCCCCCTCCCCACCCACTTCCTGTTATCGAGACTTCTGGGTTTTTATGAAACAATCTTTAAAATCATTATTGTGTTATAATTGCAGTACAATGCACACTTGAACACTGTGCAGGGTATCGTGTTCTATGACCTCTTTAGTTGCGAGATGTGATAATTATCAACAACAATTTGCTTCTGTGAAAGCAAAATTCTCGATTTTATAATAAACATAAACAGCAAATGTAACTCAAGTCATTGATGGACTGAGAAAGAACGTCTGCCGTGCGTCTGAAGAATTGTTCAATGAAGTTTCGAGCACATTGTGAAGATGTGCATTTGGCGGTGGAGGGAAGCAGGGACTGGTGGGGTCATAAGAGCTTTTTAGTTGAGGAAAGAGAAGGAATGACCTGAACTTGGTTCGGCCTTGAGCCCAACTTTGACAGGAATGCTGCTTACATGCATCGAGCCACTTCATCCATTTTTCTCTTCTCATATTCCAAAAGGATGTGATTTTCCTCCCTTGCGTCATTCCGATAATTGTATTACACTGGATGGACGCCATGTCCTTTAATCAGACAGACATGAATGCAACTTGAACCCAACTACTACACCTCGATACTAAGAGATGAGTGCATCACACTTCAAGCCAATATTGGATGTGCATGCCTGCCATGTTGGATCACTTTGGCTCACTGTGCCATCCTCGGACAGCCGTTGTGTCCCTCTCATGTGAGAGACGGTTCGTATTGTGCAACACAATTGTATACAAACTGGAAGTATTCCATTCCTATTTTTTTTTTCCTTTTAGATCCTTAGATTGTTTTGTGATCTGCATTTGTAGGCGAACCGTTCGAACTAAAAGGTCGAGGTGTTTGTGCTCTTATCACTGATGTTTTTGCATGTTCCATAAAGTTTGTAGTTTTAAATCAAATATGGTGTACAAACTCAAATTTCCCAAACTACAGTAGTTCACATCACCACAGCTGCACAACGGTCACAGTTGAGTTATTATTTTTGTCGCTCGCCCCCCTCCGACAAGGTCGGAGACAGGTGACGTTAAAATGAGCTCCGACCGACCGACCAACCGACTGATCATCTGTTCATGTACTTTTGTGTACATGATATTTCAAAAACTGTTGAACATTTAGTTTTCACCAGACGACCCGTGAACCCGTTGGGTTCCCGCTGTGACAGCGGTTGATGAAAAAAATCATTTCAAGAAAAAAAAGGAAAGATAGCTCCAGCGAACTATACCGCTGAGGTTGTTTGCTTTGATCAAATTCTCCCGAAGAGTACTTGACTGAATTGGGAATTGATTTTTTTAAATAATTTTTTTGTTGCCCGATTTGAATGAAAACTGACACTGCACACCGCAGGCAAATGGTGAGTAAGGTGGCCCTAAAAGTTTTACGCTATCGTGTACCGTTTTGGCTGTATTTCGGGAACATACATACATACATACATACATACATACATACATACATACAAGATGAGAGTTTTAGTAATATTTAGATAGATATTACACATCTATTCCTCATACGACCCAAAAGGTGGGGGCGTAGAGTATCAACTCGCTTTCTTGAGGATAGTTCATTATCAGTCCACCTGGCAGAACACATTTAAGATTTTATCATATTTTGATTCAAACAGATGTTGTGGTTGTTACTTTATTGCCTTTAACTCCGAGCACCTTTAAAACCAAACTCTCCTCCTGCTCGGCACCAAAAGATTCTTTTTTTTCCTGAATTTTTACTGATGCGAGAGAGCAAATGTGACTTGGCATTTGTCTTTCAATGTCAGGTAGCCCAAATGATTGCTTGTGCTGCCCTTTTTTATAATGGTCATATTTGTTCAACTTGAATAACATTTTTTTTTTGTTTTTTTTTTCAATCTTGATGTCAGCATTGGCTGCGGGTTCTGGGCTAGACAATCGGAACATCGTAGATGACTGTTCATCTCAGAAACTCAGCACAGACGACATCAGAAACCTCAAAGAACAAGGCTTTCAAGGGAAGGTTTGTGGTTTTAAAAATTATTTTCTTTGTGTTTTCTTAAAGGTTTACCAGACTGTGTGGCATAAATAGTTAGAGTGTCTGCTTTGAGTCTGAGAGATTGGCCGTTCGGTTCTAACCCTGGGTGGGTTGTACCAAAGACTTAAGAATGGTAGGTAGTTGCTTCCGTGCTTGAGCACAGTCGAACTCTGCAGTCTGGCATTCCATAGGGTGGGGGGAGGGGGAATTCTCAATTGGGCAGAGTGCATTGCATACCAATAGTGTATGCAAGACCTGCACATGAGTGGGTGAGAGGGCTGGTTATGTAAGATGGGACGAAAGCACCTTGCGGTCTCATATTTCGTCAGTCTTCTCTGAGATACACAGCCAGGACCATAATCTCTGTGTTGGAACCGGGACCATCAACGCTCTCTTCTTTTCTTGGATTCACGGCCGGGACCATCATCTCTCAGAATCACAGCCTGGAACTCGCACAGCTCAGTGCCCAGCCATCCATCACACCCCTTCTCCCTCCCTCCCAGGGAATGTGCGCACAGTCATTTGTACAGCAGCAGACGGATAAGGGTGAGACCAGATCAGTAGAGATGTCCGAGAGTGTGCCTGTATCGCACCCCTTGGCGCTCCAGGAAACCCAAGCCATTTTAAGCACTACACTTGCGCACACTGTGATTCTTCTGTTGATTTTGTGTTTCTCGTCTGAGTCTGCTATGTTTAGATTAACACCAAAATAACCAACACATTGTTACCATCCATTTCAGCCCACCATCTCGTTAACCTCCGCCATCGAAGATCGGAGGTTACTGTTTTCACCCTTGTTTGTTTGTTTGTTTGTTTGTTTGTTTGTGAACAGTATTACGGAAAACTCCTCGACGGATTTCGACGAAACTTGGTGGGGGGATTAGGTATGGTCCAAGCATCATGCCATTAGATTTTGGATTTGGTCCAAAATCCAATATGGACGCTATGGCAGCCATTTTGAAAAAATATTTGAATTTTTTTTTTTGCATTTCTACATGTTTTATGTGATTTCCAACCCCCCCCCCCCCAATTTTTTTTTTAATGATGGAGAAAAGAACTATAACTGTCAGCACTGTTGACGTCATATTTAATGAATAAGATATAAGGTTCATTTGAGTGACCCAGAAGTATTGGCGGCGGAGGTTTTGCATTCTACCGAGTGCTCCCCCTCTAGTTTGTTTTTGTTACTTACGAAATCTAAAGATTTCGTAAGTATATTGATGCCTTCCGTTTCTGTTTGTTACTTACGAAATCTAAAGATTTCGTAAGTAGATTGATGACTTCCGTTTCTGTTTGTTTGTTTGTTTGTAGGCACGATAACTCGAGAACGGAAGAAGCTACCAATGTCAAATTACACCACGTGATTCAGGAGGGTGATGGCTAGTGCTGATTAGATTTTGGTCAAAATCGGTCAAAGGTCAAGGTCACAGTGAGGTCAAATATTCGATTTTTGATAGTTTGGTACAGATAACTCGAGAACTGAAGAAGCTACCAATGTCAAATTACACCACGTGATTCAGGAGGGTGATGGCTGGTGCTGATTAGATTTTGGTCAAAATCGATCAAAGGTCAAGGTCACAACAAGGTCAAATATTCGATTTTTGATGGTTTGGTACAGATAACTCGAGAACGGAAGAAGATACCAATGTCAAATTACACCACGTGATCCAGGAGGGTGGTGGTGAGCGCTGATTAGATTTTGGTCAAAATCGGTCAAAGGTCAAGGTCACAGTGAGGTCAAACATCCAAAACATTCGATTTTTGATGGTTTGGTTTAGAAACTTCTGGTTTGCGTCGCTACGTTCTCTCGAGACAGCTTTTATTAGACAAGGTCAGTGGTCAAGTTGACAATTTCGTAAGTACCAGTCTATGACTGCTTGTTTGTTTGTTTGTTTGTGAACAGTATTACGGAAAAAAACTCCTCGACGGATTTCGACGAAACTTGGTGGGGGGATTAGGTATGGTCCAAAGATCATGCCATTAGATTTTGGACTCTGTCCAAAATCCAATATGGCCGCTATGGCGGCTATTTTGAAAAATATTTGAATTTTTTTTTGCATTCCTACATGTTTTAAGTGATTTCCAACCCCCCTCCCCCCCCAAAAAAAAAATTGTTCGAGAAAAAAAAAATTTTTGCAACTTTTTTTTTCAACAAAATTTCGATATATATATATATATATATATATATATATATATATATATATATATATATATATATATATATATATTTTGCATTTCTACATGTTCTAAGTGATTTCCAACAAAAAACATGCCAAAATTATAATTGCGGCTGATTTTGGAACTTCAGCTGGATATACCCACGTAAAATCAATTTCTGTCTCAAGGAATTAGTTAGGACGAATGAATTGAGTAAGTAAAAGGGAAAGTTGCAAACTATAACTCTGTGAGCACTGTTGACATCAAATTGAATGAATAGGAAATCAGGTGCACTTGAGTGACCCAGCAGTATTGGCGGCGTAGGGTTTGCACTCTACCGAGTGCTCCCCTCGAGTTATTTCTGCTATGTTTAGATTAACACCAAAATAACCAAGATATTGTTACCATCCATTTCAGCACACCATCGAGTTATCTGTGTCTTTTGATTGCATTTCACTCCCCCTTTTCCCCCTCCCTCATATTTATAAATTTAAAAAACACTCTGTGTTCAAACAATTGCTGTGGATGTGAGTCGTGATCTCGTTTTCAAGTGTATTTAAATCCCCTCTCCCTCAGTTCAGCCAACCCCGTGAGCTGAAACAGGCACGAGATGAAATTAGTAAAACAACCACATCGTGTTTGATTTCTCCATGTACGCACAGTTTTGCCTCTGCTCGGCATCTTGGGAGATACAGTAAATCTACAATGGTCTCGTGTCGCCCTTTAGGGAGACCAAATCCGTTACAATATATTATGAACAAAAGGCAGATAGATGGGGCATGGCTCTTGTCCATGGTGCTTGAAAAAAAGAAAAAACAGTTGCAAAACTCTTCCTTCAGGGTCTGGTTTGAAAGAGGTGGGGATGTTACTCAGTCGTTGCACCTTGGGGAATTTTTTTTTTAATATGAGCACTTTATTACCTCTACCCCGAAGGTAGGCGGAGGTTATGTTTTCACCCCTGTCTGTCTGTCTGTCTTTGTCTGTGAACAGAATATCTCAAAAAGTTGTGTCCGGATTCATATGAAATTTGGTGGACATGTTGGGTGTGTCACAAGGACGGAATTATTAGATATCAGTGAAGATCCTGATACGGATCTGGATGGTAGAGTTTTATTTTATTTTTTAAGTGATTCTTCACTATTTTGAAATTTGGCTAAAAACGATATATAGCATGATATCTCAAAAAGTTGTGGACGGATTCTGATGAATCTTGCTGGACAGGTTGGGTATTGGGTGTGTGAATTGATTCAATTGTGGTGAAGATCCGAATCCGGATCCTCATATGAGAATATAATTTTTTTTTTAATGATTCTTCATCATTGAGAGATGACAAGGACGAATTGAGATGACAAGGCCTATCTGTGGGATACAAAACACAAACTGTTCAGCCTAGCTGAGGTAGGTGCTCTACGGAGTGCCGTTCTCGTTACTTCCTGGTTTAAACTCTAGACCAGTCATTTTAATTGGACAACAATGTTTCAAATGCTTATTGCAGATTATCTACCATAGATGTGTTCATGATATCTACCAGAGATCACGTGGTTGTACTGTGTGATGTTTGCTCATGCTAAAATATTGTTGCAGCCACGGGTACCGAGACACCAGCTTGTCACTCAGGGGGATTAATCCCCGGTTGTCCTCGGAAGAGCCGGATCTGGGGCCACCGCTCACAATTAACATTGTGGTACGGTGGGTTGTTTTAGAACCACGAACGCCACCCAGTTAACCACGAGTTCCAGTGTCCACCGTCTAATTATTCCGTTTAACTAGAGGTCACGTGGTAACCTGAGCGGGTTACCTGAGCGTTTAACTAAAGTTCATGTTACCTTTGCCCTCTGCAAAGCACTAATGTTATCTCGATTATATTTTAATCAGGGTGGCCGAGCATTTTAACCGCTGGTGCGTGCCGACTATTTTTGGTCAAATCTGTGGTAATTACCTCCCAGTCTATCTCGGTTCGGACAATGCGAGACCAATGGAAGGAAAGGACAAACACGGACAGGTTGGAAATCGACAAATAATTTACTAATAAAAAATAAATAAATGAATAAATTTCAAAGCAACGAAATGAATAATTACTCAGGCAAAATCAATCAAAATGGCAGGAAAGACACAGAGAGCAGATGCTTATCAGGGGTTGACTTACAGCTAAACACAGACAAGGATACCCAGCAGATCATTCGGGGGTGGGGGGGGGAAGAGTTGTCTCACTCACCAGGGAGTAGTTGTCCGTGAAGTGAAAACGTCCTGAAATGTGTGAGTGCGTGTCACGTCCGTCGCCAGCACCCAGCCTTGCCGTGCACCCTCTCGTGAACAGCCTTGAACGCCAGTCGACGTCTGGGAGGGCACCAAGATCGACTGTCGCGGGTTTAGACCCTGGTGCTGCGACACAGGCAGCTCCTCACACTTCACGAAACTGGTGACATCCAGTGACCCACACGGTCCGTCGGTGACTGACCCACGCCTCACACGTTGTTGACCGACCCGTGCCTCACTCGTTGTAGGCGCTGCTCACACCCACACGTGCACCACATGCTCGCTTGCTCAAGCACTGGGAAGGACGAATTGTCTCGTTGTTGGCACTGGTCAGACACCCACACGCTCGCTTGCTCACTTGCGGGCTTGCCCACTTCCTCGTTTGCACGCTTCCTCTCTGGCTCGCTTCTTCCCTCGTGCGCTTCAACTTTCGCTTTTTTTGGCTCGCTTGCCCTCTCGCTTTCTTCTTCCTAGAACGGACCTCCAATTCGTTTTTACCCCTCAGCCCGAATTGGGCTGAAAAGGGGTATTGTCGTCACAGGCGTTGTCCGGGCGTCCGTCTGTCCGTCTGTCAACTTTTGGTTTCCGTCGATTTCGAGTAGAACACCTTGTCCGATTAAATCCATTTTTGCAGGGTATGCTGGGGTTGAGTAGAGGAAGGTTCCTTTCGAAAATGGGCGCGCTGCAATTTTCAGTGTGGCCGCCATGGCAGTCGTCTTGAAATTGCTTTTCGTCAATTTCGAGAACGGCTTGGCTTGTCCGATTAAATGCATTTTTGCAGTGTGTGTGTTGGAGTTGAGTTGAGGAAGGTTCCTTTCAAAAATGGGCGCGCTGCGATTTTCACTAGCCGCCACGGTAGCCATCTTGAAGTCTGATTGATTTTCGATATGACGTCCAACGTGCTCTAACTGACTGCATCATCGTGATATCACTGCTTCCTTTTACAATGCATGGGCTGAGGGGTTACGCCCGCTTTGCGGAGCTATTTTTATATATGCGGCCCGTCTCGGCGGGCGCAGAGTCTCCCCAAGCTCACCCCGCCCCACTTGCGCACCATTACCATGACGACCTGTGCGCTCTCAAAAAAGGTGGGCATCGGCGCTCGCGAAATAAATACGTGCATAAACGTTGCTGAGGAAAAATAAGGGTGCCAGCGCTCGTGAAAGAAATGTGTGTAAACGTGTTTGGCGTAAAGAAAAAAAAAAGCTTCCCATAAGAGAGGGGATCTATCCTTTACCCTTCTCAACGCATCACATTTAAAATCCCATGAGACATGGGGATGGGACTAATCTGAACATGCATTTAAGGAAATAACTGTCTGAGGACCTGGATGTGTGGATGCATTCATCAGACCCGATTCTGAAATCCGTAACACTATGTATTATTGCACTTTAACGTTACTTCCTGGTGCATGTGTGTGGTGTCAGAGTACATACGTTGCCCTGTAAGCTTTGAATTTTTGGCTGATTTTGTTTTGTGTCCAAGAATTATGCTTAAAATGTTGAGCTTTCACATCTCCCCTTCAAGGAACTTTGTAAAGATCTCTGCCCGTGCTCACGTGCATCCCACTTCTCCATTTCTCCATTCCCCTACAGGAGATCGTGCAGCAACTTGTGAGGAACAGTAGCACATTTCAAGACAAGACGGAGTTTTCCCAAAATAAATACATAAAGAAGAAGAAGGAAAAGTGTGTAGTGCAGCTCTAATGTTGATATTATTTCATTAATCTTGGTATCCCCACCTCCTTCCCCCTGTAACTTGAGTATGAAATGTCCACATCTTTGCAATGTAGCCAACCTTCTAGAGGAGTGGATTTAGGCAGAAGAAAAATGGAAGGTACTTCTCCAAAATATAACTCGTCACCACTGTCCTGATCATTTGAGAATAATTATCGCTTCATCTGGAGAGGTAAAAAAAAAAAATTGAGCTTCATTTGTTTGATATAGCTACATGGTCTTTCTTTTACCTGTACAGGTACGAGCTTACCTTGACTGTGCACAAGCCAACCTGTCGTCTTATTGCTGAGATGTACTATGCACGGAATCCCTCAAAAATCTGGTGTGTTGACCATATGCATGCCATCCTCACCAGTCTCCTCCGTGCTCCTAATTGCCTCCCTTTGCTAGTACCCAGATCCATTTTGTTAGTGGCAAAGGACAGCACAAAGGTACAGGGTATATCTTCTATAATTTTTTTAAGTTTGTTTATTTATTCATTTGATTTCAAATTGTATCTTTGTCTTCTGTCGTTTATCTCTTATTATGATTGATTTAGAGGTGTTTAATCTCTCGCTGCTAAAAGGCATTGCATCTGCCATTCTTTGATTTGCTTTAAGGCAGACACCGGAAGTCTTTTCTGCTGCATTTCATACTATCTAATGCCAAGAACTCACTGCTTGGTTCCGAATCCTTAATTATGGAGCCCTCTGTTGGTGCATAATTAATACCAGGTGGGGTTGACTCTGCTGTCATCCTTCCGAGGTTGGCAAAATGAGTGCCAGCTTGCTGGTATCCTGTGGCAGAGTGGCGACCTGTCCAGGATTGTGGCCAATAGCTAAGGAGACTGCTTCGGCAGCACCGATGCTCTGCACAGAGTATGGTCCCAGTGGATGGATATTGGTGCATGGTGCCATTCTATTTCTGGTAGTTATGTGCAGCATGAAGAAAGCTGTCAAGATAACAGCAGAAAATCTTTGCTATTCATGTAAGCTGGTCTTTATGTTTTATATTTGGTGTAGCACCTCACCATGTTTCATAATCATTACCCTGCCCACACAAACGTGAAGTGAAAAGCGGGGTTAAGCAATTGATTGACTTCTTTCTGTCCGTCCACCCGTTTGTCCACAAACGTTAGTCTATGATCGAGGAACAATTTAATTTCAATCCAATGTTATATTTTCAACACGAATTGGAGCATCAATCAGAAAACAAACCTGTAGTTTAACAGTACTTTGGCTCTGAATTTGTCCCGATCATGCATGTGCAGGGAGTGAGATAATATTTTTACTCTGTCTGTCTACCTGGCAGTCAAGCAAAATTGAAAATCTTTCCAAACAGGAAACTTACTGTTTTAACGGACGTCATAAAGGACACAAACAACGGGCACGAAAAACTAATGAAGCGTGGTAGTGTATGACACTGGCATCCACAGCAGTAAACTTCTGGATATTTTTCCATTTATACGACCTTTAAAGTCTGTTTTATTTGGATTGAATTATAGTGCCTAGAGAAAGTCTACACCCCTTTCAAAATTTTCACATTTTTGGTTCACGAAAAAATATTTTCACAAAAAAATAAGTGACCACTATATTCGTGAAAATATTTGTGTCAAGGTCACAAGGTCATGAACTTATAAAATTTCGAATTTTGATATAAAAATCATACGACCGCCCAAACCTTGAGAGCGAGGATGACAATATTTTTTATGCATAATCTTTAGGTCATTCTCCCACCTCAAGTCTTGAAACCATTTTGCTCTGTCTCGAACACCTTGCACGTGGCGCCCCCTTCAAGTTTGTTTTTACGCTGATTTCATCAAAGTATGGATAATCTGATGAGTGCGAAATGCCATATTGCCTATATGACGTTATATTGTTCCTGGAATGTTCCAGAGGAAGTTTTGCACCAAAGGTCATAATCCTTGACCTTTGACCATTAAAGGTCACAAAGGTCAAATTTTCAAAGTTGTGGGAATCGAACCGGGTTTTCGACCTTCTTCGACGAACTAACTCCATTAAGCTATAGCACGTCTCCTGTTTACTTATTTTAATGTCCACAACATTGTTTTATGACCTTTAAAGGTTATGCAAAGGTCAAAGTTTTAAAGTTGTTGAACGAAACCAGGTTTTCGACATTTTGCAGCTAATAACCTGTCACTCGTACCATATCATGTTGATCATTTTTATAACTTGGTCAAAAATTATCACATTGTCTCATCCTTGACTTCTGAAACAATCTACATCATCAAATACCGCTCGTGAACCATCTTCGTCTTCAGACTTGTGTTACCTTATAGTCTGGAATTAAATTGCATTACAATAGACTTTTTCCACCTTAATTAAGGCATCATTACCCACAACTTCCAAGTGAAAAACTAATTCTACAAATTTCAGAAAATTAATTAAAAATACAAAACGAGAATGTCTTGGTTGGATAAGTGTCCACCCCCTGAGTTAATACTTGGAGGAAGCACATTTGACAGCAATTACAGCTCTGAATCTGTTGGGATAGGTCTCTACCAACTTTGCACACCTTGATTCGGCAATATTTGCCCATTCTGCACAAAACTGTTCAAGCTCAGTCAAGTTGCGTGGGGAGTGTTGATGGACAGCAATCTTCAAATCATGCCACAGATTTTCAATTGGATTTAGGTCGGGGCTCTGACTGGGCCACTCAAGGACATTTATCTTTTTGTTCCTTCGGCACTACAGTAGAGCTTTGGCTGTGTGCTTTGGGTCGTTATCATGCTGAAAGGTGAACTTCCATCCCAATTTCAACTTTCTTGCAGAGGGCAGCAGCTTTTCCTCCAGGATTGTTCTGTATTTTGCTCCATCCATTTTCCCTTTCATCCTGACAAGTGCCCCAGTCCCTGCTGATGAGAAACATCCCCATAACATGATGCTGCCTCCACCATGCTTCACAGTAGGGATGGTGTTCTTTGGGTGATGTGCTGTGTTGGGTTTGTGCCAAATGTAACGTTTTGCATTTAGGCCAAAAAGATCCATCTTGGTTTTGTCAGACCACAAAACTTTTTTCCACATGGCTTCAGAATCTCTGAAGTGTGTTTTTTGCAGACCTCAAATGGGACTCAAGGTGGGCTTTTTTGAGTAATGGCTTCGTTCTTGCCACCCGACCGTACAGGCCAGACTTGAAGAGTGCTTGGCATATTGTTGTCACATCCACATAGTGACCAGTCTTTTCCATAAAGGCCTGTCGCTCTTTTAAGGTTGCCAATAGCTTCTTGGTGGCCTCTCTGATCAGTCTCTTCCTTTCTTGGTCATCCAATTTGGAGGGACAGCCTGATCTTGGCAGGCTTTTGGTGGTACCATACACCTTCCACTTCATAATGAGTGCCTTGATTGTGCTCCAAGGGATATTCAAGGCCTTTGAAATAATTTTATACCCATTCCCGTGATCTGTGCCTTTCCACAACTTTATCCTGGAGGTCTTTTGTAAGCTCCTTGGGGCTCATGGTTCTTTGCTGTGAAATGCACTACCCAGCAGAGGAAACTTACAGAAACAGCTGATTTTATCTTGATATAATCAGAATCACTACAATTTAAAACGAATTGAGGCCAATCAACTTGGTGTGTGATTTTGAAGGTGATTGGTTGCACCTGAGCTAATTTACAATTGCTATTATAAGGGGGGTGGACACTTATCCAACCAAGATATTCTAGTTTTGTATTTTGAAATTAATTTTCTGAAATTTGAGGAAATTTGTTTTTCACTTGTAAGTTGTGGGTTATGATGTGTAAGTAAAGGTGGAAAAAGTCTGATTTAATGCAATTTAATTCCAGGCTATAAGGCAACAAAAGGTGAAAAATTTTGAAGTGGTGTACACTTTCTAGAGGCACTGAACATACTTGAATACTGCAGAACACAAATGACCTTTTTGTCACTTTCAAAACCCTTCCATTTAGCAGTACTTGGACATGTTAAATCAGGTGGTGTATATAATGCCATTAACGGTGCTAAACTTCCGGATTTTTTTTTAATGACCGTTAAAACCATTATTTGATTTAAATTGAATTATCTACTTGTTGTTCCCTGTGATAATAGATGTGTGTTTGGGTATGTGTGTGTGTGTACAGCAACTTGCGTTGCGACTCTCTGGCACAGCTGCTGCTATTTGCAAACGTTCGAGCAGGTAGCAAGCTCCTTGCCTGTGATGATTGCTCCGGTTTGCTTCTCGCCGCCGTGCTTGAAAGGATGGGTGGTGAGCTAGAGGATTGGTGGGGATTATGGAGAGCAATGAAGGGGATGGGGTTAAATGTTATTAAGGTGATTTTTTTGAGGAATGAAACATTGAGTAATGAATTTTTGGAAGTGCAAGTAATGCCATTTCCACACCACAAAAAGTGAATGTATTTGCTTGCACAAAGTTGTACATAAGATGTGATCGTGCAGTTCTACTCACATAGGCCGATGGGTAATGCACAACAGTCACAGTTACAATCGGAAAGTATAGTACCGTACCTTAAAATACACTTCGTGAGGCAATATTTTCAATGAAATATCTAATAATGTCACATTACATAACCCTTGATGTCCCAAGTTAGTGTCTAACCCTTATGTGCAGCGCATTGTCTGTCACAAGTTGCATGACTGTCCGAATTAGTTCTATGCTTGTTATGCAGTTGATGTGGACACACCCATTGCCATGTTCGCAAATTGTTTTATGTATTCGGGACCCTCCACCATACATTTTTGTGCTGTAAACTATTGTGAGGCAAAGGTGTGATAAAACTGATGCTTTTTGTTTTGTGGAAAGTGTTCAATCAAATGGAAAACTGTGTGAGTATTCAGTAATAAGGAGATGAGTAGTCAAAAGGGGTAGGAGAATGAGTAGGTTTGGATGTGGAGGGGGTATGCTGGAGGGGTATAGAGTGTGCTAGTATGTTAATATAATGATTTGTGTGCTCCTTTATTTGTTGTTTAGGACATGGCTGGCTACTTAACATCTACCATGGAGCTAATCCGAATCACACTGCCATTTCTTTGTTTGATTTTCCATCATCTGTCCTCAACTCGCTGCTGTCCTTTCCTCTTGCAAGACTCGGTTCACTAATCGAAGGCTTTGCTGCTGGAAAAGATCACATAGAACCATCTGGCACAGTGGCTGAGGATACAGTCAGTGGTCGAACCAGGGCTGTGGAAGAGGATTGTGAGACATTGAACGCGTGTGAAGGCAGGGGTTCAAGTCTGGAAGAAACAGCAATGGAGGGTTTGTCTGAGACTTGTTATGAAGCAAAACCTATTGCTGTTGGAAAGGAAATTCAGCAGCAGTCTGAAACGAATGAGGAAAATGTCATATTCAAGGTATGTTTGATTTTAAAACCTGTGAGTTATTTCCCTGAGAGTAATTAACCATGTGCACACTGATGGTAAAAATTGCTTAAGGCCCTGTCACACCTTGATGATTTAGCCAGCGTATGCCTGACGTATGCAAAATTTGGCTAAAACGCTGGCACACGTCGAATATGTTATGGGTAAGTTTGTATACGTTAAGAGCACGCTGGCATACGTCGTCGTACGCTGGCTTTTTTCGTAGTACGCTGGCATACGTCATAGTACGCCGAGGTGTTAGACAAATTTTCCATGCTTGAAATTTTTCGACGTATGCCAGCGTATGACTCACACGTTCCGCATACACTTGGCCATAAGTTGTAGGCACGTTATGCGATCGTTGACACACGTCGACACGCGTTACTTGTAAGTTACTCATAAGTCGAAACACGTCGAGGTAATGTTTAGCGTACCTGAAACTTATTTCTAACCTATGAGTAACGTGTTGTAGGCACGTTACGCGATCGATGACACACGTCGACACACGTTACTTGTACGTTACTCATAAGTCGAAACACGTCAAAGTAATGGTTAGCGTCAGTGTTCCAGACTCCCTGTTTTTTGTTTTTTTATCTTGCCAAAACGAAGTTTTTGCAAGATATGTTAGTCAGCTTGTATGTTTTTTTTTTGTTTTTTTTGTTTTGTTTGTCTGTAATAACGTATAAAAAATTCTGCAGAGCACATTTATCATTGGAAATTTTTGTAACTTCGCATATCAGAGGCCTATAGAGGTCCCTTTCAGTGCACAAAATTTTGAAGGTCAAGGTCACTTTGTCACAAATCAGGGGAGTTGACGAAACCCTTATTTTTTGAGTAATTTTGATCGGATCGTCCTCAAACTTCATGGGAATATAGTTCATGGTCTGGCGCTCAGCTGATTAATTTTTGGTGGTGATTGGCCTTGACCTTCATATGTTTTTTTTTGTTTGTTTGTTTTTTTTTGTTTTGTTTTTTTTGTTTGTCTGTAATCACGTATAAAAAATTCTGCAGAGCACAGTTATCATTGGAAATTTTTGTAACTTCGCATATCGGAGGCCTATAGAGGTCCCTTTCAGCGCATAAAATTTCGAAGGTCAAAGGTCAAGGTCACTGTCACAAATCAGGGGAGTCGACGAAACCCTTATTATTTGAGTAATTTTGATCAGATCATCTTCAAACTTCACGGGAATATAGTTCATGGTCTGGCGCTCAGCTGATTAATTTTTGGTGGCAATTGGCCTTGACCTTCATGGTTAGCGCCTAAGATCAAACATATTTGACGCCAAGGTCAAATTTTCAAGTTTTAGGAACCATATCGTGTAGTACATCAAATTGAACACCTCGATGAGTGCTTTCTAGATATGTCAAGCTTGAGACATTATGACGTCATTTGGTGGCGTTATGAGGCAAACGCATATTTTTCATGGTTACTCCAGAACGATTCTCATCGGAATCTCTCGTAGGCAGATATTCCTCAAGGAGTCGCTCCTGGTGGATAGCAGCTCTGTTCACCTTAGTGTGACCTTAAAGAAGTCACACGTGGTCACCTTTTGGCAAGGTTTATTTTTCCTTCGGTATGACGGTGATGTTGACACTTCGATTTCTAGTGCGGTTATAATATAATATAATTAATAGGCTGCCGCTCAACGATTTAAATCATAACCACACTAGAGATCGAAGTGTCAACATCATCGTCATACCGAAGAAAAAATAAACCAATGTCACCCGTAGTGTGACCCGTATCTTGCCAAAAGGTGACCACGTGTGACTTCTTTAAGGTCACACTGAGGTGAACAGAGCTGCTATCCAACAGGAGCGACTCCTTGAGGAATATCTGCCAACGAGTGATTCCGATGAGAATCGTTCTACAGAGTAACCATGAAAAATATGCTTTTGCCTCATAATGTCACCAAATTACGTCATAGTGTCTCAAGCTTGACATATCTAGAAAGCACTCATCGAGGTGTTCAATTTGAGGTACTACACGATATGGTTCCTAAAACTTGAATATTTGACCTTGGGGTCAAATATGTTTGACCTGAGTCGCTAACCATGAAGGTCAAGGACAATCGCCACCAAAAATTAATCAGCTGAGCGCCAGATCATTAACTATATTCCCATGAAGTTTGAAGACGATCCGATCACAATTACTCAAAAAATAAGGGCTTTGTCGACTCCCCTGATTTGTGACAAAGTGACCTTGACCTTTGACCTTGACCTTCAAAATTTTGTGCACTGAAAGGGACCTCTATAGGCCTCTGATTTGCGAAGTTACAAAAATTTCCAATGATAACTGTGCTCTGCAGAATTTTTTATTCGTGATTACAGGCAAACAAAAATAAATAAATAAATAAATAAATAAAAACATACAAGCTGACTAACATATCTTGCAAAAACTTCGTTTTGGCAAGATAAAAAACAAAAAAAAACAGGGAGTCTGGAACACTGACGCCAACCATTATCTCGACGTGCTTCGACTTATGAGTAACGTACAAGTACCGTGTGTCAACAATCGCGTAGCGTGCCTGCAACTTATGCCAGCGTATGCGGAAAGTGTGTCATACGTCGAGTACGTCAATTTTCAACATGCTCAAAATTTTTCGACGTACTTGCGTATACAAAACTTACCCATAACGTATTCGACGTGTGCCAGCTTGGTTCGGCAAATTTTTCATCCGTCGGCATACGCTGGCTAAAACGTCAAGGTGTGACAGCGGCTTCACACTTCGATGTCTAGTGCGGTTATGATTTGAATCGTCGAGCCGCAGCATATGAATAGCCTACGCCACGTGATCGTCGGCGATACGCTGCCGCGTGCAATGCATACGTTAGACTATCGTTGGTCTTAGGTTGTGAACGCCGACAACACGCTCAGCATTCGTTGGTATAAGTTATCTATATGTGATTAAAATGTTCTGTGTACGTTACTTATACGTTATGCATACGTCCAACACGTTATTATACGCTCAAAACTTTAAAAAAACATCAATAGTTCAGCGTACGCCAGCATTTTACATACATTTTGAGACCTTGCCATACGCTGGCTAAAACGTCAAGGTGTGACGGCCCCTTTAGGACTTGAATCCCATTAGTGGGACCTCAACCCCAACCCTGTGTCAAGTTGTGTTCTTGCATGCTTGTATGTATGTGCCTCTCTCTCATGCTATTTTGTCATTGGTAACTCCATGAATGAAGACCAAAATTCTAATCTGAGTTGATGAACTTATGTGCATGTGCATGCGCTTCACAGACTGGCAAAACAATATTCGTTCCAAGTCCATTAGAAAAGTATACTATGATCTTCGTTCAGAAGTCCAACAACAAATTTGTGACATCAATAACAAATGGTGCACAAAGAAAGCCAAAGAGATCCAGCAGTGTGCAGATGGTCATGACATGTTTCATTTATTTAACACCGTCAAAGCTGTCTATGGACCATATTTGAACAAGATAGCCCCAGTTAGATCAATTGATGGAAGCTTCCTTCTAATAGACCAAGACTGTATCTTCAACAGATGGAAAGATAATTTCTCCAATCTCCTCAATAGAGATACCAATTAGAGGAAAAGATAATCGTAAGTGAAGAGGTAATTGATGAAACACCACAATATCCTCCAAAATCAGAGCTTGATATACTTCCAAGCTTTATTGAGGTGTTAAAGGCAATTGGTCAATTAGGAAAGAACAAGTGAAAAAGACATAAAATGTCATAGCCCCCGTTGATTTTGTAATTTTGCTGTATGGAGTTAAAGGGCCAGCCCATATTCATGTACAACTAAAATGGCCACCAGTGTACCAGTTGGCCATCTTTGACCATATCACAAAATAAAGTGAGGTGCACATGTATGCTCATATTTACTGTGCTGGTGCCAAGTTTGAACAAAATTGGATCATGCATGTCAGACAAATGGTTGGGGACACATTTAAGTAACTAAATGGCCACCAGTCGGCCATCTTGGATCTCATCTCGGAAAAAGGACGCACATATGTAAGACATCATTCATTATCTGTGTGCCAAGTTTGAATAACATCGGTAAATGCATCTATCTATAATTCCAGCAATGTGTGTGTGTGTGTGTGTGTGTGTGTGTGTGTGTGTGTGTGTGTGTGTGTGTGTGTGTGTGTGTGTGTGTGTGTGTGTGTGTGTGTGTGTGTGTGTGACCGCTGTTTCTCGACAACCTCTGGTCCGATCTAATTGAAACTTGCCAGGTATATTGCTGGGAACCTGAGGATGTGCCTTTTCAAGGTTTGATATTAATCGGACAAGTGCTTCCCAAGTTATGGCCATTTATTTACCAAACCAATGGGAAGACACGTTGTTGCGTGGGCGTGGCCGATGGGGAAGGGAAGCTAAGCCGCGTTCCCCATTACGGGTTACAACGTACGAGCTTCCGGAGAGTGATGACTTCGTGTATTCTTATAATTTGTCGATTTCTTATGCGCATTTATAGATAAACACAATGGCCCAACTTATGATCGTTTTCATATTAGACGGTGTATAAATTTCGGGAACATCAGAGTGCTGGTATGCTCCGAACCAGGAAGTAAATTTTTTCTCTCTCTCTCTTCTCTTCTCTTTTTGTTTTTCCTTGCCACGACATTGCGAAAAGGTAAAATACGTTGGCGCTAATTGAATAATTGGGTATTAAAACTAAATTGCGAATAATGGTAACTGCGAATAATATCGAACTTCCGGGTCACGCACGTACGGGCACGCGAGAGCGAAGAAACTGCCTGTGTGGTTTATTTATTTATTATTATTATTATTATTATTATTTTTTTATTATTTTTTTTTACGGGCACGTACTGGTGTTCAAGGAATGGATAAGGACGTTTTCAACATACGGTTTTTTTTTTTTACAACTAAAATGGTCGCCAGTCGGCCATCTAGGATATGATGACGAAAAAAAAAGACATGCTTATGTAAGCCATAATTCGTTATCCGTGTGCCAAGTTTGAATAAGATAGGTAAATGCATGTCCGAGAAATAGTTGAGGACGCGTTCGACGTTAGGCTTTTTACAACGAAAATGGCCACCAGTCGGCCATCTTGGATCTGATCTTTAAAAAATAGATGCTTATGAAAGCCATCATTCATTATCTGTGTGCAAAATTTGAACAAGATCGGTAAATGCATGTCCGAGAAATGGTTGAGGACGTGTTCGACACCGTTTTTTTTCTTTTGTTTGTTTGTTTTTTGCAACTAAAATGGCCGCCAGTTCGCCATCTTGGATTTGATGTCGAAAAAAAAGACAGGCTTACGTATATCATTATGTGTTGTCTTTGCACCAAGTACGAATAAAATCAGTCCATACATGTCCGAGATGTGCCTGCGGACACACATGCACGCATGCACTCACGGATATGAAAATTGAGACCAAATCCATGAGCCCCCGTTTCGGACCAAGTCCAACGGGAGCTAATAAATCACCTACATCTGAAGGAATTCCCAGTGAAATCTATAAATGCGGAGGATATCTGCGTTCTCGTCAGTTACACCAACTGTTTTTAAACACATGGGATTAAGGGACTGTTCCACAAGATTTGAAAGATGCAATGATCATAACCATCTATAAGAAGAAAGGAGACATGTCAAATTTGCTAAAATGATGGTCGTGTCACTCCTGTCAATAGCAGGAAAGTTACTCATCATCTCACCAACAGACTTATCCCATTGGCAGAAGAATTCTGACCGGAATCCCAGTTTGGTTTTCGATGGCCGTAATACATTGGAATGACAAACCAGCGAAAGTAAAAAGGTTTGAACCAAGCCTGAATGATGCCGACCCTAACACTGTTATGTTAATGAAGATACGTCAAAATGCCGATGCAGGAAACCCGTTTTTTTATTATTTATTTTCTTTCCTCAACGGCACATAGGTGGAACGAGCATGTAATGACGTCCGCCTCACAGTTACATCTCGGTAGTGTGGACATGGAGCTTTCGTGAAGCTTCGTCTTGTCCCAGCATGGATAAATCATGGGCTGCCTACTGGTCATCGACATCTCGTGTAGACGATGCTTGACTTGTTTAAACTCTCCATTTTCTCCTGAGGTTTAGGCTTTATTTGGACATCTTATGTCAAACAACTTTTGTATTTTTTGCCTCTGAGCGAGATCAAACATTGCTTAATCAATGTTGTAAATAATACCTTGAAATGTACTCCTGCAGTCTTCTTTAATATTGCAATGCTTTGTCATATAAACTAAAATAAATCTTATTTTAATAATTATTTCTACAATGGGCATCCAAATATTTCTATCAATGGATTATTCGTTACCGCCACAAAACCCTTTTTTCTCATTGTGATCTAAAATGTGTTTGTTACGTGCCATTAGTTCATTCATCTGACATAGTCTGCTTCTTCTGAGTAGAATTCGGATGTTTGCTGCATCATATAATCATGGATTGAATTAAAATTGAGAGTCGAGGTGCCATCAATTTATTTTTGCAAAGGTGGTTCCCGCTCCATTGCGGTTCATGAACACATGGTAGCCATGTCCAATGAAGGTGCACTCTCATTCTACAGTAGCCAAATGGGTGGATGGCTTTGAGCATGGACATGAGCTACATGAAGATTTTCCCCGGCCAGGATCAGTTGCAGATGTGACGGATCCACAAATGTGTGCTGATGTCGAGGCATGAATCGTGCAAGATAGCTCCACTATGGTCACGGACATATCTCCAGAACTTTGGCGGCGTTTTCCCTATCATCCGTGGACACTTGGGCATGTCCATTGTTTCAGTATGATGCATCCCCTGAAACCCCAGCAGCAATTGACAGCAAAGGCTGGCATCCCAGCTGCAAGCTTCTCAAACAGTTTAATGCAGATCTAGCAGACGTTATCGCTTGTTTGGTAGCTCTCGTTATCGCTCTCGGCAAACACGTAAAGCCTAGTGTTGGCTTAACAGTTAAGGCGGCTGGCTTAAGATATTATGGTCCTGAGTTTGAGCCCCAATCAAACCGTTTAATTAACATCAGTTGTGTTGACTCAGCCTGTCATCCTTTTGAGATTGGCAAAGTGAGTACCAGCTTACTGGGGTGATAAACTACCTGAGTATTCTGCATCGGAATGATGACCTGTCCAGGGCTGTACTCCTTGGCTGAAAGAAACTGCCTTGGCAGCTCTATGCACCTCACGGCGTGAAAGGAATGGTTATTATTATTATTATTTTATAAAGCTGGTAAGATAATGGCCTGAATTTCATGGGAAGTTAAGCGAATCGTACTGAATGACTATATGCTTTACAAAAGAACAATCACCAGGAATATTACAGCAGCCTTGTACAAAAATTATGGCAGGCCATCAGGGATAAACGACAAAGGATTTTGACAAAAGGTATGCTTCTCCTTCGCAACGAGAAAGTTCATGGAATACCTTACCCCATCCAGTCTTGATAAAAATGACATGAGAAGGGTCTTTGCTTTGCGTTTCCAAGCACGATCTTTCTTCGCTTTGTTCATGAACTTTGACCAACAGGCATGATGGCAACCATACGAAGATGATGGGTGAAACGGAACTGTCCAGAGCTGAATCTTCTTCAACACTTCTGAGAAACTGACAATTTTGGAACGATCTTTGAGAAAAGGATGCACTAAATGAACATCTTTTAGATGAAGTTATCCCTGCCATTGCATCGCTAGGCGCTGCCATTTTGTCTGATCACACTGTAACTGCTCTCGGCAACTTTGATTGGTTGAGATGATGTAAAAATTTTCCCAAGTACTGCTAAACTAAAGGTTTTTAGAAGAGAAAACAAAGTGATTTGTGTTTTACAGTGTTCAATAATTAAATTGAAATAAAATTAGTTTTAAAGGCTGTAGAAAAAAAAAAAAAAAAGAACATCGAATCAGACATTAACCCTCATTGATGTAGCATCTTTTACACGACCTTTAAAAAAGTATTGTTTTCTTTTTTGGCATCCATTTATCATAGTGACATGTTCTTGCAGGGGCTTGAACCCTGGTGCTGTTATGTGAACTCATCATACTTTCAACTGGCTTTGACTACGGTGCATCGCCACTGCTACCGAGGATGAATTAGGTTCGTAGTCATCAGCTACTAGGAGAGTTTGCAACCAAGCCTAATGAGCTTCTCCAATCCATTGGTGTTACATCGGAATTTTCATTGTAGTCTTACTCCAACATGAATAACCCACAAGACGGGGAGGAGAGGTTTTATGATGCCTCTGACTCGCCAGGAGATTGCATCATTGGTTATTTGAAGGATTTTTAAGGATAACCATTCCACCAGTTCACCAACTTCACCCTCAACAATCACCACTTGATTGACCCTGACTGCTTACGCAGCTAACCCTCATATCTAAGGTCATTCCACTCTCCGCAACTTGTGGACGGGGGTGGTTGGGGATGGTTGACCCCAGTGTTCTCACATGGAAAACACCTCTTCCACCTTATTGAACACGTTAAATTAGTTATTTGTTCCTGCTGTTTGTGTCTGTTATGACATCCCGAAACACAGTAAGTTTCCTGCTTTTCAATTTTGTTTGACTGCCAGGCAGGCAAACTGAAGCAGTTGCTTTACTGCGCTGTGCGCACGTGAGCTCGAGATGACAAGCCATACAATTTGCCAAATTCAGAGCCAAAGTACTGCGAAACTGCAGATTTGTGTTCTGATTTGTGTTCTACAGTATTCAAAATGTAAAATTCAATTGAAATTTATTAGCTCCTCAATCATACAAGTAGACTGACAAACAGATAGAGTGAACAAATTGCTTAACCCCACCTTATGCTATTGCGAGTGGGTAACAACACACCTATGCCCAAGAACCATGCTGCTTACACCGCAGTTCATGACTATGGTTGCGAGAAGTTGAATCTCCCTCCGATTAGACCTGATCTCGATCCCAATAATTATACTCTCTTTTGTCGTTTCGAACTCTCACCTGTGTGGCTACCTATTCATCAACGATGAGGAATCAACTGGAGCAGCCATGACGTGGCTGTCGGGGCATTCTAAAATCTTCGATTTTGCTGTTATTGATAGTGTGAATAACAGATGGAGCAAGTACATCGGAGTTAAGGGAAACTATATTGGGGAAAAAGTTGATATGTTTTAGACTAATGTGACCACTGTATCGTGTTGCTATGGTTTTATGAACATTATTCGTATCACCATTTTATTTAGATGACACTGACTTTGATTCTTCTGCTCGATGGTTTACCAATGGTTCTGTTAATTGAGTAGATTCTTGTTATAACAAACTAGACACATTTGCCACACTCTTGTATTAAAAACTTATTTGCCCTGCACTCTTTGTACCGTCTCTTCCCAGCCCCTCCTTCTCCCCCACTAAAAGTCCCCCACCCCCACCCACATCAAAAAATAAATTAAGGGTGCCTTCTATCATTAAGTTTTTATATGAACGTGACAAAATAATTTGTTTTTGACATCACCCAAAAATTACATTCTGCATTTGTCTAGTAGTATTGGGTTTGCAGTTCATATTTGGCCATAATTGCACTCGACGAACGCACCATAATGGAGTTTTACTTATTGCCTCTTCATTGGCTCCCTGGATTTTGAAAATTTGTTGTCGCACGTTCGCTATTTTCCTGTTATTTCAATGAGTTTATAGTTTATTAAAATTGGTTTGTTCACCAAAAGTGCCATTTATTGTAATGAAATTTGTTATAGGTGTTTCCTTGATTACACTATCTTCCAGGATGCACACCAGTCAAATAGACTCGAGCGAATGGACACCTGTAAGAAAATGCTGCTTCAGCGGGATGCTGACGGGTATGTTACTTGCAGTGAGGTTGGAGGTTTGCTTGCTTGTAAAAACCCAACTATATGTGATTTGCTTTTTTTTAAAAAATACTAGGGTCATGTTGTTTTCCTCTCTGTGGTATATAGATTACAGTAGATCTAGGCCTGGGTGCTTTAGTCTGTGAGGGATACGATAAGTACTGTATATAATGCTTAAGAACATCTGGTTTCTTTGTTTTCAGTTTCGTGTTTAAAACAGCAGTGGTGACTGTTTATAAAGATAATCATACGTTTTTGTGGTTTATAATGTTTAAACTTCCGATAGGGGTGCCCCACAAAATGCCACGATAAGCTATTTAAATACAGTGCACATTACCATGGTGTTTGTCCAAGGAGAAAAAAAATCTTTTGGTGTAGTAAATAGTAGAAAAATCGTGCAAATTGTGATACAAGCATCAAATTTGGCATTTCTGTTCTGCAGGGCTTTCTGATCAAATCTGCCCGATTTGCCATTTGAAAATCCAAATTTTGAAAAATTTGAAGAAAAAAAAAACTTCAAAAAAATTTGAAGTCACAGCTGGCTGAAATTCTTGAAGCGCAAGTGAACATCCCAGACAGAGAACCAAGGGGAGATGCAGTCTTCATTGATGGTTACCTCCACGTACTTCAAAGATATTTGATGACTATGCTAAAGAAGACATCATCCCAAAGGTGGAATCCTATGGTGCCAAGTACGAGAGGGTGGACGTAGTGTTTGATGTGTACAAGAAGTCAAGTCTGAAGTCCGAGGCAAGGTCGAAAAGCGGGCAAGGAATCAGAAGAAGAGTGACAGGAACCTGTAAGACCCCAAGTAACCTGAGAAGCTTTCTTCGAGATGACAGCAACAAGACTGAGCTGTTTCACTTCCTTGCGGAAAAGATGTGTGAAGCACAGACGACAAGCACAGTCATTGTCACAAAAGGAGAAGATGCCATTAGCAACACAAGGAAGTCACTGGATGCTGTGTCTCCATGTTGTCATGAAGAAGCTGACACTCGAATATTTGTACACGCCAGGGATGCAACGACGGATGGTAGCAAGTCCATTATCATTTAGGCTAATGACATGGACGTAGTAGTCATAGCAATATCTGTACTGCCATCCTTACAAGAACTAGGTCTTGAGAACATGTGGATTGCCTTTGGCTAAGGAGCCAAGGCGCGATGGATTCCAGTCCATGAAGTAGTTTCTGCAATAGGGCCTGAGAAAGCTCGAGGGATCCCATACTTCCATACGTTCACTGGATGTGACGTCGTGTCTGCCTTCCTCGGTAAAGGGAAGAAAACTGCATGGCAGACTTGGAAAGTGTTTGATGATGTTTCTGAAACATTCACCAATCTCAGCCAGCATCCAACATTGATTCATGATCTTGACTTTTTTGAAGTTTTTTGGTTTTTTTTCAAAATTTGGATTTTCAAATGGCCAATCAGGCAGATTTGATTAGAATCCCCTGGAGAACAAATGTGCCAAATTTGATGCTTGTATCATCATTTGCACGATTCCTCTCAAAAATTGCTGTTATCTGCCCCACTATTTGTGGAGGGGGGTGATATTATTATACTAATAATAATAATAATTAATATATTTTTTTGAATAACTAATATTATGCTATTATCATTAGTAGTGTTATTACCCTCACCAAAGGGAAGGGTATTGCATTTGGGCCCGTTTGTTTGTTTGTTTGCTTGTCCACACAGAATGAGAGTATGAGGATGTGTATGAATTACATTAGACCTTGAAGAATCCGAAGACCCCTCAAACCCTTTAGACCCTTTACAACCCCGAGGACCCAAATTACCCAAATGACCCCGAGGACCCAAAAGACCCAAAGGACCCTTTAGACCCCCCCAAGACCATTTAAGACCCTTTAGACCCCCCTAAAATCATATAGACCCCATTGCACCCTTTAGAATGCTAAGACCTCCAAGACTCTTTAGATCATCTTTCACCCATGAGAACCCTGAAGACCTCTTTGACTTTTAGACCCTTTTTAGAAATTTTAAGACCTCTTCAGACAATTCCATCCCTTTAGAGCTTAAATTGCACTCTCAAGACCCCTTTGACCTTTGAAGACTCTTGAGACCATTTCAGACCTTTCCATCTTTCCACCTTTTGACCTTCAGACCATTTGACCTTAATGACTTTTCAGACCTTTACACATTTACAACTAGATGATTTAGACCTTTCATTTGCAATCAACGGCCTTTTATTCAGTATATTTTTCCATTTATTTGCCGCACAAAATACACCACACAAAACAAGTCCTGGCGAGGGTCTGCAATCTCTGATTGCTTTTTCTTGTTACTTTTATTGTTAGAAGCGGCCTTGGAAGAACACCACAATAAGCTATCTATACACCTTAACATAGATTTCCCCCAAGACGTAAAACCCCCTTGGGGAGGGGGGCAAATGAAGTCGCTTCAACCTCCATCGTTTTACCCCTATTCTTCCTGTCAAGTTTGGTTGAGATTGGATAAGTAACAATATAATGTATTGTAGACAGACAGACAGACAGACAGACAGACAGACAGACAGACAGACAGACAGACACCAAATTGCGTAATTTAGTGTGATAACTATAAATGGGACTTAACCACATTTGGACACTTTTTTTTTTTGTTTGTTGTTGCAATCCTAAAAACTGGTTCATATTTAATCTAAAAGATATGATGCTACATGGTCCTTTGTCTTTGCAATGCTTCTCTTCCCTTTGAACCCGAAGCATTTGCACTCATCACTCTGCATGCCCTTTTGCTCCAGACTGATCATGGCCACATGTTTGCATCCTTGGCCTGTGCTTGAGGCTTTGCTGGAGTTTGTTGCTCCATCCAGACCTTTTGCTGTTCACTGTCAGTACAAAGAGGTCAGCTATTGCTAACGTTAATGTTGTTGAAGTTTGGTTGAGTGGGTGTTATTGGGGTGGTGCGTGTGCACTATTTGAAAGTTTGGAAGTTCTTGATTCCTGGTGTCTGTCATCAGTGCTTTTGCCAGCTTGGTGAACTAAGGGGTGAGGCTTCAAGCACTGCACTGTTACACCCACATTCCCCTGCGAACCATTTGGGGAACCATAGGCAACTGCCTGAGATTGGAAGTTTTCTGCTATTTTAAAAAAAAATTGCCACCGTTTACCACAGCCGCTGGTGGAGTGCTATCAGCGATTGAAAGAGCGTGGAGGCACTGTGGGACTGCGGCTCACAGAATCTTGGCTTCGTTTCTACCAGGTACGTTATGGGACAAGTGTTTTTGCATGCAAACATCGAATGTCGTCGTAGTGTTAAAATATAGTGGGTTATCCTGAAACTATATGAAGTAATGAAAAGGTGTTTGATAACATTTGGGATGCTGAGTAAAATGTTAGTAGCTGTTTTTAAATTTTATTTAAACCAATTGAAGCCTCACAATTGTCATGTGACTATTGTTAGCATTACAGCACTTTTAATTTTCAAGAGGAAACTGAAAAGATGTTTTTATCACAGTTACATCAAAGATTATTTTATCTGCATTTAACCCGAAGTAAATTTCCTGATCAAGAGTGCTGCCTCTTGGACACCCTCTCATCCCCGCTTCCCACCGTCCCCTTCCTCCCCCCACCTCTTCCTCCTCCCTCTCCAACACTTTTGCACAGGTGCTTCCAAAACGCACACATCCCATTATGAATGCTTCAGGCTCGGGAGGATTCCTTCTATGTGGATTCACAGTGGAACGCAGCTCAACTGCCATTTGTCAACAAAGGTTATCCATGAAGAAGTACACAGGACAGCGAAAACATCACAGAGAAGAGGGTTCTTCGTCCTCTGTGACTGAACCATTAATCAAGAAATCGAGGGTGGATTGAACACTATCTCTCTGCCTTGTATCTGTTTTTGGCTTTTTTCTCTCAGCCATGAAATGAAATAGTTTATCTGCAGCAAGCAGTTTCTTCAAGAACTCTTTGGAGTCGAGCCATTCCTATGAAATGCTGTCCTTAAACAGCTGCAGAATTTCTTAATTTTTTTCCCCAAGTTTTAATCGAGGAACTGTATTTTACAGTGGTTTGAGGACTGCATATCATTTGTGCATATGCAGCCAAGACCTGCTATATTTCAGTGCTCACAAAAATGCTCCATACCTGTTTGCCTCCATACCAACACTCGTATTGTATTGACCTTGCTTGGCATTACCACATGAGTGCACACCTCATTATTTTTATACCTCCGTGGCCAAAGGTGCCGGGTTGGCTGTGCGTGTGCGCGTAGCAGATTTTTGGAACCGCGATAACTTATGAACTACTGGAGGGATTCCAACAAAACTTGGCAAACGTATGAACTGATCAGATGTTTGGTTCAAAATGTCATGTGACCTTTAATTGAAAATCCTTGTTCCCACAATAACTTGTGAATCACAGAAGGATTTTAGCCAAACTTGGCACAAGTATAAACTGTGATACAAAGATTAATGGTTCGATTTTGGTTTCTACAGGTCAAAGGTTATGTGACCTAAAATTATTTTGCAGATCATAACTCAAGTTTGAAGCATCTTGTGTTTTTCTCTCTCTCCTCTCTCCTCTCTCCTCTCTCCTCTCTCCTCTCTCCTCTCTCCTCTCTCCTCTCTCCTCTCTCTCTGTTTTGTGACCCTTAATCGAGGTCAAACATAACCATGGGTTGAGATCTAATGCAGGCAGAGGTACATCCATTGACGCAATTGTGTCAAATTCTATTTTCTAGTTATTTTTTACCCTTCAAGCATCAATTCAACAAAAATGAATACAAGGTTTGACGTTGCAAACCAATGGAGCCACTCATTTTTCTCGAAGCAACCTTGTGAACAAGATACCATTGTTCTGGGATTTAAAAAAATATTATTTGATGGGGAGCTCATGAAAGAGATGTAAAAATGTTGCTGTCACTTGTGCATTTAATAAACTGCTCTGACAGCTCTTATTGAGTGTAATGATCTGTAGTGCGTTATTCACAAACTTTGCAAAGTGTCTGGTGAGACAACAGCGACAGATGTACAGAGCAAGGAAATTTGATGGTTGCACATTTCGACAGCAATCTCCAGTATTATAATTTATTTGGGATGATCATCTTCCATCATGTCCAAATAATTATCTGCAATGTTCTTTTTCTTTTGTTTTTTTTTTTAACCCCCATACATGTAGTGCAAATGGGGGAGTTGGAGGTGGTTGTCAAAGAAATCTCAATTGATCCTGTACATTTCAGTCATTTAATGTAAACAAACAAACTCGAACATATCGATATGGAGAACTCGGAGGAGTTTCAATAAGCAACACAGTCTTCCTCTGATTCTGCAGTAGGTGGAGACTTTGAATTCTTACATGGGATTCAGTGAGACTAGGTCTCTTCATGCAGATTATGCACCTCCTCCCGTCTTGTGTGAATTGAGGTAAAGGTTTTGATGGTCGAAAGGATTATGCGATTTTTAAATGTCACGTGTTTCCTTTTAGAATATGAAACGCACACACACACACACACACACACACACACACACACACACACACACACACACACACACACACACACACACACACACACACACACACACACACACACACACTCCACCATATTTGCAAGAACAAGCATTTAAACTCTTCCCATTTCCATTGTCCCACGACGGTACCATAGTCAGCCCTGAATGGTTACGCGACGCAGATTGATGGACAAATGGGAAAATCCTTCGTTGAGGGTGCAGACGAGATTAATGTTCTTCCTCTTTTGTAGTCCACGTATAATTGTATCTGATTCATTTTATCGACTATTTTCAATCACCTGACGTCACACTTGTATAACTAGTTCGTCATTGGGCATCGACATGATACAGTATACCACAATACAGAACAGTATACTGTATACGACGTCATATTTGCTGAGCCTTTGATCATTATAACGTGATAAAAAATTTTTAAGATCGTTTGGAAGTACTATTTCATACCACTTGTACAGAAGGCCTGCAGTACCATGTCATAATACCGTGCACACTAAGTTGGCTACATTTGCCTCCCCGGCAACGACAGCATCAATAACTCTACAATTAAAAAAAAATTGTAAACCTTTTCGAGGCTCGCGTGAGAGCGAACACACAACACATAGCAAAGGGGGGTATGAGACGAGGGGAGGGAGTGGGAGGAACAAAACAGTGGGGAACAGAGACATTAGGAGATCTGTGGAAGGGAGAGGGATGGGGTGAGGTATATGGGGAATAGAAGATGGACATTACAGGGACTTTCAGGAAGGAAAGCAGGGAATTTGAAGGAGGTGGGCTTGGGGTGGATTAATGGAGGTAGAAAAGATCGAGGATTTGGATCGGGGATGATAGGTGGTGGTAAGCAGCTGTTTTGAAGGCCTGGAGGGAATAATGGGATTGAATAGAGTGAGGGAGTTTATTCCATAGGCGGGAAAAAAGAGGAATGAAAGAGTGAAGGTGAGCAGTGATTCGTGATTTTGGTAGTTTTACCAGAAGGGGGTTGTTGGCGGACCTTGAGCATCCTGCGGAAATATTGTGGGGACAAATCGCAGAGAGAGCAGGGGGCTGAGATGGGATAGGAGACGGTAGAAGACAGAAAGACCACCGACCTGCCTGCGGTGAGAGAGTGAGAGGCCCAAAGACTCAGCCTCATCGCAGGAGATGCCAATGATCCGAAATGCCTTGGTTTCCACAGCGTGAAGCCGTGAAAGGTGGGAGACGGGAGCACCAGCCCAGAGGGGAGAGCAGTACTCTATCAGGCTGAGGACGAAAGCGTCGTAAGTGGTCAGGAGCTCAGGTGGGCCGATGAAAGACTTTGCACGATGGAGGATTCCCATTCGGCGACTGCCTTTGGAGGCCAGGTTGGAAATGTGGCTTTCCAGGAAAGATCATGGCAGATGATGAGACCCAGAAGCTTGAAAGAAAAGACTTCTTCCAGAGGATTGTTGAGAAAGTGGATGGGGGGGGAGGGGGTGGGGTTCCAAACGGTCCTTTCGGAGATACATTGTGAGAGTGTGAGATTAGTCCGGATTGAAAGACGTGTTCCACGTGTTGGACCAGTTTGTGATTTTATCCAGATCTGCAGTGAGCGAAGAAGATGCTGTTTGCCGGTCTGAGGGATGACAGATGGTACGGCAGAGGGTGGAGTCATCAGCAAAGTGATAAAGAGTATTTTCCAGTGAGTCGGAGAGATCATTGATGAAAACCACAAAAACAACAGGGCCCAGAATGCTGCCTTGTGGAATTCCAGTCTGGACAGGAAGAGGGGATGAAAGAACTCCATTTTGAGCCACACGTTGACTGCGACAGGAGAGGAAGTATGCGAACCATGAGTGGAAATGGCCTTGGATACCATAGGAAGAGGGTTTGTTGAGCAGGGCAGGGTGCCAGACCGTGTCAAAAGCATGCAATATGTCTCGGGATACAGCTCTGATTTCATGTTCGGAATTGAGGACCTCCATCCATTGTTGGGAGAGCAGAAGCAGTATAACCAGGGTAGAGTGACCTTGTCTGAAACCAAATTGATGATCGGAAATCAGGCCATTGGAGAAGAGGAAGAAGAGGAAATCAGGCCAATCCGTCATGTTTTATCTCCTTACTCTGTTACATTTCAATGGAAGGTTATGCTCTCACTTGCCCAGCCTGCCAACCAACATGGCGCTTGAGCAAAACCATCCTAACATTGTAAACTATCAGTCACGTATATATTATGTAGACATTTTAAATGCAATTTCAACAACTTTATCAGCCTTTAAACCGGTGTGACATCATCAATCTCAGTGTGACCAGGGTGACCACATAACTTCTAACTCGTGGCTCACTTATTATTATTAAATACATTGTTGGTTTTTAAAACGATATCAGTTGTATGACATTTTTCACAGATTAAAATAAAATCCTAGTAGACCCTAGAGTTCCCCCACGACCGCCGGCACACGGCCTACAGTCCTGAATGGAGGGTCAACTCTCCCCTGGGTTTGATTCCTCACCGAGTATTTGATACGCAGGCAATTAGAGTTCATCACCGCTCTGAGATTAACTGTATGTTCCATTATTTCATTTTATAAACCCGGGAATGCTCTGTTCGTATAACACGCAATTTATATTTTAATATGTTAACTCAGCCCTATCACCCGCACACACAAAACATTCCCTTACATCATGGCTGGCCTCACACTAGAATGTCACCCTCTCCACGGATGATTAATCGTTACAAGGACTGGCATTCCGAGAGTTTTCCCAAAATCCTGTGTTCGCACATGGAACACAAACCATTGACTTTTAAAATATTTTACTCCTGTGGCCACAGACGAGCACTCCCTCTTAAGGCCCAGTCACACCTTGACGTTTTAGCCAGCTTATGCCGATTTTTGGAAAATTTGTGTAAAACGCTGGTACACGTCGAATACGTTATGTGTAAGTTTTGATAACATTGAGAGCACGCTGAAAAACACTGCCATACGTCGTTGTACGCTGGCTTTAAACGTTTTACTTTTCGGTTGTTCTCAACTTTTCCATGCTTGAAATTTTAAGACTTATGCCAGCGTATGACTCACACGTTCCGCATAACGCTGGCCATAAGTTGTAGGCACGTCACGCGATCGTTGACACACGTCGACACACGTTACTTGTGAGTTACTCATAAGTCGAAACACGTCGAGGTAATGTTTAGCGTACCCGAAAAACTTATTTCTAACCTATGAGTAACGTGTTGTACTCACGTTACGCGATCGGCGACACACGTCGACACACGTTACTTGTAAGGTGCTCATAAGACGAAACACATCAAGGTAATGGTTAGCGTCAGTGTTCTAGACTCCCTGTTTTTTTTTTTTTGGTTTTTTTTTTCTTCTTCCTTCCTTCGGTATGATGGTGATTTTGACACTTCGATTTCTAGTGTGGTTATAATATAATTAATAGGCTGCCGCTCAACGATTTAAATCATAACCGCACTGTACACTGAACACCGTCATACCGAAGAAAAAAATAAAAACCGGGAGTCTGGAACACTGACGCTAACAATTACCTTGACGTGTTTCGACTTATGAGTACCTTTCAAGTAACGTGTGTCGATGTGTGTCAACGATCGCATATCGTGTGTACAACTTATTCCCAACGCATGCGGAGCGTGTGTCATACGGCAAGTACGTCGTAAAATTTTCAACATATTCAAAATTATAAGACGTACTCCACTTACTACGACGTATGATAGCGTACTTTAGCGTTCTATTCACGCATACCAAACTTACCCATACCGTATTCGACGTGCCCCAGCGTTTTAGACGCATTTTTCAGAGGTCGGCATACGCTGGCAAGATCGCCAAGGTGTGACTGCAATGTTGACACTTCCATTTCTGCGGCGATTATGATTTGAATCGTTGTGCGGCAGCATTTTCATAACCTACGCCACGTCATCGTCGGCGATGCGTGCAACGCGCTATGCACAAGTTAGACTATCGTTGGGCATAGGTTGTGAAGGCCAACAACAGGTTCAGCATTCGTTGGTATAAGTTATCTATAACACAACGAAACGTTCTGTGTCCGTTACTAATACGTTATGCATAAGACCAAGTCGTTATGAATACGTCTGAATCTTTAAAAAAAAACATCAAAAGTTCAACGTAAGCCAGCGTTTTACATACATTTTAATACGTTGCCATCGCTCGCTAAAACGTTAAGGTGTGATTGGGCCTTTAACCACGACTGGGAACGTACCGGCAAACCACCTCATGTAATCCCCTGCACTGAGATATTTTAATGTGCTTATCCTTGGTGATTATGTTCTTCAATGTGTTACCGCCATGTTGAAACACGCCATGATGTTTCAACGATACAACTATGCTGCCTTCATCAGAGTCGTCTTTCTTCATCCTACTTTTCGTGCACTCATTGTGTGTGTACTCATCGTCTTCATCGTCCGTTGGCAGTCCCAGCATTGCTGTTGTCTGAGAAGCTATGCCCGTTCTCAGATTATACCACAATGTCCATTTACTGAGTGCGGATGCTATTCTGGTGATACCTACTAAGCCTCCACTCTTCTTTCCTGTAGCGTTTAGCCATTCCGTACTTTGGTCCGCCGAAACCTGATTGAAGCGTCGATCAGTGCGTTTTACTACGAAGTTGCCTTCCTGGAACTCAAGGAGGACTTCTGGTGGGAGAACCGACATCTCAGCCAGGTATACAGTACCCCATCTGGCGTAGTTTTCGTGATCGTACCTGAAGAAGAATGGCAGCATACGTTTGAACGCATATAGGTGGCGATCCCATGATCCATCACGTTGCGCTCTTGTGAAGCAGAGTAGGATGCTGACCATAGTCATATAGTCCCACCAGAATTCAGCATTCGTGTCATCAACTACAAGAGCTGCCGGGAACCATAACCGCTTAGCAAACAAGACGTGGACGGTCCACAGGGAGCCCCCTGTGGGGTTGTGAGCCCTCACATATTATTATTATTATTATTATATATTATATTATTAGTATTTGGATTATATTATATTGGATATATCTACAATGAGAAAAAACTGCAAACTGAGTAAATTATTCCTGGACACATAGGATCAACTTGCTTGTTTGTAGATCTTATCTGGTTGACGAATTATATATTCATCTTGAATCGGTTTCTTCACATTATATATCAAAACTGAATATGGCATTGGATTCCCCATATATGAAAAACTTCCAAAGGAACATTTCATTCAAGTTTCTACCTTGTTTAGTCAAAAAGATATGAACATAAATACATTTCAGCCCGTCGTTGGCGACCATCTTGGATTTCTCAATTTTAAGGCATTTTCGGCCATTTTTGAGCTGGGTATACATCAGATTTGAGTTCGGCACCCCTCAATACCCCTAAATAGCTTGTATGCCATAAATTAACACCATTTGCCTTCAGCACTTTAAATATCCACATTTTCACAAAATTTTCCTCGTCTAAAATGATACGTGCTGCTTGCTTGCTTAATGTTCATAATTTATAAAGATCACCATAAACCTCGACCGAGTCATCGCAAAGACTTCAAAGGTACACAGAATCAGAAAATCATGTTTGGTTGAGTGATAACAATTAATCTTGACTGAACACTTAATCGTTGTTCTTTTCTTGAATAAAATATCTTGAAAGGAAGATTTTAATGTTATTTGGTGTCTTTTTACACTCGATTGGCGCCGCCCCACCTCAAAAACGCTCGATTAGCCCCGCCACACCTCAAAAACGCTGGCTTGGCCCCGCCCCACCGCAAAAACGCTCGATAAGCCCCGCCCCACCTCAAAAACGCTGGCTTGGCCCCACCCCACCCCAAAACGCTGGCTTGGCCCCGCCCCACCCCAAAAACGCTGGCTTGGCCCGCCCCACCTCAAAAACGCTCGATTGGCCCGCCCCACCCCAAAAACGCTCGATTGGCTCCGCCCCACCCCAAAAACACTCGATTGGCCCCGCCCCACCTCAAAAACGCTCGATTGACCCCGCCCCACCCCAAAAACGCTCGATTGGCCGCGCCCCACCTCAAAAACGCTGGCTTGGCCCCGCCCACCCCAAAAACGCTCGATTGGCCCCGCCCCACCCCAAAAACGCTCGATTGGCCCCACCCCAAAAACACTCGATTGGCCCCACCCCACCTCAAAAACGCTCGATTGGCCCCGCCCCACCCGAAAACGCTCGATTGGCCCCGCCCCACCCCAAAAACGCTGGCTTGGCCCCGCCCCACCCCAAAAACGCTCGATTGGCCCCGCCCCACCCCAAAAATGCTCGATTGGCCCCGCCCACCTCAAAAACGCTCGATTGGCCCCGCCCCACCCCAAAAACGCTGGCTTGGCCCCGCCCCACCCCAAAAACGCTCGATTGCCCCGCCCCACCCCAAAAACGCTCGATTGCCCCGCCCCACCCCAAAAACGCTCGATTGGCCCCGCCCCACCTCAGACACTCTCGATTGGCCCCGCCCCACCTCAAAAACGCTCGAGGGGCCCCGCCCCACCCCCAAAATGTTGGCTTGGCCCCGCCCCACCCCAAAAATGCTCGATTGGCCCCGCCCCACCTCAAAAACGCTCGATTGGCCCCGCCCCACCCCAAAAACGCTGGCTTGGCCCCGCCCCACCCCCAAAACGCTCGATTGCCCCGCCCCACCTCAAAAACGCTCGATTGCCCCGCCCCACCTCAAAAACGCTCGATTGGCCCCGTCCCTTCATGACGTTATCTCGACCTCGAGTTCATCCATGTCTGGTCTGACAGCACTTTCTACATAATGATTTTGATTATCGTCGTAATGTGGGGATTCTTGATCAGAAAATTATTCGTCAAATTCATTTTCTGACGGATTTTAAGCGAGTTGTGCGGTCATTATCCATTACGTGCTGACAATCTTTCCCTCGATGACGTCATGGCAGTTTATCTGGAATTTTTGGTGGCGGTACCCACGGGTTTTCCTTTTTTTAAACTATAACACCTAAAAAATGATTACAATTAAAAACCACGTTCAGTTCTTTATTCATTACTTAATTATCAATATATTCATATCAATTTTTTTATTTTTTTATGAATCTGTTGACCTTAATGAAGAGTCACAAGACGACAGATGCTCGTCTCCCAATGGTCCCCCGGTGGAGGGCGGTTGTAGTCGGGGTGCATTCGGTGATAAAGTTGATTTTAGATTTAATTCGATGAAAAAAGTATTACCGTTGTATGGTGAACGGGATATTCATGTAATTCCATTTTAAGTTAATTACGTCACCACCTGGATAGAAATTGAAAATAGGGCTCCGTCATAATATGCACAATGACGTCATGAATCATGGCGAGTTTCAAAACGATCCGTTGAGCTGCTTTGGAGTTGGAAAAAACGACAAAATGTAAATTGACCCATCTACCAACCGATCCATCCATCAATCAATCAATCCATCCACCCATCCATCAATCCATCCAACAATCAATCAATCCACCCACCCATCCATCCATCCACCAATCAATCAATCCCACTCATCCATCCATCCATCTATCCATCAGTCCATCAATCAATCAATCCATCCATCAATCAATCCATCCACGCATCCATCCATCCATCGACCCATCCACTAATCAATCCATATACCAATAAATCCATCCACCCATCCATCCAGCAATCCATCCATCCAGCAATCAATCCATCCACCAATAAATCCATCCACCCATCCATCCATCCAGCAATCCATCCATCCAGCAATCAATCCATCCATCCATCAATTAATCCATCCACCCATAAATCCATCAATCCACCAATCAATCCATCCATCCATCCACCAATCCACCAATCCATCTATCCATTGATTACTGACTGACGGACAACGTTATGGTTTTTCGAGCTGTTTCCTTGCTTGACGCTCAGTATTTAAAAACATGGAAAGACACCTTCAAACAACCACAACCACCACACGGCTCGGCAACACTGGCGCAGGCTTTGTTGGACCGAATGAGGTCCTCCTGTGTCGAAGTTCCTTGTATGGGAAGTCGTGTGTGTCGATGTTTGTACGTACTATGTGTGTGTCGATGTTTGTACGTACTATGTGTGTGTCGATGTTTGTACGTACTATGTGTGTGTGTCGATGTTTGTACGTACTATGTGTGTGTGTCGATGTTTGTACGTACTATGTGTGTGTCGATGTTTGTACGTACTATGTATTTGTGTGTCGATGTTTGTACGTACTATGTGTGTGTCGATGTTTGTATGTACTATGTATGTGTGTCGATGTTTGTACGTACTATGTATGTGTGTGTCGATGTTTGTACGTACTATGTATGTGTGTGTCGATGTTTGTACGTACTATGTATGTGTGTCGATGTTTGTACGTACTATGTGTGTGTCGATGTTTGTACGTACTATGTATGTGTGTGTCGATGTTTGTACGTACTATGTATGTGTGTGTCGATGTTTGTACGTACTATGTGTGTGTTGATGTTTGTACGTACTATGTATGTGTGTCGATGTTTGTACGTACTATGTATGTGTGTGTCGATGTTTGTACGTACTATGTATGTGTGTGTCGATGTTTGTACGTACTATGTGTGTGTCGATGTTTGTATGTACTATGTATGTGTGTCGATGTTTGTACGTACTATGTATGTGTGTGTCGATGTTTGTACGTACTATGTATTTGTGTGTCGATGTTTGTACGTACTATGTGTGTGTCGATGTTTGTATGTACTATGTATGTGTGTCGATGTTTGTACGTACTATGTATGTGTGTGTCGATGTTTGTACGTACTATGTATGTGTGTGTCGATGTTTGTACGTACTATGTATGTGTGTCGATGTTTGTACGTACTATGTGTGTGTCGATGTTTGTACGTACTATGTATGTGTGTGTCGATGTTTGTACGTACTATGTATGTGTGTGTCGATGTTTGTACGTACTATGTGTGTGTTGATGTTTGTACGTACTATGTATGTGTGTCGATGTTTGTACGTACTATGTATGTGTGTGTCGATGTTTGTACGTACTATGTATGTGTGTGTCGATGTTTGTACGTACTATGTGTGTGTCGATGTTTGTATGTACTATGTATGTGTGTCGATGTTTGTACGTACTATGTATGTGTGTGTCGATGTTTGTACGTACTATGTATGTGTGTGTCGATGTTTGTACGTACTATGTATGTGCGTGTCGATGTTTGTACGTACTATGTATGTGTGTGTCGATGTTTGTACGTACTATGTATGTGTGTGTCGATGTTTGTATGTACTATGTATGTGTGTCGATGTTTGTACGTACTATGTATGTGTGTGTCGATGTTTGTACGTACTATGTATGTGTGTGTCGATGTTTGTATGTACTATGTATGTGTGTCGATGTTTGTACGTACTATGTGTGTGTCGATGTTTGTACGTACTATGTGTGTGTCGATGTTTGTACGTACTATGTATGTGTGTGTCGATGTTTGTACGTAGTATGTGTGTGTCGATGTTTGTATGTACTATGTATGTGTGTCGATGTTTGTACGTACTATGTGTATGTCGATGTTTGAACGTACTATGTATGTGTGTGTCGATGTTTGTACGTACTATGTTTGTGTGTGTCGATGTTTGTACGTTCTATGTATGTGTGTGTCGATGTTTGTACGTTCTATGTATGTGTGTGTCGATGTTTGTACGTACTATGTATGTGTGTGTCGATGTTTGTACGTACTATGTATGTGTGTGTCGATGTTTGTACGTTCTATGTATGTGCGTGTCGATGTTTGTACGTACTATGTATGTGTGTGTCGATGTTTGTACGTTCTATGTATGTGTGTGTCGATGTTTGTACGTTCTATGTATGTGTGTGTCGATGCTTGTACGTACTATGTATGTGTGTGTCGATGCTTGTACGTACTATGTATGTGTGTGTCGATGTTTGTACGTTCTATGTATGTGTGTGTCGATGTTTGTACGTTCTATGTATGTGTGTGTCGATGTTTGTACGTAATATGTATGTGTGTGTCGATGCTTGTACGTACTATGTATGTGTGTGTCGATGTTTGTACGTACTATGTATGTGTGTGTCGATGTTTGTACGTACTATGTATGTGTGTCGATGTTTGTACGTTCTATGTATGTGTGTGTCGATGTTTGTACGTTCTATGTATGTGTGTGTCGATGTTTGTACGTACTATGTATGTGTGTGTCGATGTTTGTACGTTCTATGTATGTGTGTGTCGATGTTTGTATGTTCTATGTATGTGCGTGTCGATGCTTGTACGTACTATGTATGTGTGTGTCAATGCTTGTACGTACTATGTATGTGTGTGTCGATGCTTGTACGTACTATGTATGTGCGTGTCGATGTTTGTACGTACTATGTGTGTGTGTGTCGATGTTTGTACGTACTATGTATGTGTGTGTCGATGTTTGTACGTACTATGTATGTGTGTGTCGATGTTTGTACGTTCTATGTATGTGCGTGTCGATGTTTGTACGTACTATCTGTGTGTCGATGTTTGTACGTACTATGTGTGTGTCGATGTTTGTACGTACTATGTATGTGTGTGTCGATGTTTGTACGTACTATGTATGTGTGTGTCGATGTTTGTACGTACTATGTATGTGCGTGTCGATGTTTGTACGTACTATGTATGTGTGTGTCGATGTTTGTACGTTCTATGTATGTGTGTGTCGATGTTTGTACGTTCTATGTATGTGTGTGTCGATGCTTGTACGTACTATGTATGTGTGTGTCGATGTTTGTACGTTCTATGTATGTGTGTGTCGATGTTTGTACGTTCTATGTATGTGTGTGTCGATGTTTGTACGTACTATGTATGTGTGTGTCGATGTTTGTACGTACTATGTATGTGTGTGTCGATGCTTGTACGTACTATGTATGTGTGTGTCGATGTTTGTACGTACTATGTATGTGTGTGTCGATGTTTTTACGTACTATGTATGTGTGTCGATGTTTGTACGTTCTATGTATGTGCGTGTCGATGTTTGTACCTTCTATGTATGTGCGTGTCGATGTTTGTACGTACTATGTATGTGTGTGTCGATGTTTGTACGTTCTATGTATGTGTGTGTCGATGTTTGTACGTTCTATGTATGTGTGTGTCGATGTTTGTACGTTCTATGTATGTGTGTGTCGATGTTTGTACGTACTATGTATGTGTGTGTCGATGTTTGTACGTACTATGTATGTGTGTGTCGATGCTTGTACGTACTATGTATGTGTGTGTCGATGTTTGTACGTACTATGTATGTGTGTGTCGATGTTTGTACGTACTATGTATGTGTGTCGATGTTTGTACATTCTATGTATGTGCGTGTCGATGTTTGTACCTTCTATGTATGTGCGTGTCGATGTTTGTACGTACTATGTATGTGTGTGTCGATGTTTGTACGTTCTATGTATGTGTGTGTCGATGTTTGTATGTTCTATGTATGTGTGTGTCGATGCTTGTACGTACTATGTATGTGTGTGTCGATGTTTGTACGTACTATGTATGTGTGTGTCGATGCTTGTACGTACTATGTATGTGTGTGTCGATGTTTGTACGTTCTATGTATGTGTGTGTCGATGCTTGTACGTACTATGTATGTGTGTGTCGATGTTTGTACGTACTATGTATGTGTGTGTCGATGTTTGTACGTACTATGTATGTGTGTGTCGATGTTTGTACGTACTATGTATGTGTGTGTCGATGTTTGTACGTACTATGTATGTGTGTGCATTTATATAATTTTTAATCTCCGTTTGTACGTTTCGAACATTCCGAACGAGTGTGTGGTGGTGATTCGCAGCGCCCGCTCCCTCGGATGGATTGTTGTGTTCCGGGTACGAACATGCCAACCTGTCGCGTGTACCGACCTGGTGTTTGTGTGTGTGTGTGTGTTTGTGTGTGTGTGTGTGTTTACGTGTGTGTTTACGTCGCTATTTCCCACTGTACTGTGTTACAGGACACGTGATGTTATTCACCAACAAGGCTCTCTGGGGCCTCGGCCTAGCAGCCACCGGTGTGGGTGTGATGTATTACTTGCTCCGCAGCTCGGAGCGTCGATCGCACAAAACCGCCTTCAGTGGGATCACCTTGACCACAGGTTCGTGCGTTGATGGAGATTTTTTTGAGTCGTGTATGTTATTTGAGCTTCACAGTTATTGATCATTTTTCATTCCCTCTTTTACTTGAACGACTACTACGACTACTAATACTACTACGACTACTAATACTACTACGACTACTCAATACTCATCGTCGACATATCCGTGAACTTCCACCCAGAGGCTGCAGCATTGACAAACAGCAGTCCGGGAACGTTATCCCCAAAGCACTTGGACACACTCATACACCTCCTGCGAGACGTTGATGGCCAGCAGGCTCCACATGATGACCTCACCGAGCGAATCCTCGTAACCATAGCAAACAGCGCTGCGTTCACCGCCTCTCAGGTAAGGGTCAGGAATGTAATTGGTTCACGAGTCGGTAAGTGACCACTATATTCGTCATGTGTGTATCTGTCTGTCCGTCTGTCTGTCTGTCCCGAGCATAGCTCCGTGGGTTTTGATCCGATCTTGATAAAATTTTGGTGGGAGGTTTGTATCATGATCTGGTTGTGTTTTCCTGAGAATGGGCGTGCTGCACCCATTGTGAGCGGAGCCACACCCAAAAAACATGTGTTTTTAGGGGGTAGCCGGTTTCAAGTTACATCTTCTCCGAGGGGGTTTGTCGAATCTGGCAGGGGTTTCAGTATTTGGTTAGCCCAATTGCACCTGCATAGCCCCACGGAGCTCGATTTTTCATTTTCGTCACAAGGTCAAGGTCACAAGGTCACAAACTTAGAAAATGTCAAAAAAAATCAAGAAATTGGGCATCGAGCTCCTAGGGTTTTCAGCTGTTTTGAATGAAAGTTGGTATCCAAGTAGTGCTCTTCGAGTACTACAACTTTCATCATTCACGTTTTTCCCGATTCCCGCCAGTTTGCCCGTGGCGTCCCCTCGAAGGTCAAAAAAAAAAAAGGCGAACCGTGTCCATTGCTCGTGAACCATCGCCGTCTCCAGACTTGTTTCATTTATGATCGATAAATGCTTTTTCTCATCGATGTTATCGGTCACAATGGCTGGGTGTTGGAAACCAGACAAAGCAAGAGGCAAGACGTGGGATGCATTTCACCAACTGAAGGTTGATCAGTCTTTTCTACTTTTAGTGCTGTGGGAACAATTTATTTATTCCCCCACTACCCCTTCAACTCCACCTCCCACCCCACCAACCCCCAACATGCTCCACACCCCCACGGCCCACACGCCCCTCACCTCCCACGCCCCGCACCCCACACGCCCCTCACCTCCCGCACCCCCACACGTACTCACCTCCCGCACCCCTCACCTCCCGCACCCCTCACCTCCCACACCCCCACACACCCCTTGTATTCCCCTCACCCCCCACACTCCACATGCCCCTCACCCCCCACACTCCACATGCCCCTCACCCCCCCACACCCCACACGCCACTCAACCCCCGCCTACCTATTCAGATCTTCACCAAAATATAATCGGTGCGTCCTTGTCACACACCAAACCTGTCCACCAAGTCTCATCCGGATCTGTCCACAACTTTTTGAGATATCATGCACACAGACAGACAAACAGACAAAAAGGTGTGAAAACATAACCTCCTTCACCTCCGGTGGTGGAGGTAAATATATAATAGTACATGGAAGGAACAAACAAACAACAACAACAACAACAACTATGTGTTATAAAAGATCCTTTTTATGTTTGTGTTTCACTTCATTTTACATCCCCATTGAGACTCGGAGATGGACATGCAATCAGTTTTTATGAAGAGTGACATTCTGTTCTATGAAACCCGTCGGCGAAGCGACGGGTAGGCGCGGCTCGTATGTAAAACAAAGCAAGGCGGTCGTGCGAGATCCTCGCCCCTTATTGAGCTGAGTTGTGTTCTCCGCTCTCAGTTGGTCGGTGCAATGGAGCCGAACAAGCATCCTGAGAACCAGATGCACCGGAAACATGAAAGGAAATACAAACTCTGTTGTTGAAACTGTATGCAAAAAAATTCAACATGCGAGCGGCCGCCGCAAACTTCAAAGTGGATCGTAAACATGTTCGGGAATGGGGGAAACCGGCAGAAGTTGAGGGAAAGTGGCGCAAAGAGGTGTCGTCTGACTGGCAGAGACCGCAAGGAAGCTGCTGGTGACCTCAAGTCACTTCTCTTTCCAGTGGCTGCTGGGTTAAAGGGAGGACCGTTTTTACGTCTAACTTTAATGTCTTCCACGAGCCTTGACTTTGGATACAAGACCGACGGCGCGTCTCAAAGTTAATCAAGCTCCAGGCAAGCAAATTTGTTTTGGAAAAGGAAGACGGTGGCGTGCTGATGCAAGGTAGCTTCAAGATGGCTGTTTGGCTCCTGTGGGCTCGGTTCGCATTCCTCAATATTGACAGAAGTGATGACCTCCGTTTGTTCAAGCAGTATGGGCCGTGTCCATCGAGTGGCGCCATCTTGAAGGAGGCAATGGAGAAGTTCACCAATGATGAGGAAGTGGAAGAGGTCTATTTGCAGTTGAAGTCCGTTGAAGGTGCCGTGACTGAGCCAATGTACGTCAGCAACGAAGACAGAGAAGATCGCCAAAGATATAAAAATTGAAAACCACCACACATAAAGGACGTTCCTTCCAATAAGCGCTCCTCATTGGAGATGAATACAAAAAATAAACACCTTCACTCCACTAAACATTCAAGGTGCCGACAATAACTCGCTCGCCTACACTGCGAAAAAGGCAGTGGGCGATTTGACTTCACAAAAAACACAAAGGACACAAAGTACGGACACCGAGTGTCCGTCTGCATGCTCTGGCTTAACGTCGTTCCGACGGACGGCGCACACATTGCTGCCTCGCCTTACACCTTACACGCTGAAGATCAGGGTCTCAGTTTATAGCTGGGTCGAGACTCAAACCCATCCTCGACAGCTCAGAAACGAGTGTGTATCCCTCTATACAATCCTGCCAGCCCTAAAACTGTTGACATCCCTCTCCCTTGCTGCACAAATATTTATTCCAACGTTCGGTAGTCTTGTAGTTTAAAATCAATTTTTACAAATTCCTTAAGCGAATCAAGGAAACCACAATTCCATAAAGCACATTTGTTGCACTATCTTCTGCCACAAAGGAATACGATTGTTTTGTTAAATTTTCCAATTTTTCCATCATTGCTTGGAAATTGATTGCTGGCTAAAGAGGTGGTGTTTATTTCAAAGTACAATCACATTGTAGCAACATATTAATTTCTTGTTTGTGTCATTGTTCAGAACTCCATCAGAGAGCTGTCTGGCCTACCTGTCATTGTCAGGTATGTCCACAGCACGGAACAAAGGCTGCAAGTCCAAGCTCTAAATGCCCTCAACAACCTCGCCATGAATGTGGAAAACCAGAAACACCTACAGGTTATTTTTCTTTTCCACTTGCTTTTCAATTGAAATGGCCATTTTTAACAGTTAAAAAAAAAAAAAATCACTCATAGAGTGGAAACTTGACGAAACGGAACGGCTCTCCGTAGAGAACATATCTCCGCCAGGTTGAATAGTTGACATTTTGTATGCCACTGATAGGTTGGATCTAATTCCAGACCTCAACCAAAATCGATTCGGCTTGTTCTTGTCACCTAACCAACTCTTGCACCTCGTTTTGTCACAAGTCGTCCACAACTTTTAGAGATAACATACTTTCATAGTTTTTGGCCCCATCTCTCAATGGTGAAGAATCACTTAAAATATTCTCAGATCTGGATCTGGATTCGGGTCTTCACCAAAATTTAGCATTGCCGTTCTTGGCCTGTCACCTACACACATAAAAAAATTGAAAACGATTGCTTGAAAACCGTGGCCAAAAATCGTGTGACAAACAGACAAACAAACAGACAAGCCGGTAGGCGGACATGGGTAGTCGATGAAGTCGAATTTAATAGTTTTTCAGCCGTTACGAGCCAACAAAAGCGTCCATAGCAACGGTTCTTTCTCACACATAACTAGGACATAACATGAACCCGCCATACCAGTTTCATGTATATCTAACTCATAGTCTCTGAGATATAACGAACTTCGTTTTTTTATTGTTTTTGACCAGGGTTCATTCAAAGTCTATCTTCTCCAACAGTTTTCATAGGATCCGGCTGGAAATTTTTGACAATATGGCTGAATGTACTGCCCACAGTCGCTCGTGGCCAGATTTTTTTTATTTTAGAATAAATTAATTTTTGAGATTTTTTTTTGAAAATTTCAAAGGTCCGTTGCTAGGCAACGGATGGGTCCATAGCAACGGTTCTCATTTGCACACAACTCGGTCATGGTATGAACCTACTAACCAAGTTTCATGGAAATCGCCATTGTATTAACGGAGCACTGGACCGAACAGACATACATACAGACAGACAGACAAACATATCGACGGAAAAACTGATAATAAGGGTAGACTAGATCGACTACCCAACAGACAGACAGACAAACATATCGACGGAAATACTGATAATAAGGGTAGACTAGATCGACTACCCAACAGACAAACGCTGCAGACCAACATACTTGGCAAAAAAAAATTTCCCGCCAAGTAATAAAACATGAACAAGTTGTCTTTTGTGTGAGGAACACTTGAAAGATGCTTGCTTGCCATTGTCGTTGTCTTCTGGCTTACAGGCCTACGTCATTGATGTATTCCAAGCGGGTTTGGAGGCTGGAGCCCTGGAGGATGTGCAGCTGGCTGCCCTGCGAGTGCTCACCAATGTCACCGTGACTGGTCGGATTCATGACTCCTTTTTCACATACCTGCCTGCCATATGGGCCATGCTACAGCTCCAAAATACCGCACTGCAGGTATCCTCTATAGCCCGAAGATGTCATTCTTTTGGGTTTATGGCAGAAGTCAATTTTTTTTAATAATGATTTTGTTATGCAAATTTGGTTGGTCTTAAACTTGTAGAAGTGAAGTTTCATTCAATGCCATAAGATTTGGAGTTAAAAGACCATTTAAATATTTTTTTTGTGCAAATGAAGTTTAGATGGTGTGATGTAAGTAGAAGTATAAAATTTAAGTTTTATTGCATAGCTCAAAAGGTAGATGGTGGGATTGATTGGTTGTAGTGTTGGATGGATAGAGTACTATGTATCCAAGTGCTATGATTATAAACTGGACCTGTGTCTTATAAAATTGTAGTCAGTGCTTTGAGGATTAATGTATGTCAACTGCGTGTCACCTCTGCCACCGAAGATGGGCGGAGGTTATGTTTTCACCCCTGTGTCTGTCTGTCTATCTGTCTGTGAAGAGGATCTCTCAAAGTTATGGACAAAACCTGGTGGAGAGGTTGGGTGTGTGACGAGGACAAACTGATGAGATTTTGGTGATGATCTGGATCCGAATCTGGCTACGAGAATAGTTAAAGTGAATCTTCACCATTCGAGTGGTTGGGCTAAAAACAAGATACACAGTGCTTTCAGAAAGTATTCACACCCCTGGACTTTTGTCACGTTCTGTGTTGTTACAGCCAGAATTTAAAATGGATCAAATTGAGGTTTTTTTTGTCACCGATCTACACAAAATACCCCATCATGACAAAGTGAAAAGCACTTTAACAGAACTACAGAGTTCCTTGGCTGAGATGGGAGAACCTGCTGGAACGGCAACAGTCTTTGCAGCACTTCACAAATTAAACTTTATGGGAGAGTGGCCAGACAGAAGTCACTCCTGTAAGGATAGAGGGAACAATGAATGGAGCCAAATACAGGGAAATCCTTGAGAACCTGCTTCAGGGTGCAAAAGATCTGAGACTGCGGCGAAGATTTCCGTTCCAACAGGACAATGACCCCAGGCATACAGCCTAAGCAACACTGAACAGGCTTCAGAAGAAGAACGTGAAAGCCCTTGAATGGCCCAGCCAAAGCCCAGACATGAATCCCATTGATAATCTGTGGAAAGACTTGAAGATTGCTGTTCACCGACACTCCACATTTAATTTGATAGAGCTTGAGCAAATCTGCAAAGAAGAATGGAAGAAAATCCCCAAATCCAGATGTGCAAAGCTGATACAGACTTACCCAAGAAGACTCAGAGCAGTGATCGCTATCAAAAGCGCTTCTACAAAGTATTGACTCCGGGGGTTGAATACTTATTTACGCAAGACATTTCAGCTTTTTGGTTCGTGGGCGCCAGCAGTGACCACTATTTTCGTTGTGTCTGTTTGTGACTCCCTCCAGAGCATAGCTCCGTGACGTTTGATTCAATCTTGATGAAACTTGGACACAAGCTAGATATCGTGGTCGAGTTGTGTCTTTTTGTATGAGGTGCGTCCCATGGCCCTTGTGAGCGGAGCCACACCCGCTTGAACGTTTTATTTATTTTAATTTTATTTCTCGATTTTTTTTTTCTCGCAATTTCATTTCCTTGAAGCTGTGCGTAATGTCCATAAGTACAACATGTAAAAAATCCAATTTGATTTGGTCAATATTGACGGAAGAGATGGGTTTTTACGGTAGGGCTTCCTCAAAAGCTTCGACGAACTCAATTGTACCTATCGTGGCATTGTTAAATAATTCCCGCGAACCATCGTCCCCTCCCAGCTTGTTGTTCCACCCCTCCCTCCCCACGGAGGGAGGGAGCGGGATATTGTAATGGTCCGGTTTGTTTGTCTGTCTGTCTGTTAGCAACTTTACGGCAAAACGGCTTTAGCAAACACTATCAAATGTAATCCACAGGTGGGCAATGAACCTTGGACGACCCCATTAACTTTTGGGTCCAATTGGATCAAAGGTCAAGGTCACGAAAAGATCAAAATCGTTTTTCGCTCATAACTTCGTCAAAAATGATCTGATTTACTTCAAACTAAGCTTAACTAAGACTAAAATATTCCTTATTATATTCCTTATAATCAACATTCAGGTTAAGGATATATCAAATTTAAATTTTATCCCCAAAATAACTTTATGCCTTAAATGGGTGGGATTTGTTGTGCCTGGCACCACTTGTTATTTAATGAATTTGTAAGAATTTCTAAAAACGCGTTTTCACTTTGTCATTATAGGGTATTTTGTGTAGATCGGTAACAAAAAAAATCTCAATTTGATCCATTTTAAATTTGGGCTGCAACACAACAAAATGTGACAAAAGTCGAGGGGTGTGAATACTTTCTGAAGGCACTGTACCTCGCACACAGGCACCATGCCACGCATTCTACGTTCAACACACATACATCCTCACTCGTGCACCTCGAAAGCAAGCCACTGACTGGGCATCCTCTGTTGTGTAAGGTCTTTCCTTGACCAATCTGAACCTTTGACAACCCCCGAGACCTTCATTTCACAGCTTGGAGTACTGCTTTGCCCTTTGGGCTGGCACCCCTGCTACACATCTTGCCATTGATGCCGTGGAAAGTAGGCCCTCAAAATTATTGCGATCTCCTGTGACAAAGGTGTGTCTGGGCCTGTTACTTTTGCATCACAGACAAGCTGGTGGCCTCTCTGTATTCTATCCCCTTGTTTTGGTCTTGTACCCTCTGCTCTTCCTTGACTGTCTCTCCCAGGTTTCTGGAAGCTGCATACAATTTGCTAGTGGCCCTCTTCATGTTAAGTTCCAAAAATCTGGCTCACTGTTCGTCTCCACTCTTTTGTTCTTTTCTCTCACCTGTGGAATCAACTTCTCCAGTATGTTCAGTCCCATTCCTCTCTCCAAAGCTTCAAGACGGCTGTTCCTCACTACCTCAGGTCATCCTCCATCCTTTCTCATTATCTCTTTGACCTCAAGTGACCCCATTCCCAAGCACTCCCCTTTTCCAGGTTATTGTTTTTTGTCCCCCCTCTCCCTCACCTCTTTTCATTTGTTGTTGGATTGGTTTGTTCTTTTTCCATTTCATCCCCGCATTCGCCGCTGCGTTGCAGCTTGTTAACCCCATGTGGCCTTCTCCCCTTCCCATTGATATTGCTCTCACCTCTACTCTGCTGTTGTTTCACCCTTTCCATTTTGTTCCATTCCATTCTGCTCGAGCTCTGTCACAAGCCTCGACAATGTGTACAAAAGTTTTTTTCGAAGGACAATGGTAGCAAATGATCTTTTGAGAGGTAAATTGCTTTAACCCATGTCTAGGGCAAAATAGAATAAGTGCACGAGCATAATATTTCAACATCAGTCTGTATTTGGTGGGTGTACAATGACCGTTCTGCACGAAATGGTTGAGGTTTGTTCAATACGAGTTGAATGGGATTACAAATGGGAACGCCTTTAATCAGAAGTTGTTGGATGTTGGATTTGTCCAGTTTTTTATTTTTATTTTTTCTCAGCAGCTCAAATGGACAAATCGACATGGTATGTGAGATTTGAACCTGAGATTCCACCATCATGAGTTATGTCCATCCATCCATCCAATGGGACCATACTCTGTGCAGAGCGTTGGTGCTGCCTAAGCAGTCTCCTTGGCAATTGGGCACAATCCTGGACGGGTCGCCACTCCAACACAGTATACCAGCATGCTGGCACTCATTTTCCCGACATCGGAAGGATGACAGGCCGAGTTAACCCCACCTGGTATTAAGTCAACAGCCAAGCAGGATTTGAACTCAGGATCCTAGGATCCCAAGTCCCCCACTCTCGCCATTAACCCAACATCAGACATATATGAGTTACGTGCTCAGACGAGAATGCCAAATTAATTTCCCAATGTGTTCTCCATATTGATATATTTTGATACAGTGGATGCAAATGAGAACATTTGTAAAGTCTTTCAGAGAGTGACTGCATGTGAAAGTGATTAATTACATTTACACATCCTCATTGACTACTTTAAACTGCAGGTGCAGGTGCTAAAGCTGCTGGTAAACCTTGCTGGAGACCAAGCAATGCAGGCAGAGATGTTGGACCTGGAGGCAAGTTTCTACCCATGCCCACGGAATGTGGATGGAGGTTGTGTTTTGGTGCTGTTATGTCCTTGTCCCAAACAGGTGCCTGGACAGTTGGCAAAGATGACACTGATTATAAAAGTTGTAAAACAGCTACATGGTGAATCCTTTCTGCTCAAGACATGTTCCAGTTTTGTAGATTCGTAACACAATTGGAGCAATATTTAATTGTTGCTACAGTTTAAAGAATTGTTTTGCAAGTTATTTGAATTGACATGCTTCATTAACATTTGAATTGACATGCTTGATCATGTGTTAACAGGTCTCTTCTGACATGTTGCTGTCTCTCCTGCATGAAGACTCGAGTGAAGATGTTATCGAGAGATTTCTGACCCTGACTGTACATCTGATTCCAAAACCAAGTCAATATGAACTGCCTGCACGGCCAGGCTCTTTGCACTGCTTTCTCTGGGCTGAACAATCGCTGTTCCTGCAGAAAGTTTATGCTTTCAAGAACCATCTTAACCCTGACATCAGCTTCAGGGTTGGGTCAATCCTCAGTGGATTAAATGCAGAGTAAAACATTGGTTTCGAGAAACTCAGAAGGCCTGTTGACAGTTTGAGTACCTCATGAGGCCAGAGAGGAGAGGAGGGGGAGAAGAGGGGAGCAGTGAGAGGAGAGGGGGGGAGCAGTGAGAGGAGAGGGGAGGGGAGCAGTGAGAGGAGAGGGGAGGGGAGCAGTGAGGGGAGAGGGGAGGGAGCAGTGAGAGGAGAGGGGAGAGGGGAGGGAGGGGAAGGGAGCAGTGGGAGGGGAGGGGAGAGGCTAGGGAGGGGAGCAGGGGGAGGGGAGAGGCTAGGGGAGCAGTGAGAGGAGGGGAGCAGTGAGAGGGGAGGGGAGCAGTGAGAGGGGAGGGGAGCAGTGAGAGGAGAGGAGAGGGAGGGGAGCAGTGAGAGGAGAGGAGAGGGAGGGGAGCAGTGAGAGGAGAGGAGAGGGGAGGGGAGCAGTGAGAGGAGAGGAGAGGGAGGGGAGCAGTGAGAGGAGAGGAGAGGGGAGGGGAGCAGTGAGAGGAGAGGAGAGGGGAGGGGAGCAGTGAGAGGAGAGGAGAGGGGAGGGGAGCAGTGAGAGGAGAGGAGAGGGGAGGGAGCAGTGAGAGGAGAGGAGAGGGGAGGGGAGCAGTGAGAGGAGAGGAGAGGGGAGGGGAGCAGTGAGAGGAGAGGAGAGGGGAGGGGAGCAGTGAGAGGAGAGGAGAGGGGAGGGGAGCAGTGAGAGGAGAGGAGAGGGGAGGGAGCAGTGAGAGGAGAGGGAGGGGAGCAGTGAGAGGAGAGGGGATGGGAGCAGTAAGAGGAGAGGGGAGAGGAGCGGGAGAGGAGCAGTGAGAGGAGAGGGGAGGGGAGCAGTGAGAGGAGAGAGGAGGGGAGCAGTGAGAGGAGAGGGAGGGGAGCAGTGAGGGGAGAGGCTAGGGGAGGGGAGCAGTGAGAGGGAGGGGAGCAGTGAGAGGGGAGGGGAGCAGTGAGAGGGGAGGGGAGCAGTGAGAGGGGAGGGGAGCAGTGAGAGGAGAGGGGAGGGGAGCAGTGAGAGGGGAGGGAGGGGAGCAGTGAGAGGAGGGGATGGGAGCAGTAAGAGGAGAGGGAGAGGAGCGGGGAGAGGAGCAGGGAGAGGAGCGGGGAGAGGAGCAGTGAGAGGAGAGAGGAGGGGAGCAGTGAGAGGAGAGAGGAGGGGAGCAGTGAGAGGAGAGGGGAGGGAGCAGTGAGGGGAGAGGCTAGGGGAGGGGAGCAGTGAGAGGGGAGGGGAGCAGTGAGAGGGGAGGGGAGCAGTGAGAGGGGAGGGGAGCAGTGAGAGGAGAGGGGAGGGAGCAGTGAGAGGGGAGGGGAGGGAGTAGTGAGAGGAGAGGAGAGGGGAGCAGTGAGGGGAGGGGAGCAGCAGAAGGAGGGGAGCAGCAGCAGCAGCAGCAGATGGAGGGGGGGGGATGGATGGGAGCAGGAAGAGGAGATGGGATGGAATCGGGATGAGGAGGGCTGGGGGACAATAATTAGGTTCTCTCTACTTATTTATTTATTTATTATTATTTTTTTTTTAAAAAAGTTTTCTGCATATTTTGAATGTCACCTTTTGTCATTGTTTTACCCAGTATACGTTGCTTAATGCTGTAGAGTTCAATGAGGAAAGCATCATTCCTAATATTTGGAAAATCTGAATATATATCAGGAATTTTCCCCATGTGTTCCTGTTTTACGTCCACATACAAACCGTTCACATTTGATTCCTCCATGTATAATTAGCTGTCATTTGTATGTACACATTAAATTATTAAAAGGAGTTATCCCTGGTATTATTATTATTATATTAATACGCTAAGCCATATTTTGTGGACGTATCTCCTCCAAAACTGCTGGACGGATTATCGCCACTTTCGGCATGCGGTGCTCTGTGGTCTAATGTACAGCATGGGCGATGTGAGATCGTGCCAGACGGACAGGTGTGGGAATTTTTGGAGATTTTCTAATTTTTACATTCGTTTGCATGGCGACGTGTGACGTCACCGCTGAGGCGTACTGACGTCATGACATCATCGGTCATTCGCTGACGTCATCACGTCTATCGTCGATCATCCGTAAATTAAAAAAAAATATTTTTAAAATGCAGGTGAGTGACCCGAGACAACGGGGTAGCATGGCTCTGCTTGTGTGAAATATATATAATCATTTTAATCTCCAACTTATTTTGATGATTGGTTTCTGTAATATTGTAAGTAGTATTTATCTTGTTCTCATTCCTTCATTTGGAAGGACGTGCCACAAAGTCTAATTTCCTGGCTTTCCACCCATCCTAAACCCCCCCTCACTTTTCCTCGTCCCTTCTCTTACGTCATAAGTCAACAGCACCCCAAATTCCTCAACTGTGGTGTGCCTCAGGGTGCAGCACCCCCATGTTGGCGCATCTCAAACGGCGAGTGAACATGGACAACTGTGTGACCTTGGGTTTTTATACACAATAATTAACTTGTTCTGCTAGTTTGACTTCACTCTGGGATACTTTAGAAATTTCGTCGTCCAAATGTATTTTCTGAACTTGAAAACACATTCAGCATGACGCTGTTGTGTGTGAACCTTTTTTAAATGATAAAAATATAAATCCGGTGAGAGGTGAAAATGTCTGTTAAAGAGACGCAACAAAATAATTCCCTCATGTAGGTTTGTAAATGCTGAAAGTTTTTATCGTTCCTGTATTTGTCACGTTAAAATCTTGAGTGGAGCGGTGTATAAATTGATATGTACTGTTAACACAGCACGTGCCGTCATGCTTCCGGTTCCGGTAGTTTTCGTGAGGGAGATGACTTGTGACGTAAGGATCCGGTTTTGTGATTAATCTTTTTCATTCCGTCTTCCTGTGTCGGTGAATACGTCACGACACAACGTGCTGGCGATCACGGCGCGACGACCCGTCGTCAGGTTCTCTTGATATGTTCCGTGCTCCGACTTCGTGGGAGAGATCGATCTCACAAGCGTTTTTGCTTTTTTAGACGCTTCATGAAGGTGAACGTCTGAAGTAAACGATGAACCGTGTATACACCGCACATATTGTATCGCGTTTCATGAAGGAATGAGGATGTTTCCAAGTCTCGTGACACTTAATTGATTGTTGTGATATCGATATGGATTCTTTGGGAGTTTCTAACTGATTCTCACCAGCGGGATTTGTTTGGATTGAAACTCAGGTACCGTGCCCTACTGGTACCGTGCCGTGCCCTACTGGTACCGTGCCCTACTGGTACCGTGCCCTACTGGTACCGTGCCAGACTGGTACCATACCGTGCCGGACTGGTACCGTGCCCTACTGGTACCGTGCCCTACTGGTACCGTGCCGGACTGGTACCGTGCCCTACTGGTACCGTGCCAGACTGGTACCATACCGTGCCGGACTGGTACCGTGCCGTGCTGTGCCGTGCCGGACTGGTACCGTGCCCTACTGGTACCGTGCCAGACTGGTACCGTACCGTGCCGTGCCGTGCCCTGCCGGACTGGTACCGTGCCGTGCTGTGCCGTGCCGGACTGGTACCGTGCCGTGCCGTGCCCTGCCGGACTGGTACCGTGCCGTGCTGTGCCGTGCCGGACTGGTACCGTGCCCTACTGGTACCGTGCCGGACTGGTACCGTACCGTGCCGTGCCGGACTGGTACCGTGCCGTGCTGTGCCGTGCCGGACTGGTACCGTGCCGTGCCGTGCCCTGCCGGACTGGTACCGTGCCGTGCTGTGCCGTGCCGGACTGGTACCGTGCCCTACTGGTACCGTGCCAGACTGGTACCGTACCGTGCCGGACTGGTACCGTGCCGTGCCGTGCCCTGCCGGACTGGTTTTCATAGAATGTTGCCTGAGGTCCCGATACTAGAAATCCAGATCCAGATACTAGAATTTTTTTAAGTGATTTTTTTTTCACTATTGAAAGACTGGGCCAAAATCGATGTTACTTGATGTATCAAAAAGTTGTGGAGGGATTTTGACGAAATTTCGTGGACAGCATGGCCATGGGTGTGTGACAATGACTAATGGATTCAATTTTGTTGGAGATCCTCATCCGGATCCGGATCCATCTATAAATGATCATTGGGTGATTTTTTTCTCTATGAGTGGTTTTTCGTTGTTTGTCTGAGAGCAGGATATCTCAAAAAGTTGTGTATCGATTCAGACGAAACTTGGTGGACAGGTTGTGTGTGTGACCGAGGAAGAATTGATTAGATTTTGGTCGAGATCTGAATTCGAATCCAATAATTTTAAAAGCAATTCTTTCCCCATTTAGAGATGGGGCCAAAAACGGCATGATAGTATGATATGTCAAAACGTTGTGGATGGATTCAGGCTCAATTTGGTCGACATGTTTGGTGCGTAACATGGAAGAAATGATTAAATTTTGGTGAAAATCTGGATACAGATACTGGAGTTTTAAAAGTGATTCTTCACCATTGAGATGGGGACCAAAAAAAACGATACAATATAACAGAGACACGACAGAAGTAAATAGACACCATGATTTAAAAGAATGTATTTATTGAACATGTGAAGTGTATTTGATCCATTTTAATACATACACTAGTAGTAGTAGATTTGCCATTTACAGATTTCAATGTTTTTATTCTTTCAGACATAGAACTGACGAGTTCTGAAATTTTCTCTTGTGGAATTTCTGCCCACTCAAAATGTTTATCAATTCTTCCCGTGATGTTGGTTTCCTGGACTTTTTCCGCACAGCTCGATCTAATATGGCCCAGAGGTGTTCAATGGGATTCATGTCACGAGACTGACTTGGCCATGGAGGTCACTTGATCGCATTTCTGTCCTGCCATTCTTTGGTCTTTTTCACAATGTGGCATGGAGCTCCATCTTCCAATGAACAGAGTGTTGTTTTTGACCATCTGACCAGTGGAGAACACGGGGAGAAGTCCATCCTCAATGAAAGAAATGTATATCGTAGAGTTGATGTTTCCAACACACTCCACAAGCCTCTGACCGACCAGTGCTCCAGATTGCTCCCCACACCATCACTGAAAAACCAACGTGTTTGACAGATGTCTGTCATCGGTTCAAAGAGAACTCTTCACTCGGAAGTCTCCAGACCTATATGTGTCCACTATCAGAAAATTGAGCAAATTGGGACTCACCTGGAAAAAATGACAGTTTGCCAAAACTCCAAGGGTCTGTTGGCCATCTCGTTAGCCTACTTCTTTCTCCTTTGAATGTTGGCTGGTCTAAGAAGAGGTTTTCTCTTTGCTGCTCTCCCATAGTAGCCCAGTTGATGAAGGTACCATACTGCCGTTCTTGAGTTAACCTGGACCTCCTCTGCAACATCTGTTGCCTTGCAACGGGGAGTTTTCTTAATGAACAGCTTGACAGCTCCAAGACACCATTCTGAGGGCCCAGGTCGACCAGAACGGGAAGCTGTGGATTCCTTGCCTTCGCTCGTGAATCGCACAATCACCCGATTGACCGAAGAAAGCGGAATGCCAAGGTTCTGAGCTATCTGACGCTGGCTGATTCCACCTTCCAATTGGCCAACAATTTGTCCTCTGAAAATCGCAAAGGTCGTGTGCTCCCTAGGTTCGAGGCATAGTTAATTGTCGTACAAGACCCAGGAACTCGTTTCTGCAAAGAAATAGTTGAATTATAATAATTAGTGCGAATCGCTGAGTAAAACTTGCTTTAAACATATTAAATGAATAAATTTCAGATGTCTATTTACTTCTGTCATGTTTCTGTCGATTCTTACATCACACCCTCTTTGAATGAGCTTGCATGCTTTGAGCTTTGTATCATTTGGAATCATGATTTAATCACCATCCTTGTCCTTTCTTTGTCTTCCTCTCCTTCCTTTGTTTGGGACAGGAATTTAGAATCTCAAATACAGGAGCAGGATGTCGTTTTTGCTGGATTCGTTTATCATGTTCACATCTCAGGTGGGAAATACATTAGTGGAAATTTGCAGATTAACAGAGGAAGAATTTTTAATTAACAAATTTCTTCTTCAGGCTATTTCATATTAACCAAAAGTTGTTGCTTGTACTGGGTATGGGACGGGGTGCATGCTTGCATGTGAAGACCAACTAATGTAGTTCTCCTGGGCGGCCTGCTTTAATATTGCGCAATCAAACGGCCTTGCGCACGGTTCGACAGTCATCATAACATTTTTACATCCGATTTTACCAAAAGTTAATTTTGTTCCTTGAATATGGATTTGGTCGAAGGTGTGTCCGTGTCCATAACTTTTCTCTGTTTTGAGGTTCGCTGTAATTCCCAATGGCTCAATGAGTACACTCCACGAACCTTCGGAATGGTTTGACAAAGTTGTCTTGATTTCAGCATAAAAATTTTTTTTTGTAGAATTTAACCTTAAATTGATTGTTTTTTTTTTCATTTGATGGTGCATTATGTCCAAACTAGATGATCACTCCTCTGTTTTATCATTTGTGTTTGCTTCACCCTGTGTCTGTCTGTGTCTGCATGTTGTTAATGGCTGTACTTTTTCTTATCTGTATTCCTTTTAGAGGAGGTGTGTCTGTGTGTGATGGATATGCTGCTAGTTCACAAAAAACTTGACTGATAATCATTACACAGGCGTACTTTTATTAAATACTAGCCGACCCGTGAACCCCTTGGGTTCCCGTTGTGACAGCGGTTGATGGAAAAAAAAAATCATTTCAAAAAAAAAAAAAAGATAGCTCCAGCAAACTATACCGCTGAGGTTGTTTGCATTGATCAAATTCTCCTGAAGAGTACTTGACTGAATCGGGAATTGCTTTTTATCCCGCCCCCTCCCGGAGGGAGGGAGTGGGATATTGTAATCGTCTGGTTTGTTTGTCTGTTTGTTGTCTATCTGTCTGTTAACAACTTTACGGCAAAACGGCTTTAGCAAACACTATCAAATTTAATCCACAGGTGGGCAATGAACCTTGGATGACCCCATTAACTTTTGGGTCCAATTGGATCAAAGGTCAAGGTCAAGGCCACGAAAAGATCAAAATTGTTTTTCTCTCAATACTTCGTCAAAAATGATCTGATTTACTTCAAACTAAGCTTACAGTGAACCTTATTCTATTTGTCACTTATAATCCTACCCATTCCTAGAGTGAAAAATGCATAATTGTGAAGATCGGTATGGTCCGAAGTTTTGGGGGTCATGGCCATCGGTCAAAATTACAAATTTTCCATTAAAACTAAATAGTCAGGGAGCATCATAAGTCCCGTGGGATTTTTGGTATGAAAGCAAACCACCATGCTGGACTCTTCAAGTGGACCCTAATGATTAATAAAAAAAGCTTGTTGGCACTCTGGGAAATGGTGCAGACGTGTATTTTGAACACATTTAACATTTTTTGAAGAATGACTATTTTATGCTGCTTAAAAAGTGACAATGTCACCCTGACCCCTCCATATACCACCAATTTTGTCATATTTGGTATCAAATTGACTGGCATGAACCTTTGCATACTCATAGGTCATTTATTCCTCAATATAAGAGCCATATCATGAATAAATTACACAAAAATCAAAATTTTGACCATATTTCGACTTCGGTTTCACCGTCCGCAGTTCACGAAAGTACCTTTTTCTCAACATTGTGCTCACCAATCTGCTAATGAATAGTATCGCAACGTACCTATGTTATCACTAGTTCTTTTGATATTTTATACATATCATTCACTTGATAATTCAACGAGATGTACCTCAAAATGTAACCCTACCCCCGAGTTCATACGTATGCATAAGTCCCATGGCAGTCAGCTCTCATCCAAAGAGCTCGTTGCTGTCATCATCGTTATCGTGTTCGTCTGGTACTTCATCCTCGTTGTCGTCTGTTGAGTGGTGCGAGTTTTCGCAGTTGTCTTCCAGACTGGAACATCCACACATGTCTGTGCAGTTGAGTCCTGCTTTCACGCAGGTGCATCGTGCTGTTTGACATCTCAACTTGGAACAGTTGCATTTCACGAAATGAATAACAGACTTTGGTGCTGGGAGTTGAGTGGTCATGACTGGAACCCATTTTGCCTCCTCAAGTTTCCAGCCATGTCGTGTTTTAGTGTCGTGTCATTGAACCACACGATGGCTTGGAAGTGGGCACGACTGATGGCTTGTTCGAGGGCATCACGTGTTGGAGGGAGTTTCTCGGACTGGCATTGTTTCTGTGAAAACATCCACCATCTGAGCTTGTCTATCTTGTTGAGCAGTGTTTGAGGGGCATACACTGAGCAGATGAACGTTTTGATGGAGTTCAGTGTGTCAGTACTCAAGTGTGATGTTGTTCCCAGGGATCCAAGTGCAGTAATGACCTCATCACTGGCATGTTGGAAAGCCTTCCAGAAAGCCATTTTGCCTTTTCCGGCGAAACTTCCGGTGTTGTCTGCTCCACTCAGAGCATGGAGTCCCGGCAAAACTGCTACTTGAATCGGTCGCAGAGATCGGTAAATCATTTGGAGGGGAACGGTGTGGAACTTTTGTCCTGTCCCTGTAACAAAAGTTGTGTTCCTGCATAAGACTGGATACTGCCAAAGTGCCAGAATGAAGACATCGGTGTCTGGGGAGTGGATGGCAATACTGGATGCACCATGACTGGTTGCATCGACAGCGTGCAAGAGGAGCTTAGTGTCTGCTTCCTCTTGGTCACTTTGGAGGTATGCCATGTTTGTACGAGTTGCTTTGCGCTGTGATCCCCATGCCACGACCATGTGCTTCCCCATGGCATTTGCTCTTTCCAACATCTTCTCAGCAAGATAACCAGTTAATGCCATCTTCGTCTTCACACTCGCCAGTAATTGCTTCATCGACACCTTGGCTATGTTTGTAGTGTCTGTGATGTGATAGGATACCACGGGCTGGCTGCCTTGCCGTCTATCACGAGTGGCTGTCATCAAAGAAGAGGAAACATCATAGCAGTCAAAAACCAAGTGAATTTCATCACCTTTCCTGTATTTCTGTAAGATCCGTGTCGTAAAGTGCTCTGCGAGCTCTCTGCAGTTCTTGTTGTGGTGACAAGTACTTTGCCACAGTACTTTGTGCCAGACTGACGGCATGCTTGTTGACGACGAAGTATTCCTTGTCTGTTGACAATGTTGTGTTTGGGCCCTGGATTAACCATCTATAAAATATGTAGAGTTCTTCTGGAACATGCTCGCTCGTAGAGTCAGATAAGTTTCCAGTGAATGTCCATTTGTCGGCCTTGCGTATCGCTCTCCTCAAAATTGAAGATGCTTTGTATAGCACCCTCATGTCCGATTCCATCCCCATCTCTGTTTCCTCCATCCGGTTAATGGCTTCATTCCTGGTAGTTTTGATTGTGCAACGTTCTGGCTCATTGATGCGCTTCGGTTTGTTGAACTCTATACTGGGTATTTCGTTCTGCAGCAGTTGCTTGATTACCTTGCGGGGGAATTCTGGATGGGTCACGTTGTTAGCAGATCTTATTGCAGTGAAAGTGTCTTGTAGTTCACCCATAGACTCCTATAGAGAAGGACTGGAACCTCCCATGCTCGGGGTTTGTAACTTGAGTCCGGGGCTAAAATGACTTCTATAAGGGCTAGAGACACGATCTTGGGATCCATATAGGGGTTTTTGAGGATGACGAGTTCAATACTGTCATCTTCAACACCACCTGAGATCATCTTCAAGGTCAAATTACTGAATTTTGGTATTTTTTGCCCATTTTTGTGTCTAACTCATAAACGGTGAGAGATGGCTGATTGTTATAAGATGCAAGTGTGTAGAGCTGTCAAACTTTGATATTTATTGTCATATATCATATTACATAAACATTACATGCATGTCACAACGCTATGCCTATTACAACTATGTCTATGTCTATCACTAGTTGGAGAGCTTTTCTTGCCTCCTGAAGCATCCCAAAGCTTTTTCTTTGTCACTTACATTCAGGGCATGAGCTTTCAATAGAATGTTAGCTAAAGTAGTACATGCAGCATAACTACTAGCTAAAGGTGCATCAACAGAGGATAACAGCTCGGCAAAATGAAATCGGCAACGCATTTTAGTCTTGTCATACAAATTATAGGCATTATGTACAAAAAAGACGGTTGACATAGTTGGCACACTCAATTCACCTCTATTCAAATTATCTAGAAACTCAGGATGACACCTCGTTACCATCTTCATCATCAATGATCTCCATACTAGTGCTATCGCCATATTTATGAATAAGGTGTCCAGCCAAATAAACTACTTTATGCTTAAGGGCATCGTCAGACCCCAAGAGATCCTGAGTCTTGAGGAGTAATCTCGTCAATGAGTTCACTTCGCTCATCTGAATTTATAGAAGTTGTACAGTTCTTGTCGCAATCAAACACACGAGAACTAGATTCGGGCATAATGTCATGCTTAATGAGTGTTTGCACGTTTACAATTTTAGCTGCAGCCATAATGTGAACTACGTCAATGTAAAAGTTTCCACCGTTTCTTTGCCTGGCTTGGCTGAAAAACTTTTCCAAGGCTTCATCTGCAAATATAGCAGGAAGAACGTAGTCAAAGTCTTTCTCTGCCAGAAGCAATTTGGCAGCATCCACATTATTACGTGTGGACACAGTGAAGGCTTCAGCAGTTTGCTGAGTTAGCCTCAGCTTACGACCACCACCTCCTTGCCATGCACAGGTAGATATAATTTGGCAGGCCTGCTCCAGCCCAGTGAAACTTGTACAGTCTGCTGTCCAAGGCTGTCTGGATTCGTCGCGCAGATGGATAGCTGAGAAACGGTCTTTCACGTTCATCATCTTGAACCACTCGCTCATTATCTGGGTGAGGATGATTGTGCCTTCGCTGATGCCCAGTGAATCCTTGAAGGTCTTTAAAGCAGCGACAGTCTTGTCATTGAACACTTGGCATACCAATGGTATGCTCTGGCGTTGAAGGGGCTTGGTGAAAACAGCGGTGTGCGTCAGCTTGGTTAAGCGAATAGGAGTAGCCCGGTCGATCTCATAAACCTGAATATCACTCCAGTAAGCTTTGTATTCATTACCTTCTACGACAAATGATAGTGTCTTGCAGTAATCCAGTTGTTGCGAACATTTTTGAAGATGTGCACGTAGTCGTACACTAAGAACATAGATTGCTCTTGAATTGACAGCACTTGGCAACTTCCTGGTCCTCCAAGTTTTGAATAAACACTGCGGTTGGTATTGCAATTGTCACATATCAAAGAAATCACAGTACCGCCAACACCAACTACAGCTGATACAGCTTCAATAAGGAGTTCCTTCAGCTCATTGGCAGTTAGTTTTTTGCAGGGCAAAATGCGCAGAATATAGCGTGGACCACCGAAATAGCAGGCAACTTCAACAACCATAGCATATGAAGCAAGCATTTCGTGTTCACCACCCGCTGCTGCATTTTGAGCATATCCTACAACATGCCCTCCAAAAATCGCAATGTCTCGACCAGCTTTACCTCGTCAAACATTAAATTGACCAAACGCTGCTGTTTGAACAAGGTTTTGAACAAGCTGGTCGAACAAGCTGGTCGAACAAGGTTTTGAGGTTGGAGTCCTGCTGACTACGAGCAAGCATCTGTTTTACCTTTTTTGTTGATGGTAGAATGATTAAGCCGGATCGACAAATCATTTTGTATGCACTGGGTGAATGTTGTGAAGCTGCATTGCGAAAATCATAGTATCAGTATCAAATCGGTGACGATCAAGAGGTTTGAACATAAGATGCAGCTGCGACAGAAGGAAGGTGAGATGAGGAAGCTCGTGTGCCTCAGTCATCCAACAGAGCTGGCTTATTACAAGATGAAGAATTTTCTTGCTTGTGCATTCATAGATGTTTACCTGGTCAGTTATGGATCTAATCTGGGACCATTTTGAGAGCAGGCTGTTCTTCTGCAAAGGAAAAAGTTGTTTGGGCACCTCAATGCCATCTTTCTCAACTCTATTCAAGAATAGAAATCCAAAAAGTGAGTGAACTTGTTGGAAATGAAAGAACTGCTTGACAGTTTGTCCAGTAGCATCAGTTCTTGATAGGTAAAGGTTTTCTTGGTCTTTTATGACGTTAAAGCCAGGAAAATAGGAGCTGATTTTAGCACAGAAGTGGTCGAAATCTTGGATATTGTCTGCAGCCTCATCAGCTGCCTGCATCTTCTTAGCTCTTGATTCTGACGTAGAAGATGATGTTGGGCGTGGGGCTGAGGTCACCTGCTTCAAAGCTAATTTTGGTACTCCAGGAAATATTGATGGTGGTTCTTTGGGTCGTTTGCCACCCCTAACTGACACCCAATCACAATTGAATTGTCTCACAAATATATATATATATATATATATATATATATATATATATATATATATATATATATATATATATATATATATATATCCTTTAAGCACCTCTAGCTTTCTTTATCATTTGGCATTGCCAATATCCATCTCTCCCTCTCCGCAGGATCTTTTGGGAAGGATATGACCTTTACATGAGGCGTCCCATCATAGTTTCCTCTACAACCAAAGCAGCTGCAATGACGTGGCATATTGTCACCAAAGCAGGAAACAACACAAAGATCCTGTGAGATCACCAGCTGGACAGTTTCTGAAAGAGAAACAAACAAAACATACATTGGTTAACGATGATATAAATCAGTAAGTCGGTGCAGTAGGTGCACAATGTCATGTTTTGTCATAGACTTTACAAAAGTTTTCCTCTATGAGTTAGACACAAAAACGGGAAAAAAATAACAAAATTCAATAATTTGACCTTGAAGATGACCTCAGGTGGTGTTGAAAATGACACTATTGAACTCGCCGTCCTCAAAAACCCCTATATGGATCCCGAGATCATGTCTCTAGCCCTTCTAGAAGTCATTTTAGCCCCGGACTCAAGTTAATCCTTCAGACTCAAGGTACAAACCCCGAGATTGTGACGTTCCAGTCCTTCTCTATAGGAGTCTATGAGTTCACCCATGTTGAGGATCTTTCCATCCAACATCATGCCATCTGCTCGGCTCAGGAACTCAATTTCTGCTGCAACCTCAACGACAATACTGGCTTGAGGAACTTCTGATGATTTCTTTACACGCCAAACATTTGTTACATGAATTGCCCAACATCGCTTGTGGTATTTAACATCAATGGCATGCGTGTCTGTGGGGTTCATTGAAGTACTGAGCTTCACACGAAGCTGTTCGTCTCCACTTTTTGCAATGGCTTCCTTAAGAGAAACACTTGCATTTCCAGTGGCGAGTAGATGTAGTGAATTGGTACGCATTGCTCCAAGATCACAGAAGAAACACAGATCACTCTTGTATGGGGTTGAATGAGAGCGTGTCAATGTAGTTGAGTCCCGAGAGGATTTTTCATCATGGATTCCTTTGGATGATAATCGTTTCTCGTAGTGTCCTTTTGCTCTGTTGAGCATTCCAGCATGAACAGTATTCTGCTGACATTTCCTGTGCCATGATGCAGATTTTTCCTGCAGGTCCTGGCTGGAGACATTTCCAAGTCACCGGCTGATTTCGGGATAGTCTCTGTCACCGTACTTAGCTCGCTCTCTGATACAGAGTAATATCTTCTTGTGGGCACTGGGACTCTGAACTAATGTTGCGGCACTTTTTGTTTGGCAAATAATACACAAGGAATAGTCAGTGTCGACTCTCGCAACTTTCTCTGGAGGAAATGCAGTTTTTATGGCTGACTCCATTTCAATGTTGACAAGGTGATGTATTAGAATGTGGAAGCATTTGTTCGCAATAGCAGAATACGCAATAAGCCGTCACTGGGCACAAGAGAGGGATAGTATGCTGGAGTTCCAATCTAGTGTCTACAAACTACCGATGACCCTTTCTGTTCTTGTCAGATGTTCTGTTGCATCTGAAAAACATAACAGTGAAAAACATAAAAGTATGTTTTTATACATAATCAGCTATATTGCATTGAATATATCATCTTGTGGCTGGTGTACTGGGCTGGTGTATACCACGGTTAAAATAGGTGTCAGATCCCTGTGTCGCAAGAGGCGACCAGGGTTGCGTCAGGAAGGGCATCCGGTGTAAAACATGTGCCAAATCACTATGCGGATCATACGGATGATCCGCTGTGGCGACCCCTAACGGGAGCAGCCGAAAGAAGAAGAAGAAGAAGAAGAAGAAATCATCTTGTGGCTCTTCAGCAGCATCACATCTGAAAGAGAGAAAATCCTTATATTAGTGGATACCATGGTTACTATAGTCATATGGGAAGACTACCTCAACCTAATCATCGACAGTAGGATTTGTGGCATGTGTTTACAAAATCATGCATCCAAATTTACAGATGTCGGAAAGAGTAACCTTCTGATTCATTAGGGGGTAGGGTTACATTTTGAGGTATATCTCGTTGAATTATCAAGTGAATGATATGTATAAAATATCAAAAGAACTAGTGATAACATAGGTACATTGCGATACTATTCATTAGCAGATTAGTGAGCACAATTTTGAGAAAAAGGTATTTTTGTGAACTGCGGACGGTGAAACCGAAGTCGAAATATGGTCAAAATTTTGATTTTTGTGTGATTTATTCATGATACGGCTCATATATTGACGAATAAATTACCTATGAGTATGCAGAGGTTCATGCCGGTCAATTTGATACCAAATATGACAAAATTGGTGGTATATGGAGGGGTCAGGGTGACATTATGTCACTTTTTAAGCGGTGTAAAATAGTCATTCTTCAAAAAATGTTAAATGTGTTCAAAACACACGTCCGCACCATTTTCTAGAGTACCACCAACCTTTTTATTAATCATTAGGGTCCACTTGAAGAGTCGAACATGGTGGTTTGCTTTCATACCAAAAATCTCACAGGACTTTATTTTGTGCAAGATGCTGCCTGACAAATAATATGGTTACAAAAATACAACTTTACGGGAAAACGGCTGGCTCAAACACTGTCAAATTGTATCCACAGGTGGGTAATGAACCTCGGACGACCCCATTAACTTTTGGGTCCAATTAGGTCAAAGGTCAAGGTGAGGTCACGAAAAGGTCAAAATCTTTTTCGCTCATAACTTCATCAAAAATGGTTTAATTGACTTGAAACTAAGACTAACATATTCCTTATTCTATTCCTTATAATCAACATTCAGGTTAAGGATGTATCAAATTTAAATTTGATCCCCAAAATAACTTTATGCCTTAAATGGGTGCGATTTGTTGTGCCTGGCACCACTTGTTTAATAATTTTTTTTGATTCCCGATTTGGACGAAACTTGACACTGCACACCGCAGACGAATGCTGAGTAATGTGGCCCTAAAATTTTTGCGCTATCATGTACCGTTTTGGCTGTATTTCGGGAACATACATACATACATACATACAACATGAGAGTTTTACTAAAATATAGATAGATTAGTCATTCCAGATGTATTTTAGTTTAAATACAAATGTGGAAACCAGAGTTGATGGCGCAATGGTTAGAGCGTCCGTTCCTAATGTAGGAGATCGGTGGTTAAAATCCCAGCCGAGTTATACAAAAGACTTTTTAAAATTGTACGTGCTGCTTCCTTGCATGACACCCAGCATTTGAAGGATAGAGCATGGACAAACGATGCGTGGATTGCAATGGCACACCACTAATATAACCCTTGCTAAGAAACTGCTTCGGCACCACCAACGCTCTGAAAAGAGTATGCATGGTGCATTAAGATCAAAAAAGAAGATGTAGGAATTGATTGGGTGAGTGGTTAGCCTCGCATTATCCCCAAGGCACATGACAAGCTATTGTAACCGAGCTGCTCTGTGTCAGTGAGTGAGTGAGCATGCACTTGTTCTCAGATCTACTATAATCTATATACCCTGATAAGGGTCTGCATTATTAAATGCTCTGTCTTGTTGCTCTCACCGAAGGAGAGGGTATTGCATTTGGGTCCATTTGGTTGTCTTTGTTTGTTTGTCCACACAGAACTTTAGTGTTTTCTCCGCAAACACTTGTCAGATCGAGACGAAATTTTCACCATTGGAGTGACTACTCAAGTGGAATATATATATATATTTTTTATAATTATCACATCATAGGTCACGTGGTGCAGCAGCCATGTTGGAAAAAGTTTGCACCTCGCTATCTCTGAAACCGCACCAAGGAAAGAATAGAAACTTGGCACAGAGCAAGAACTCCTCATGGGGAATCAGTGTGATTTTTTTTTTTTTTTTTAATGACTTCATAGGTGCCTTCGTTGTGATGTCATTTTATACGTAGAACGCTACATCTGATCAGTATGAAACTTTTTGAGGGTCATCTAGGGTTGAAATTGTCTCCAGAAATAAATTTGACGACGTCATCGGCCATGTGCTTCGGCAGCCATATATATATATATATAAATAAATATATATATATATATATATATATATATATATATATATATTATTTTTTCTTCAAAAATATTCTTCTCTGAAGTGGCTGAGCATAACAAGGTGAAACTTTACACATATGACTCCTTATCCATGAGGAACAAAAGGTTCCCACATATGACATCATGGGTCACATGGTTTGGTAGCCATATTGGATTTACCCTAAAACCTATAAAAAAAATCTTCTCCCGAACGGCTGGACAGATTGAGGGGAAACCTCACATAAATGTTCCCCACGCCATGGATGTATAAGATTGTTCAGGAATAATTGATAGGTCACATGGTTTAGCAGCCATATTGGATTGAAGAAAAATGTTAAAAAAAACCAATGTCACCCCCAGGGTGACCAGTATCTTGCCAAAATGTGAACATGAGTGACTTATTTATTCGATTTATTGTTACTCAAAAAATAAGGGTTTCGTCGACCTTGATGCTTGACCTTTTTGTGACCTTGACCTTTATATTTTCGTACGGTTAATGGTATCTCTCCAGGACCATTGTACATGAAATATCAAGAGATTTTGATGAGAACTGAGGAAATAAAATTTTCATGAAAAATCCGTTTTTTCGTCATGACGTCATAGCGTCAAACTTTTGACAGATCTGGAAAGCACTTATCAAGCACTTTCATATGAGGTATTACTCGATATGGTATCTAAGATTTCAAAATCTGACCTTGGGGTCAAAAACTTTCGACCTCCAGCGCTAACCATGAAGGTCAAGGCCGATCGCCACCAAAAATTAATCAGCTGAGTGCCAGACCATGAACTATATTCCCATGAAGTTTGACGACGATCTAATCAAAATTACTCAAAAAATAAGGGTTTCGTCGACTCCCCTGATTTGCGACAAAGTGACCTTGACCTTTGACCTTGACCTTGAAAATTTTATGCACTGAAAGGGACCTCTATAGGACTCTGATATGCGAAGTTACAAAAATTTCCAATGATAACTGTGCTCTGCAGAGTGATCGATACATGATTACAGACAAACAAATAAAAACAGTCACCCGCAGGGTGACCCGTTTCTTGCCAAAAGGTGACCACGTGTGACTTCTTTAAGGTCACACTGAGGTGAACAGAGTTGCTATCCACCAGGAGCGACTCCTTGAGGAATATCTGCCCACGAGAGATTCCGATGAGAATCGTTTTACAGAGTAACCATGAAAAATATGCGTTTGCCTCATAACGTCACCAAATGACATCATAATGTCTCAAGCTTGACATATCTAGAAAGCCATCATCGAGGTGTTCAATCTGAGGTACTACACGATATGGTTACTAAAACTTGAAAATTTGACCTTGGGGTCAAATATGTTTGACCTCAGGTGCTAACCATGAAGGTCAAGGCCAATCGCCACCAAAAATTAATCAGCTGAGCGCCAGACCATGAACTATATTCCCATGAAGTTTGAAGATGATCCGATCAAAATTACTCAAAAAATAAGGGTTTCGTCGACTCCCCTGATTTGCGACAAAGTGACCTTGACCTTTCACCTTGACCTTCAAAATTTTGTGCACTGAAAGGGACCTCTATAGGCCTCTGATATGCGAAGTTACAAAAATTTCCAATGATGACTGTGCTCTGCAGAATTTTTTTATACGTGATTACAGACAAACTAACAAAAAAAAAACATACAAGCTGACTAACATATCTTGCAAAAACTTCGTTTTGGCAAGATAAAAAGAAACATGCAAGCTCACTAACATCTTGCAAAAACTTCGTTTTGGCAAGATAATGTTTTCTCTGGAACTGCTTCATCAATTGATGTGAAACTTTGCAATTGTGATCTATTAGTGATGGGGAATACATGTTTTATATTTCAACTTTATCGGACACGTGGTCGAGCAGCCAGAATAATTTATTTATTTGATCAGGGTTCTTTCTTAGTTTTTTTTCTTTTTTTTTTACCTTCACATTCTGCGAAAGGTTATGTTTTGGTCGCTGTGTATATATTTATTTGTGAATATGTGTGGTTGTTTGTTATTCTCATAACTCAAAGTATTGCATGAAATTTGGTGGGATGATTCGTGAGTATCCAAGGACGATTTGATTAGATTTTGGGAGCGATCGGGTCAAAGGTCAAGGTCATGAAAAGGTCAAAAACACTCTTTTGAGCATAACTTCCTTCATAATACAGCTATCGACATGCAACCACCGCCATATTGTTCCATGACGAGATACCTTTCGGATATGTAGTGTCGGATTTGACGTAACGTCATCGGAAGTGCGTCTAAATGATGTCACAAGATGACGTAAATTTTCAATTTTCGATCTTATCAGTTTTGATCATACCGTTTTGTAGGACTTACCTTAAGGACGTCACACCAAATTTGACTTCGATCGGACTGACCGTTATGACGTCATTGACGTTTGAACATGACGTTTTTCAATTGTGGCTAAAATGTCCTGATATTTTACATTCAAATATCTATATAATTTATAAAGCAAAGTCTCCCAAATCCAGGCATTAGGATCAGTACCAAAATATCTGTTTATTGATGTCCAGGTTTTGCTAATTAACTCTGTCGTCAAGGTCAAAATATACTTGTAGGCATAGCTTCAGATCTAATAGAGCTATTGACATGAAACCAACGTTAAAATGTTCAGTGAACTACGAGCTTTCAGAATGGTGGTCCCCGATTGGACGTGATGTCCCCGGAAGTGCGTCAAAATGACGTCAAAAGATGACGTCATTTTTCAACTTTTTAATTTTTCAGTGTTTATCATTCCATTTTGTTGGACGGCCTTCAAAGAGGTTACACACCAAATTTGATGTCGATCGGACTGACGGTTGTGACGTCATGGACGTTTTCAAATGTGCCCGGAAAAAAGTTGCGGCGGCGAAGGTATGCGCTCTACTGAGTGCCCGTTCTAGTTAATTTAATTTTTTAATTTTTTTTGAATAAGGCTTACTTGGCTGAGGGTAGAGGAGTCGCAGCTGAAATGTGTATCCTATCCAGGTTCCTCTTGATGACTCCATCTTTGCTTTTTGTTTGTTTGGGTTCCCTCTGATTACTCCAATTCAGGACTGTACGTATTTGGTCTTCCATTTGATTTTAATCCCATTCTAAATCCAATTGAATAATAATAAGAAACGTCACGGGTCAGGATCAGGTGTCCAATCGAAGCGGGACGTCTTGGTACCCGGCCATCACTGCCAGCAGTTATAAAGTGGCAGTTCTAATTATGTCTCATTAATTGTGTCACACACCAGTACATAAACACCACACAAAATACACCACACAAAACAAGTCCTTGCAAGGGTCTACAATCCCTGATTGCTCTTTTTCTTGTTTCCTTTTGTTTCAGGTTTTGTTTTTTGGATTTGGTTGGCTTTTTTTCATGCGGAAACTTTTCAAAGACTATGAGGTAAGGCAAATTGTGATGTGTTATGATTTATATTTGTCATATTTTAATTACATTCAAAATAAAGGGTGTAAATCTCTGGAGTTGTAAAATTGCTCTGGGATACTGGAGGCATTGGCTGATTATTGGATCACTGTAGGCTTCTTTTGGGCATGGGGAGCAGGACAGCTCGTGTGAGAGGGTGACCCTGAAGATCGATTGGTATTCACACCACACAATCCCCTTTGTCATCTGTTTAATAATGCAGGAGCATCTGTCTGTCTGTCCATCCCCAAACTACTCGTTCAGTTTTAGGGCTCGCTCTGCCAAACTTTCTGTGGAACGTTTTGGGGATCCAGTGGGTGTCTGAAAGTGGGTGGGAGGTTTCATAAATTTCTCAATACAATTATGAGTTTGAGTTTTCACCCATATGAAGCTGCTCTCTATCCATATGTAAACGCATTCACGGGTTCAGCATCTGCAGTTCACCATTTATCTCATGGGGAAACATTCACTGGTTCGGTAATATCTAAATACAATTTGAGATTTTGCGTTTGCAACCGTAATATCCGTACAAATGCCGATCTTATATGTATGGATATTTCTCCAGAGAATTGAAGAGGAATCTGGTGAAAAGTCAGTTAACAGCTCATTATCTGATGTCAGCATCATTTGCCTTGATACACGTTTGGCAACGTTGCCTCATTGAAGACACAATATGGTTGAAGAAGGCTTGAGAGATGTCATTCCAGATCTATACCAAGGCCTGCCACAGTTGGGCAAATGTTGCCGGCTGGTTTTGAAGATTGTGCAATCATCGTTCCATTTCATCCCATACGTTCTATGGGAGAAAGATCAGGCGAAAAAGCTGGCCAGGAAAGTGTGGGAATATTCTGTTGTGCGATGAAGTTGGTGACCACTCGTGTGACGTGAGGGCATGTGTTATCCTGTTGAAGTGTGATGTGACGTCCACGAACCTGCAGGAAAGGGAGGACTTGAGAACAGAGAACTTCATCATGGTACTGCAGCTGGGTTCTGTGATGTGCGGTGATGCCTCCCATCCATCCATTGGGACCATATTCTGTGCAGAGCGTTGGTGCTGCCTAAGCAGTCTCCTTGGCTATTGGACACAATCCTGGACGGGTCGCTACTCCAACACAGGATCGCAGCAAGCTGGCACTCATTTTGCCGACCTCGGAAGGATGACGGGCGGAGTCAACCCCACCGTGTATTACTTCAACAACCGAGAGGGATTTGAACTGAGGATTCTTGGATTGCAAGCCTACCACCTTGACCATTAAGCCAACACCAGGCATGTCTCCCATACCATAATGCTCCCACCACCAAATGAGGATCGTTGCACAATGCATGCGTCAGCTTAACGCTCCCCTTCCTGTCATATAAGCGTGATAACGGCCATCACTCCTGTCAAGATGGAACCTCGACTCATCTGTAAAGAGGATATCAGCCCAATCTTGGCTCATGAACCTCAGACGTTGCCGACATCAAGCTATGCACGCATGTGGATGACTTGGTAAGAAAATCGGAGGTACTGCTGTTCGTCATGGACTGATGTTATGCTCACGTATTAGATTCCTGACAGTTCTGGCACTGATTGGTCGCAGGCCAGGGATGCTGTGAGCTGTCAAACTTGGTGTCTGTAACCGATTCCTGAGGTGCACCAACTGGGATCGGTTATCCTGCTGATGTGACGTCACAGGCGTTCTCAGAGAACGTGGATGATCTCTGATGTTGCCTGTTTGTTGATAACGTCTCCAGAGTGACTATGGTGTTCCGATGAACACCAAAGTGCCTAGCCAAAACGTTTTGTAGCCTTCCTGTCTCAAGCATGCTGTAGTCCCACAATTTTTATTTTCGGAAAGGTGTGGCATCACGTTTGTGATGTTTAGATGTCGATTCAAATGATTTTCACAGCTGGGATGGTTCACCTAATCATGTTGCATTGCGATTTGCTCAGTACCATGTGTACCACTGTCACGTGACTCGATACACGTGCATGGAAATTTGTGTGTACAGTGCACGTATGCACGTGCAAATTCTGGATATTCACTGGGAAAACTGATGAACATGTCGAAAAGGCACATGTTGGCTGACTATTATATTGCTCGGGTTCATGTCAGGGTCATTTTGTGTAAATATTTTTGTGGTGCTCAGGAACTTTTTCCCATTGGTATATAAAAGCAATCTCTGGCAGAGTCCTTGGATTGTATTGCAGGACTGTTAATATGTTTAGACGTTTATCCTTGAACTAACCTTCATTTGTTATTCTGTTTGTGTTATTTGTTATTGTGATTTGCTGTAACATCCTGTAAAACTATAAAGAGGCAAATTTGCTCCCAATCAACATTGTAAAGGTAAAATGATTTCTTGGAGCCAACAGCTTGCTTCTCATAAGGTGGTTGTTAGAAATGCAGGATTAAACGGGAAGCCAGGATGTTAAAGTTTAAGTTTTAGATGAGCATTCCTCCTTTGTTTCTGTCGGTGGTGTGGAGTATGGGGTTAAGTCGGACCAGAACCCTGGATATCATTAGCTGACATTTTAGAAACCGGGGAAGGGTGGCAGCCAATGAAATGTATCGGACAGCCTGTCTAAGGTGGAATGATTTGGGTGGAGGACAACCTGATGATTTGAAATTGTAGAGTTGTCTTTTGAGGTCTGAGCTGTATTGTTGATTCCATTACTTTGCTTATGATGAGATTGATCAGTCTATAGTAAAGGGTAAGTTTTGACACCATTTTAATGAATTGGGGCAAATGGAAATTTTTCGATGATACAGGCAGGTGGCCTGAAGAAAATAATGCAGAGAAGAGCAGAAGCAGTAGTAGACAAGGGAAATGAATTGTTTTCGTGTTTTGAAAAATACAATTCATTTTTATCTTTGAACAATTAAATGTTCCAATATAAAAAATATAATTTATGGTGGGGAAGTGGGGGTGCAGGATCCATTATACTTACCGTACATGTTTTGTCCCACATTTTGACTTTCTTGGCAGGTGCGGCATCGAGGAGTACAGCTTATTTTTTCCATGACCTTTGCACTGTCATGTACTATGTTTGAACTCATTATCTTTGAGATCCTTGGCTTGCTCAACACAAGGTAGTCACCTCCAAATGTTCAAGTTCTCTTTTACCACCGTGGTTGTTCTTTCTAGTCACACATGGATGGCATAGAATTCTGAGCTTGTGGCGTTAACGTTTTGTTCACTTTTCTTTTTTGTTATGTGCAGCTCACGTTACATGCACTGGAAGCTGAACCTCTACGTCATGCTGCTCTTCATTGTCCTCCTCGTACCATTCTACATCAGCTATTTTGCTGTCAGTCACGTGCCCTTATGTACGGGATTCGTGCAGCAGACGTTGTTGCTGTTTTTATTTTATTTTATTTTATTTTATTTTTTCAGGCTACACCGAGTCGCAGGTTCACTGACATCCTTCTTACAGGAGGGAAATGTTTCACTTCTATTAGGCCCGACCTATACAATTCCACTTTCATTCCTTGTGCTTCCCTTTTATGCTCTCTTCATGGATGCACCGATAAATTGCTGGTTTTCCTTGGGATCACCAACATCCGTAAAAGCATTATCAGGCTCGAGGTTACTCCTTCCCCCCACTAGCAATTTATTGTGCCTGTGACATTTAAAGGATTACAATCAGTGGCTTTGCGTTCCAAATGCTGCGTTGTCATGCACTTTCATAATTAAACACGAGGTGCCTTGCAATGCAGGACACCATTAGACCCATCAGAGCCTGCGCTGATTGCTAACCTATAGTTGTTTGTCCGTACTCCATGTCTTTGTAATGATTTTGCCGGGGTTTGAATCGCCGACCTGCCAAACTCAGAGTGGATGCTCTAACCATTAGGCCACTGAGCCTGGTTTGCTCATATGATCTTTGAAAAAATCAGTTAAAAAAAAAAATTAAATCAGTGAAACTCGAATGTAAAAAAAAATCTCTTCCATCATTTTTTTTATTTGTATCTGAAAGAGCAGAGCATGCTATATCGAGAAACGCTGTATATGATGTGAATTGCGGTTGAATGTGGCAGTGATTATGTGCCCATGCTGCTGCAGTGTCCAGCCAGAGGTTACCTGCTGCATGCACGGTTTGGGGCTCCTTTATGCTGCTCTTCTGGAAGATTGGTGATCCCTTTCCCATCCTCAGCCCCCGCCATGGTACAAAGAAAACCCGCAAACACACAAACGCTGGTTTTGGGGTGTTAAAACTCATTTTAAAGGTAATTGAAAATCTGTTCACTTTCCGAACGGCAAATATATATGTAGTTGCAAAAAAAAATAAAATAAAAACCGGTTGGGGATATTGTAATCGTCTGTCTGTCTGTCTGTCTGTCTGTCTGTCTGTCTGTCCGTCAATCTCCTAAATGGTTGTGCATAAATTCACCAAACTAGATGAGAAGGTACAAGAGCAGTATCTTTCTGGGTCCTCCCCTCGGGGCCTTGGGACCCTGGGGCAGGGTTAAAAGTTCAAATTCCAAACATTGTAATTGTGGGCGCATTTTAAAACATTTTTAATAATCATTTCATATGCATTCTGTGGCTGCTGGTTGCATCATTGGTGGGATTGCGGCTATGCCACTGATGCAGTTCCCCCCAGTTTCTTGTAAGCTGGTAAAGTGCTCCCTCACCTATCGCGGTTAATGCGTTCCAGACCCACACGCGATAGGTGAAAATCCGCGAAGTAGAAACCACATATTTATTTAAATATATTTGAACACATTTTAAACGTATTTTAAATCATTATACAGCATCCACACACTCTTATTAACCTTCCCCACACACATTTAATCAGTTATTAAAAAAAAAATTAAATTTTCATTGGAAATGCGACTTCATGGGGCTGCAAAGCCGAAGGCCAAAAATAATTTTTAAAATACTATATTGTACTATAAAATATAAAAAACGTATTATGGGTACTGACCTATGAAGATACGACGATGATGATAGCTGTGCAGTACTGATGATGCTTAAGATGACGATGATGAGATGAATGTAGTACTGCACAGCCAAGAAGAGCATTAAATCTCTTCTACTGGAGGCGCCTCTTCATCAGGAAAACCAAGGAAAAGTGAACCGCGATATAGCGAGGGAGCACTGTACTCATTTTTCAGACCTCGGAAGGATGGCAGGCTGAGTCAACCCATCCAGTGTTATTTAATGGCATGACAGAGACTCAAACTCAAGACCCTCAGATTTTAAGCCAGCCACCGTAACCGTTAAGCCAACACCAAGCTTAACGTTTTTATTGAAACTTTGTGTCTGCAATCAACCTTGGGGGACGCATGAAATGTGTAACTTTTTGTGGATTTGACCCCCTGGTTTATGCCCCAGAGAGGAGGGACATCGGGTCACAGGGGTCAAATCAGAAGATTTTTTTTTGTTTGATATTGGGTCATTCCTCGTGTAACAGTTTGCCATCGTTTTACTTTGCTTGAGATTGGGAGCGTGTGATTCGCCATGGCGTGCCAACAACTTCGCACTGATTCTCATTGAAATTGGGAGTTCCAAGTCCCAGAGGCAATTGATTTGAAATGAACCATAGTTTGCTTTTTTGTGGAATGTATGTAGAACAAAGTTAAATATGGTGTTCTCTGCTGTGTAAAACATAATGAGATGTCTATTGGAAGAGATGACAAGGACTTGAACATTTGAAGAATTATTCTGTGTTGTCTTCCCTCTGCAACTGGGAGCCAGTGTAATTGGTTTAACATGGGAGTTACATGGGACCGTTTAGGTTGCTGAAAGATCAGGCGAGCACACTTGTTCTTCACTATGTCATCGATACTCCCTGTTCAGTGATTCCATCAAGTAAAGAACTACCCTAATCCAGATTTGAAAGCATAAGTGCACGAGCAAGTCAACATTATGACCAGTACCCCTTTTATGTACTTCCTGATGTGATTCAGATTTAAATCTGCCAATTAAGAGCGACATGAGTGTGTGACCTGATCAGACATCCTCATGCCATGATCTAACATCACTCCTAAATTTTAGATTGTATGGGAATGAGGGATCTCCTGACCATCAAATCTGAAAGTATAGATATTTAATTACAAAGCTGTTTGTCGTCGTTTGGTTAATAAAACGGAAAACCATAAACGGCAATGGAGTCATCAGAAGGAACCTAAATATGTAGAGCATAGTTGGAGTCATCAGGAGGAACCTGGATAGGATTTGAGTTTCAGCTACTACTCCACAACCCTCAAACCCATCCAGGCACAGGCAAGTGAGTCTTACAGACAACTTTCTGCAATAATTCACTTCTCCTCAGACAGATAGATAAAGAAAAAGAAGAGAAGAATAATTTGTTTTTACTAGTATTCAGCAAGCCTAGTGTTGGCTTAGCGACTCGGGCTTAGGATCCAAGGGTCCTGAGTTTGAGCCCCGTTGGCTGCTGAATTAACACCAGGTGAGCTTGACTCAGCCTGTCATTCTTCCGAGGTTGGAAAAATGAGTACCGGTGTACTGGTGGAGGGGCACAGCATCAGCAGCACAGCTGTGCTTCCAATAAATTATTGCGACCTGGCAGCCAAGCTGCCATATGCAAGAACACAACGATAATTCAGCTTCAACTTACTTCGTATCAGGTCATTTGGAGAGCTTACAGTGAGCACAAGCAGTGTCATCAGGTCTGGTCAGATCAAAGATTGCATTCAAATGAATATCGTCCGCATAAACAATGGGATGCAAAAGTATGAGTCAAGAAAGAAGTTTATTAATTGAGATGTAATGACAAAATAAATAATTATAATATGAAACCAAAAACATGTTCAAGGGATTTCCATGAAATCCATCCATCCATTCGGACCATACTCTGTGCAGAGCGTTGGTGCCGCCGAAGCAGTCTCCTTGGCTATTGGGAACAATCCTGGACGGGTCGCCACTCCGACACAGTATACCAGCATGCTGGCACTCATTTTGCTGACCTCGGAAGGATGACAGGCAGAGTCAACCCCACCTGGTGTTAATTCAACAGCTGAGCGGGATTTGAACTCAGGACCCGAGGATCCCAAGCCCACTACCTTAACCATTAAGCCAACACCAGGCATAATTATCCATCCATCCATTAGGACCATACTCTGTGCAGAGCGTTGGTGCCGCCAAAGCAGTCTCCTTGGCTATTGGGAACGATCCTGGACGGGTCGCCACTCCGACACAGTATACCAGCATGCTGGCACTCATTTTGCCGACCTCGGAAGGATGACAGGCAGAGTCAACCCCACCTGGTGTTAATTCAACAGCTGAGCGGGATTTGAACTCAGGACCCTAGGATCCCAAGCCCACTTCCTTAACCATTAAGCCAACACCAGGCATTCATGAAATCTTAAGAATATAATAACACTTATGAGAGGAAAAATCAAATCTGTCTACGTATAATCAATAATTATCAGTGTGACCTTTTGCCTTCAACTGACTCGACTCCATTTGGGATTGATTTGAATAGCTTATGGATTATGTTTGAGTCAGTCTTTTCCCAACAGTGTTGTAATGCATGCCAGAGCATAGTCCGACTGCTCACATAAATTTTATATTTCTCTCAAATGTATTCACCCTTCATTTATCGACAGTGTCCGTCAGTGGTAACTATATAATGAATTAATGTGGGTACATATTTTCAATATTAAGACAAGTTCGTGTTTGAAACCTTGATTTGAGAAAGCTTGGCATTGATTTAAGTGGACTCGTACTTTTGCACCACACTGAATATGATTCTGGATGGGATGTTGACTTATTTGTACAATACCATGGATATAATATGTGAACAGGTGTAGCCGATAAGAGACCCTTGAGATGCACCTCATTTTAGGTGTTGGCCATCCGAGAAAGAATTAGCAATATGGACCCTGCTTGATTTGTTCGTGAAAATAGCACGAAAAGCAGAGGACACATCAAGCATCAGTATGAACACTGGCTGTTTAAAATCAATGGCACAATGGGAATTTTTATATATATATATATATATATATATATATATATATATATATATATATATATATATATATATATATATATATATATATATATATATATATATATGGCAGGAGCACACAAACGACAGCAGCAGTGTTTTCGTAGCAGACGCTAATGTAAACGCATGCTCCAAATCCTTCCTCCCATCCCTAATGATGGGCTCTTTGCAAGTTACATCTGCAACACTAGCATATCTTTGCATTGGTTGTAAAAACATGAGTAAAAGTTGACATCAGCACAGTTCAGGAGTTGAACTTGGGATCACTGTATCGTGAGATTTGCTAAATAATTATTTTGGATTGGCCAACCTTATTCGATATATGTGTAATAGGCTGCATGTTGTTCATGTATTTGGCTAAATGTTGGTTGGTTCGTTTGTTCATGCGTATGCGGAATTTGGCTGAGGTTGAACCTGTTTTTTTTTTGTCTGAGGTTTTGTCAACCCCGACAAAAAATGTCATTTTTTCTAGCTGCATAAACCATCCCCCACCAGCTGTGTGCATAATGCAGCTCTAAAATCATCTCCCACCAGCTGTGCATAAAACGGCTGTGCCGCTTATGCAGTGCCCTCTGCTGGTTCGGACAGAGATTTGGAATTTGTTAATGGTGCCGGCGATCGCTCACCCATTCTTCCCGAATGACACCGTGGGATCTTCAACGTCAGCAACGAATGCCGGCAGACAGAATGTGTGTTTAACGTCCATCCGAGGGACGGCACACACATTGATGATTTGCCCTGCTTGTGAAACACTGCAAAGACAGTTTTCTAGCTGAGTCGGGATTTGAACCCGGGCTAGACAGCTGAGAGGCGATTGTGCATACTTGTATGCCACCCTGTCAGCCCTAAGTATTGGTAATCACGTGGCTATTGATAAACATTTTGTGAAAATAAACATTGCCATGTGTTTGGTGCCACCAGTATTTTTGTTGGCGAACAGCCCTTCCAAAGGGTGCCCTTCCAAGCTTAATGGGTTGTAACGTATGATGGAATGATGTTTAATTGATGGGGATTTTTCACATTATTATTTGTATGCATTTTAGGAGTGCTGTCAATTGAGCAATTGATCAGCCGTGTTGGTGTGGTTGGTGTGACACTCATGGCCTTGCTTTCGGGCTTTGGTGCTGTCAACTGTCCTTACACTTACATGGCGTACTTCCTAAGGTATGTCATTATGCCACCCACCCAGCTTTGTCAACCCCGTTTCACAGCAGTTTTTAATTTATTTATTATATGTATACGTGGTCGAGGCTTGTGTAACTGGAGCAGACAGTTTGGTGCTTTGCCTTTGTGAAAGTCAAATCGATAATAATTTTGTTTTTCCACTTCACTTTAAGAATTGCCTGCACCAGGATCACTGCACAACATGACATTGCATTCAGTGAATGTGGGGACAATATACATTCTGAATAGAGGGTAATAGTTGTAACCTATTGTGTTGAAGAACCACTTAAAGAAGAAGTATCATCTTGAGGATTTACCGATGATTATTTTAAAAGATCTGGGTTTTTGGATGTTCTCGGAAGGAGGAAAGGCCGAGGAGATGGAATTTTATTTAGTGCATTTAATTAACAAATTGCGTCTGGCACTTCAAATTTTACAGGCAAGACACCAAGAAGTTGATCAAAGTCGCATGTTGCACACTATTTACGTTATTGCTCATAAGCATGTCGTGTTCTTTCGAGAAGTCCCTTGGGGTTTATAGCACTGGCGTGTTAGAAGAGAGTGTCATTTGTTATTCATACCCTCGTTCCATATCGATGCTGATAATTTCCTGTTTCCTTTTTCTTTTTCTTTTTTTTTGCAGAATAGTTACTGATGCTGATGTTGTTTCACTGGAGCGCAGATTGCTGCAGACACTCGACATGATTGTCAATAAAAAGAAAAGGTAACAGTTTCTCATTCCAACTACAAATGCAACCCAATATTCGTGGGAATCTGAAACCAAAATTTAAAACGAGTCATGTTGATATGCCAATGTTCATGCATAGCCATCTTCTTGAGAAATATGAATCACAAATTACCTGCCAGCCAGTGCTGGAGACCCTTACAAACATTACAAACTCTTGTTCCCTATTAATGGGTAAATTTCATCCACCACCAACCTGATGATGGTGTTAACAACGCATCAATTTCATATGATGGATTTCTCAAATTTCCCAGATGCTGGTCTATTTATTAACAGCAAATGTAAAACAAAATTTTGAGGTCTGTCCAAGATATGTCAATACGTTTTTGAGCTCATAACATGGATGAATATTCACAAAAGAGTATATTTTGTTATTTTATGAAAGCCGCTTTGAAGAAAAAAATAAAAGTAAAAAAAAAAACATCCAAGATTTTAGGGTCTTGAATTTGAGCCTCTGTCATGCCATTAATTACACTAGGTGGGTTGACTCAGCCTGTCATCATTCCCAGGTTGGCAAAATGAGTACCAGCATACTGGAAACGGGGCACTGCATCAGCGGCACAGCCATGCTCCCAGCAATGATGCAACCAGTAGCCACATGCTGCATATGAAATAATAAAAGAACATTGATTTTACCTGCTAACCACCCTGAAAAGCAGGAAGAAGCTGATGTTTCTGGCATTTACTCTTTGTTAATCCCTTTTTTGCTCTGATGAAGGGTTAATGTCTGAAACATGAGCTTCTACTTGCTTCCCATGTGGTTAGCATACCACATTCACCATTCTATTGATTTCATCCATTACTTTCAAAAATACCGCACTCGAATTTCAAAATTCTTCTGAAAATTGATCATTTTATTAAGTTTATGACTTGTGTTGAGGATATAAGCAATAAATAATTTTTAACAGAAGGTTGGGGGGGGGGGAAATGTCTCAGTGATCTCATATATGCTGCCCACTGCAATCCCAATGAGGTTGTCATCATTGGTTAGATATTTATCGGTATGCCATCCTGATGAGGGAACATAAGCCTGAAATCCGGATCGGCGGTTTCGGTTTATGTTTAACTGATGTTGACCATGTAATATTTGCCTGTTTGACAAAGTCACTGGGCCAAGGCCTCTGGGTTGGAGGTGACGCTTTGGTGTAGGACTATGTCCAATGGAGATCGCTGGAGTGCTCATACACTCCACATGTTTCGATTTACCCGCCGATCAGATCACGTGCCTTCTGGTTGAATGGTTTGCATTCGCGGGAACAATTGTCTGGGTGGCACACGGACAGTTGTTCTTTGCAGATTATGCAGTTTTACCATGAGACATAATCTGCGACGATGCTCACCATAACAGTCAGGAGGTGCGTATGATGTGTGTATATATGCGTGTGCATATACTGTGAAACTCCGACATGCGTGCATTCGACATTTGCAGACCCCCCCCCCCCCCCCCGTATTCATGGTCTATAAAATGTGACCTGCTTCTGTCATGGCCCCTGTGCTTCACGGTTTTTGCGGCTGCATAAACCATCCCCCACCAGCTGTGTGCATAATGCAGTTCTAAAATCATCTCCCACCAGCTGCACATAAAACGGCTCTCTGCACGCATAAACCACCTCCTTTAGAAGAACTTCAACATAGCGCATTGCATCAGCACCATCAAAGACTCACTGGATGAAGTGAAAGCCTCCACAATCGATGCTCGCTGGCAAAACCTATGTCTCCAGGCAGTGAAAGATATGTCAATAAGTTTTTTTTTTTAATTTTTTTATTGACAAAACGCTGGCAAAACCAATCAAAAACTCCTCAAGCACTTCAGAGGTTTTCCCGCCACCACGGAAGAGAGGCGAAAAATTACCAGGTTGGCATGGGAGATGGGAGGAGAATAGCTTGATGAATTGGAGGAGCTCATCACTTGAGCATGGGGAGGAAGTGACTGAGGAGGAAGGCAGTGAAGAGAAGGAAGAGGTGGCAAGGCCTAACCCTGACCGTTAAGTTCCTGGTGGTGGGGCTGCAGGATATGAGGTTAGTCTCTGACAGGTCACAAGATGCTGACCCAGTGATGGAGTGGTACCTCTATTTCAAGAGGGGATTGGATGATTTTTGCTCCCATACAAGGAGCTACACAGGAACCTGCAGAACTTGGCAAAACAGTTGTCGATATGCCTATTTTTACCATGGCATTTGACTCTGTCAATAGGAGGGATTTTCAAATTGTTTTCTACTCCTCAACCTCCTCACATTTATGTCATTGCTGTGATTGGTCGCCAGACTGTCCACGATATCAGTAACCAATCACAGCTCGAGCACTTCAGAGCTCCTGTCAGAGTTAGGCTGCATCCAGGCACATGGTCAGTCTGTCTTCACCGTTTAAACAGTCATGCACAAAGGACATGTCTTCGTTTGGACATGTCTTCGTTTGGACATGTCTTCGTTTGGACATGTCTTCGTTTGGACATGTCTTCGTTAAGATATGCATCGATTTGTGTTTGTCATCTTTAACTGCAATGTCACCTTACATTGTGTAGTCAAGCTGACAGGAATTTTTATCTACCTTTTTTATTGAAGAAATCGACGTCATGACATACAAATAGATATTTGCTCTCTTCTCTGAAACTGCACATGCACGATTTTGATGAAACTTGATTCCAACCTTCATCACCCATGATGTACTAAAGTGTATTGACCGCGTCAAAATCTGCGCTCATTATCGGGGTATGCGGGGTGCTTTTGACCCCACAAAATAGGTATTTGTTCTCTCTTCCAAAGCTACACACACAATTTTGATGACACTTGATCACAACATTAATCACATGTGACAGACCAAAGTTTGTTCATGGCATTAAAAAAAATAAGAAATCAGGGTCTCGGGGGCTCTGCGTGGGGCTTCAGCCCCCCAAAATAGGTATTTGCTCTCTCCCCCGAGACGACGCACTATTTCAATTAAACTTGACCACAACCTTCATCACCCGTCTCTCTCGATCGAGGGCAGCCTGTGGCTGCTGGTTGCATCATTGGTTGGGACGCGGCTATGCCGCTGATGCAATGTCCCCCTTACCAGTATACTGGTGCTCATTTTGCTGATCTCGGAAGGATGACAGGCTGGGCCAACCTCCTGGTGTATTTTAATTCAGCAGCCAACGGGGCTTGAACTCAGGACCCGAGGATCCCAAGCTGCCACTCTAACCACCAAGCCAACACCAGGCTTTTCATCACCCGTAATGTACTAAGTGTAAGCCCCTCCACCTCAACATTTAACTCTCAAACTCCAACTGACAAAAATACAATTGATTGGTAGCCGACCGGTATGATCGTTCATAACCTTGGATTGCAGTTGTTAGAGAAGGATTGACGTCGTTTGTTCATGGCATTAAAAAAGATCAGGGTGTAAGGTGGTCTGTGGCGGTTTTGAGTGACTTTTGCTCCTGATCCAGGTGAGCTCAGGACACGCGGTTTTATTTTTGTAGTCATCCCTGGGATGGTGTTTCAGATCTCCGTGAGGTTTTTCTTTATCATTCCCTGCAGAGCGTCGTGGCACGATCAACATGCACTATCATTGTAATGGATTCAATCAACATGGTCTGTATTTGTCTCTGTCTCTGTCTGTATCTGTGTCTGTGTCTCCATTATTTCATTGGTCAAATTCATACATTGAAGCGATCAACATGCACTGTCATTGTAAGTTGATACAAGGATGGACAGGCAACGAAACAACCATTATTCAAAGAAGGATGAAGGGGTGGCTTCACATGATTATTGTGACCATCCCTAACTTGTTTACAACCCTTTTGGCACATCCTTTTACATTAGGAAAATAAGTTTTTATCACTTGTAACATGAAGGATTCAGATAAACTGAACTAATACTGTTCGTGTACAAATAGGGTGAATATACTGATTCTGGCTCACTTTTCCCCATGTAAATGAATGGAGGATTTTCAGCGATTCATTTTTTTTTTCCCTAAAAAGTAAACCCCCTTTTTATCCCAAGGTATATTTATTTGTCTCCCCTTTTAACCTAGGGGCACTCTATTCAAATAACCAATGCAATAAGATAAATATTTGTTCAAGTAGCAAAGGAGTAATGTGATTTGTTAAAGGTGATGCTGAAGAAATATCTGAAACGTGTAAGCCTCGGGACACTCTTTTTCAAATAACCAATGCATATTGTTTAGCTCACTCATTGAACCTATAAACATTTGTTCATTATCAAATTCCTTCAATAGTTTAATTTTGTTTGCACAATAATCGCCATCTAAAATATTTCAAAATAAAACATTTGAATCTTTATATTTTTCAAGATACCCCTTTTGTGTCATTATGAAATGATATACTTCTCTTAATGATCTCATCTGACCACCTCCTGAGTTGCATATCATTTTGAGATTGTAGTAAATTATTTTTCCATTGTTCAATTGATAACCTTCAAAGTTTTCAGTCCATTCAAGGATATTTATTATTTTCTTTACATCCTCGAACTTACTAGTTTTTAAATTGATTCACTTATTTGTTTTATTTACCTTTGTTTTAGTTATTTTTTCAATTAGACTTATTTGATATTTTTCACATTCATTATGTTTTCCATTTATATACCAAAACTGAGATTTTCTCCACTCTTTAGTTTGATTAATACTTGGTTCGACCATTTATATATTGTGAAAAAGACGGCGGTAGCCCTTAAAAACCCTAACCCATCTTTCCGTCGTTAAAACACAATCTATTCTATACAATCTGTCATACAATATCCATATGGAACACAATGTATTCCATTATCTAAAATAAATCTCTTATCATCAAAGGCTCCTAATGCCTTTTTATTTACTTCTTCACTATATATCTTGTGTTTATAACTTCTTATTGTATTCATTTTCCTATATTCTTCTTTCTTATTCATCAAACAATTATAATAATTTCTAAAAGTTATTGATTTCTTTATTACATATTTCTTTATTCCCTTTAACCTTTTATAAATCTGATCACAATACTTATAAGCATATGCCTTTGCTCTCAATCCAATAAACTCACTCATTACTTTTCCACCCAACTCATCCTTAAACTTACCAATAACCTTTTCATTCTTTTTTGAAAATAACTCACTCTTCTTACTAAAATTACTTGTATCATATACTCCAATATTTTTCTTCATATCTTTATAAGCATCATCAGTTTTTATATCTTGGATAAAACTATCAGTGTCCATATACAACAATGAAACATTTTCACTATACTCTTTCTTTAAGCCATTATACAAATAATCATACATCAATATCTTTGATAAATCAAGAACTGCTGTTCCAATATAAATTGGTTTATCCATTACAATACTTTCCTTTTCCATATGAATAGCAGAAAAGTTCTCTGAAAAAACCTCTTCTCTCTTAAAACTTGGTTTATTTATCAATCTCGAAGCTTCTTTCCAAGATGTTGCAAATCTAATGTTTTGCCTGTTTCTAACATTCTCCATTGTCTTTCCAAAGACAGCATTATTCATCAATTTATAGAATTCCCCTTCAAATTTTACTTTTGTATTTGTTCTCATATCTGTATTGAATTTAATATACTTTTTCATCCAAGGATTTTGTTTAAATTTTAAAACTTTGAATTTTAGCTACTCTCAATCCTTCTCTCAAAAAGTGTTTCAAGCTTCTCTGATGCAAAACATATCCCTCTTTATCATAGAATGTTGTTAATAACTTTTTTGTTGATTTGCCTTTAATATTAAAACTTTTATGATAATCACTTAACCATTCTTTCTTTGGGGTTTCTTTCTCACATGCAAAAGGAAGGTCTTTATGCTTATTATGAAGATCACTCGGGTACCTCAAATCAACTTCAAAATAATAACCTTCTTCTTCCTCATTCAATTCCTCTTGAGAAGAAATAACAATATTCATCAAAGCCTTTTTATAATCCTTTTCTTCCACCCACTCTAATTTACCATAAGGCAGAGATTGAGACATTGCCCATCCATACAAATTATTAGCATCAAAATACATCAAATAATTACTATCTTTTTCACTATCATAATTTGGGAGATATTTATTATTTGCTTTAGCATATCTTTTTGAACATACTAGTGATATTCCACCTCCCTTAGACTTCTCAATCATCAAAAGCATATCGACATCACTGATTAAATCTATATCTTTTTTTTGTCATTTTCATCATTGCACTCCAAGCAAAACCATGAGCTGTGAAATAGTGGGCAGGATCTAATCCATAACAATTTTTATTATGGCAGAGTGATCTTAAAGCTTCAAACACATCAGCTAACAATAAAACATCTGTTTTTAGATACAAATCATGATATTCTCCAAGGTTCTTTATCTTAAATATTTTCCAAATTTTTTGTGCGTGTTTATATTCCTTATCACTTATCTCCTTTTCATAAAGGTTATAATAGAAACTTTCTTTTGAAGGAAGTCGTGCTTCTTTAAATCTCATAAATGAATCCATATAATCATTAGTATAAATTCCCTTACTTGTAAGAATTTTCTCTTTACTTTGAATTTTATTCCTTGTTTGAATTTCCTCTCGAGTTAGAATTCCCTATTTAATCAGAATTTCATCTTTAATCAGAATTTCCTCTTTAGTTAGAATTTCATTCATTGTTTGAATTTTCTTTATAATTAGAATTTAATCTTCAGTTAGAATTTCTTCATTAACTTCCTCATTAATTAGAATTTCCTCTTGACTTTGAATTCTCTCTTTAATCTGAATTTCCTCTTTTGGAAAGAATGAATTAAGACTTGGAAAAGAGCCCGTGGAGCTTAGATTTGATGCTTGGTCAGCTAGTGGTGTTCCCATAAACTTGCAAGAATCGAGAAACCTAATACGAGTTAAAGGTTTTGTGAATATCATTTTTGTAAATGAAATATACTTTTGACTTGTGTTTGTTATGGCAGAAATATTCCCTGGTGTTTTTGAAAGTTCATTTATAAATAGATGTGTATCATAGTTGGTGCTGCTGTGAAGAAAGACTGGAATAAAAGAAGGAAATTCATAATTAAGATTACAACAGGAATGAGCAGGACCTCTATATTTTCCAGTAAGATGACAATGATCCCGAACTTTAGACTCCTCAATTTCCTCCTCGCAAATATGACAGATATTGTTCTTTCTAAATTCTAATTTTTCTTCTTCGGTTAATTTCATCGTTCATTTGTTTCTTTCATTAATTTAGTTGGTCTTATACAATCCTTTTCTTATCGTTTTACAAACTCTTGTGAAGCTTTTTTTCCACTATAATGTTCAAATTTATTATACTTTTCTCCAAGAGATGATTTGATATAACAACAGAAACCACAAGGAATATGTTTTTGATATTTATTTGTATGTGATTCTTTTGGATTAGGAGAAGCAGTATTTATCTTTTTTAGGATACATTCAAAGTCAGCGTATATCACAAAAGGGTACATGATAGATTTATTTTAATCTTCAAAAGAAATCTTTTCACCAGGTTTAGGCATTGTAATTACAGCTGATTTATGATTACTACAATATTTTGAATGTTGTTCTAATCGTTATTTTGTATGAAATGAATTAAGACATCGCTTACAAGGATATATTTTGTTTGCTGTTCTGAATACCTGAGAAGAGATTAATCTTGATAAATTATTGATGTATGTGTAATGTGAATTCTTTCCAACACTAAAATATGAAAGATCAATGTGTGTTTCTTCATTTTTATAGTTGTTTGAAATTTTTGGTTTCGTTATATTTGAGATATCCCTTATTGTCGGGTTTTCCGGCTGTCTGTCTGTGTGTGTATGTGTGTCTGCAACACGAGGCTCCACAGCACGAACCAGCAAACCAATTTCGATGAAACTTTGCCAAGAGGTGGAATATATACTGGGAATGTGCGCGTTTGAATTTCGTTACCAAGCAACCACCCTTTGCTGTGTAGCGGCCGAAAAACCGCGTACAGTATTTTCAATACTTGTCCTTCAGTTTTGAATATAGAGAAACGAGACGTCGGAATTAAACACTTAGAGATATTTAGAAAATTTCACTCGATCCGATTTTTGATTGAGGTTTTATTTTTCAAATGGTAGTCCTTCAAAAATCGGGTGTCTATTTACCGTCATTTAAGGTGTGTATACAGTGTTTGTAAGGAACTACACCGTCGTTCCACCTTCGATCTCTCCTCGATACAAACGTTATTGACCAAAGTGAAAAGGATCCAAAATAAATGGAATCACCGGCATTTCTGTCTGTGGATTTCTAATAATATGTTTATTTATTCACCGAAAACGATTCCAGGACCCACACACCACCTCCAATTATTTATTTATTTTCCGAAAACGATTCCACGACCCACATACCACCTCCAATTATTTATTTATTTACCAAAAACAATTCCACGACCCACACACCACCTTCAATTATTTATTTATTTACCGAAAACAATTCCATGACCCACACACCACCTTCAATTATTTATTTATTTACCGAAAACGATTCCCCACCCATACACCACCTCCAATTATTTATTATTTAAAGTGGGAGTGGTGTAGGAAAGTGGGCATGGCTTATGGAAAGTGGGCGTGGCTTATGAAAAATATTGTGTGGCTCAGGAGGTGTGGTCAAACAAGAGCATTGAGAGAAGTTTATCGGGTTTTGTGTGTGTGTGTGTGTGTGTGTGTGTGTGCGTGTGTGCGTGTGTGCGTGCGTGCGTGCGTGCGTGCGTGCGTGCGTGCGTGCGCGCGCGCAACGCGAGGCTCCACAGCACAAACCAGCAAACCAATTATTTTTCAAATGGTAGTCCTTCAAAAATAGGGTGTCTATTTACCGTCATTTTTTATGAGTGCCAGTTGGCAAAATACGCAATAGGAAAAATCTTGCCAGGTAGAGGAACAATGGTATGTGAACCAATACGTCTTGGCAATGAATCTTCGTCGGTGGATCGGTTAGAATGAAAAGCATCGTATCCTAGCGAATCCCTCATCGCCTACCGGCTTGTTAATATTTGAACTTTGTATCCGTTAATCCATATGCATTAATAGAAAGATTATTCTTTTTCTCAAATTTAGGAATATCTGTTAGTGGCATTGGGAATTTAAAATCTTTAATGTCCAAGGTATTCTCATGTTTCATATATTGTTTTACTCTTTCCGAATTACATTTTGGTGGATGTAAGTGAGCAAGAACAGACCAGAGAAAACATTTATTATCTTTGTTATTAATATTAACAACTGCCTTCTTTCGTTTTATTTCTTTTGGTAATTCAATATAAGAAGAAGCTTTAAGAGGGTTTGATTTTAGAACGTATATATATATATATATATATATATATATATATATATATATATATATATATATATATATATATATATATATATATATATATATATATATATATATATATACACAAAGATTTTTAAAATATTGAATAAACTTCCTACCATTGTATTATCAACATCCTCCTCTTGTCTTGATAGTTCTTCATAAACCCCACTATTCAAAAAATCTTGAAATGATGTTATAAAATGAAGATCTGTTCTCATATAAGGAGTTTGTTCTTCATCTTGTCTTTTCATATTCATTTTCACTCCCATATAAAACTTTAAAGTTTTCTTTTCTTTTAATGTCTTTCTAATAACCTTTTCAACATCAGGTTTCACTATTTCAATTGATTCAGCTATTGATGATGGACCGGGTTCTCCAAATTGAAAAATCCTTATTTTTAAATGCCCCATCAGTGTTTTCAATATAATAGTCTCTCTTTACTTTAAACTCATTTTTCTTGTGTTTTTGTGATTGAATATGTCTATTATAACTACTCTTCAAAACATCCTTTGAGCAGATATCACAATGTTTTCTTTCCAACTCAAGAGGAGATATTTGATGAAATAGATTAAATGTGTGTTTGTTGGTTCGAAGGTGTTTTTTATAATGTTTATATTCGTGATTACAAGCATCGCAGTACGTTGTATTCACCATATTTCTATAATAAAACTTTGCTTAAACTAAAATTTTCTTGATGAAAATTTCGTTTAATTTATAGGTGAATCTGTGCTTCAAACCATTTTATCCTCCAACTTTTTTCACTTGATAAATACAATGTTTCAAGACACAAAAGACAAGTTTCAATCAATCTCTTCATTTGTAAAAGATACTGAGAAATATGTCAAGGAAGTAAAATTGAACAAAGATAAATATAACAACTATTGGATAAAAACAATTATGGTAAATAATATGAGTTCTTCAATTTCCTTCAGTGGAAGGACTTTTAGTATACCTGGAAGAACATCAATTTAAGTATCTCTAACAAAAGTTTCTCCTCTCCTTCTGGTAATATATTCAAAACTAGAAAAAGCAATGAAACAAGAAAAAGTATCAAAAAATAAAAACCTTATGGATGAAGCTTTAGAAAGAAAAGATAAGACCATCTGTAATATGCAAGGAGAAATTTGTATTTTTTTTTCAACAACCCAAAATATGTAAATCCTGATTAAATAAAGGATGTTAATATATCAGGTGAAATGACATTTCGTTAAGTAGTTAAGTATCATTGTAAAATTACCTTTAAGATAAAAATTGTAGCAGTTGAATCTGTTAATGCAAAAAGTTTATCGATATCGATGGTAATATTTTTTTCTACTAATTAAATGAGTCAATATTCAACTGAATATTTTAAAGATTATGATACCGAGAGTTTGCATTCAAACGACAATTATTATACCGAGAGTTTGTGTTCAAACGATCGTTATGAAAGTAGTTTTATAGATGATTCTGAAAGTATCGAAGATGATATCGAAGATGAATTTCAGTTTAAGTAAAGTTTTACTTTATAAATATGATAGACTTCCCTGATTCTCCATGTGACAAATTTGAGAATTGTCCTGCGTGTGAAATATGGGGTTAAACACAGAGTCAAAAGCCTATAAACAATGTACATTTTGTCATTATCTTCTAATAAATGATAATAAAAAAATTAAAAAGGAAAGTAATTCTTTTAGATTTACACCAAAAATGAATTACTTAAGAAGATTGAGAGAAATGAATGTAAAGTATGAGGGTGATAACACACCTTTCCTTACAAGGGAAGAAACTGAACGTATTCGAGAAATGTTCAAAGGATTGTTATATATTATTCGTGGATGTGATTTTCAGTGAAATATCAACACAAGATATTGCATAAATAAAATAATGGATTATCTTGAAATTAAACGTGAACTTAGGATAAAATATAGGGTTTCTAAAAAAGCCAACAATGAATTAAATAACCTGTTTTCCAAATATATAAATGAATGATTCTTTACCCATTTGGGAAAATAAGATAAAATTTAACAATCATAAAAATCTTCCAAATTCATTGAGATGTCTCATAGTTGGTTCACGCGGATGTGGAAAAAAACCTGTTTACTTTTGAAGATGCTCCTGACTCCCAACTTTTTAGATTATGATAATTTTCACAAAGTCGAGTTTTCAACCAGAGTATCAACTACTCTCACAAGGTTTTAATGCTGGTCTTCTAAAAGAAGATATCATCGGTTTATTTAAACTTCAAAAAAACCTAAATGATTATAACATTGAAGATATCATTCAACGATTTTGTGATACACAGAGATGTAAAAAGAAATCAAAACCAATAACTTGTATTCTTATTGATAATACGGATCATATTCCGTCTCCCCAAGATTTGGATAAATCGAAAAAGAACCTCGTTATCTTTGATTGTGTTAATGAGAGAAACCAAACGGTAATGGACAGCTACTACACAAGAGGGAGACATTCGTCTTGTAATTGTATTTATCTTAGTCAATCATACTTTCAACTTCCTCGTCGTTCCATCAGAAACAATGCTAATACTTTTATTTTATTCAAGTTAAATTCAATAGATATAAACAATTTTTGGAAAGACAATTGTTCTACATTATGCAGTAAAAAGGAATTTGGGGATTACATGAAGCACACGACTGAAAAATATAAATATATTGTTGTGAAACAAGATGAGATATTAAATGATATTTTCCAATAAATAAATAAATGGATGCGAAAGAAAGAGCAAGAAGATTTAAGGAACATCAATAGTTAGTTTCAAAAGTTGTAAATCAACAGGAAGACATAAAGAAGAAACGCAGACAGAAACTAACGAGTGAAGAAGCATTTGAAAGGAAACAAGAGAAATTTTTCAAACCACTTTTAAAAACTTCCCAAGAAAAAATTAAAGATGTTTCCACAGTTCCCACAGCAGAACATACTCCTAAAAAACTTTAAATGTTAAAAGATTTTGATCAAATGTCTGAGGAAGAATAAGAGCATTTTGGAGAATTAGAATATGATGATGAAGGTTTATTTCAACAACTGGAAGAGATTAATCGACTCCCTGATTATATTGTGAATGCTCTTCAAAACAATGAATATTCAGCGGATTCAAAAACCAAACCAGGACTCATTCCAACAGAACAACCAGCAATATTTCATCTTGTTCAAGAAAAGTTATTGATATTTAATGATGAATTAAAGTTCTTGGCTTCTGCTCAACCCCCTGTTAAACTAACTCCGAGATTAATGTTTCTTCTCGCAAAAGATGGAAGACAAGGTTCAACTGTGAGGGATGAATCAAAGTATATTGATAAACCATTGGATATGAAAAATAATGATGATAGAGTATATATTGATCTGCTGAAAACTCTTAATTATAGGGTTAGTATTTCTGGTAAAAGTAGGAAAAATGAGGAGAAACACATTATTCAGGCTTTAAGTAGCCTTGGTTCAGATATTAGTTTACTTCCAAATGACCCATCACAATTAGTTAATAAATTGTAATTGTTGTTAGGCAGTAAGAAGGCTGGAAATAACAATTGTTTTAATGAAGCATCAGCCATTTTAGACCAGTTGATGAACATGAAAATAATTAATAAATCTCAATATAAAGACATTTTATCTCATATTAAATAAGATGAGAAGCACAATCCTGAGTTTTAATTTCACAACAAGTGACCACACATCTTCATTCCCATACCCACTACAACTTGACCCAACAAAAGAATATGAGGCATCTTTATTGTCCATGGAAATTTATAATACCTTATTTAATATAACTGATAAAAATGACAAGTTTAGTTATAATCCCGGAAGTGGATACAAAACGATAACAGTCTCACCCGGAGCATATGAGATTTCTCAAATATCTTCCGAAATTGCTCGTCTTATGAAAGAACAGGGTGATGAACCAAAAAATATTGTTATAGACATTCAAAAACATACTTCCAAATCAACGATTAAACTTAAAAATAACTACAAGGTTGATTTCACAATTGATAATTCATTTAGAGAGTTATTGGGTTTCTCCTCAAAAAAGATTTAAACTAATGGGACGTTTTACAGTGATAATGTCATTCAAATATCCTCAGGAATAAATTCAGTATTAATTCACTGTGATTTGATTGATGGTGCTTATAATGATGGAATAAAAACAAATACAATATTTTCATTCAGTGCATACTCAACCCCAATTGGTTATAAATTCAATAGGGAACCCAAAAATTTGGTTTATCTCCCTGTGTCAGGAAAAAACATACACAGAATAAATTTTAGGATAACCGACCAAGATAATCGTATGATTTCTTTTAATGGGGAAGTTATATCCATCAGAATTCACCTACGTGAAGTTTTCCAATAAATATATACGATGGTTATTGTGAGGAAACACGAGTTGGGAAAATATAAAATAATTGCAGGGGATGGGATGTTCCTTTCCCCATACTACAAGGGTGAAGGTATGCATCTTGGTAGAGGATACTATAAACCTAAGAGACAAAGGGGTGTCGGACATCAATTTAGAGGAGATGGGATAATTGATACTCTAATGGGTATCGGTTCAACTATTCTTAAACATAAAGACGTAATTGATTCAACTGCTTCTGCTGTGGGAAATGTTGCAGGTGCTATAAAGAGCATAAAAGATGCCCAAAAGGAATCTCATCAATTACAAGCAATTAAAGAAATTAAAAAAGGTAAAACTCAGTTGTCTCCCCAAGAGTGACATAAAATAATTCAAATACTTGGGTCAGGGTTTCAAAAGTTTTAACATCTTTTTTTCCTAAATAAATACAAGTATGGAAGCAATTGATAGTATCTATGATTTGGATGATACCATTGTTATCTCAAACTCCACTAAAAAAGATGATTACTTCAAGGTAAATGCAATAACTGGAGCAGACTGGAATGCAAATGGTACAAAAAGTTTTGAAATAAATAATCAACAAACCTATTTGAATCTATCCGAAAGTTTCTTGTTGTGTAAATTTGAATTCACTAAGGCTGGGAATAACACAAACGCAACACTCATAAATGATTTCTTCTGGAAATGTTTGATAGTGTTCGTTTGTACATTGGAACACAAGAAGTTGAAGCGGTTGATTATGTCTCTGCTATATCTGAAATGATGAAATTTACACTATATACATTCAGTGATAGAATGGGAAAAGGGGGCTGTCAAAGGTTTTATTCCTGATATATCAACGGGAACAACCACAGACCCTGTATATACTCAAAGGAAAGGAACGTATACTGATGATACAAATGCAGTTAATAGTTTTACTGTGGCAGTTCTTCTGAAAGGTATATTTGGATTTTGTGATCATGATAAAGTTCTGTATGGTCTTAAAATTAGATTTCAACTACAAAGGAATGATAATGAAAATAGATTACTCTTTGGTGTTGCTCGTGCTTTTGGTGATCAGAATAAATTTGTAATTGAGGAAATGAGTTTGTATATTAGTGAATATACTCCGAATCTTAAAACAGAAGAGATGTTGAATAGAAGACTTAACTCAAAGAAACCACTCGGTGTATCATACCTCAAAAGAAGATGTCAACACGTTAAACTAAACCACACCACTTACACATGGAATTTGGGTGTTCTGGAAGGAAAGCCACGATATCTGTGGATCATTTTTAAATAAACAGATGGCGATACTGCTACTGATAAGAATAATGCATTGAGTGATAATGCTATGGTGAAACAACTTCGTGTTTCTCAAGATGGAAGATTTTATCCACGAGATGGATTGGAAATTAATTGGGAAATAATGATTATGCTGAAGCATACAAGTTTTACCAAAATGTGTGTGAAAGTAATGGAAATAAAGAACCTATTTTGGATATGACAGCATTTAAAAGTTTGTATACAATCTATGCGTTTGACCTGAGTGCTCAAAAGGAAACTATAAAGTCTAATCGAGTGGATACTTCCCCATACATTGAAAGAGGAGAGAGTGAGGAGGTTGATACATATTGTTTGCTTTTGGAAGAAACAGAATTTCAGATGAATACAGATAATGGTGTGATGATGAGTCTCACAAAATTTTTTGTTAAATAAATGAGTGGCAAAGTACCAACTGGGGTATATGTTAATCAAATCAATCTTCATAAACTATCATCTTGTGTTCAAAATCAAAAGCCTTGTACGATTAACGTAAATACAATTCAGAGAAAAGGAGCAGTAAGAATTGATGTTTTGCTCACAAGAGAACAGGTTAAAATCTTGAACGATACTGGCTCACTTAAAATTAAAATGACAAAACCAATGTTGAAAAAAAATTCAATAAGAGAGACGAGTGGAGGATTTCTCCCATTTCTAATTCCTTTATTTGCTGGTTTAAGTGTGGTTGGAGCATTGATGGGTGGTATTTCAACAGCGGTGAAAACTGCCAATGAAAGGAAGGCTCAACTCTGGGCTCAAAAAGAATTGGAAAGACACAACAAAGAGTTGGAGAAACAAATTAGTGGAAGTGGTGGAATTGTAGATTTTGTTGAAAAACTTGAGGGTCTGCCTGATAAAGTGAGATTGTTAGTTGGAGATATGCTTTCTTCTATAGCACAAGCAGGTGTAAAATTAACGAAAAGAGGTAATGGATTATATCTTTCTAATAAATAAATGAGCATTGATGAGTGGTTTAAAGAATTTGGAAAGAATACAACATCAAATTTACAACTTGTCAAATATTGTAAGAAATTAAAAATTCATACTGTGGTTATTTGTATGAGAGGTGAATTAACAAACGTGCCAAAAATACAAAGAATATTATTATGAACTTGGAAGATAATAATGGGAACGGTTCTCATTGGGTTTGTATTTTTAATCATCAAGACAAATATTATTTTGAGTTTTGGTCTTCCACCACCTGTTGAAGTCATAATTCTTACAGAATGGTGTTTATCAAACATTTCAAGTCCAAGAATTAAATTCCAAGTGTTGTGGTCAATTCTGTCTTTATGTGTTATTTCAACTCAACAAAAATGAAAAATTTCATGACATTATTTTTAATCTAATATAAATGACTTATGTTGGTAAAGATGGTTTTATCTTTGGTGTATCCCAAGAACTGGATATTGATTTATCAAATTATTACACAAACGCCCAGGTTGAATGATATAAATATAGTACAACAAAAAATATTAATATGAAAAATGCTTATAAATTAAAAAATTATCCAAGCCCGACTGACACGAATGACTTGGTGAGATTAAGTGATTTATCACAATATATATCCTTAAATAAAACGGCCGTGTATTCCAAAGATACTGAAGTGTTGATTTTATCTCCAGGTCTTACAGAATTTACAGTTCGAATTAAAATAAATTTTTATAAAGAAGGGCGTATCGTTTGTATGAGAATAGAACAATGGGGGTATGATATGAATGATTTAGGGTATAATTGGTCATTTAAAATTGACCAAGAAGACCTGGAACAATTAAATCAGTCTCGTAAGGAAGAATATGATCCACTTGGTATGGAGAATGAGTTTTGTGGAGACACGATTAGCAAACAACAAATAAAAGAATTTAATAAGGGTAAACAGCAGGATTATCTACAATAAGTAAGGAAATACAAAATTATTTAACTATGGGAAGATGGGGAGGTGTTTCGTGTCATAATATTATTCTAACATATATTTCTAATACATCAATAACGGCAAGAAGGCTTCAAGAAAATTATCATTTCTGTGTCCAAGCATACCTTCAAGAAAAGGGTATTCGGTATTTTAATAAATATGTTCTACAACATAACAATGAGGTATTTTCAATAAAAGATTGGCATTATGCTGATGTTGATAAACTGACAACTTTAGATTTAATCAGAATGTTAAATAATGAAGAAATTATAAAGTTAAGAAAAGGTCAGGCTCTTTTAGAAATTCAAAAGAAATTTTATTGGTTTCCTGTTGTAAAAGAATTATTTTGGATACAGGAATAACAAGAAATCCTGATGAATATATGTATGATATTCTATAGGGTGTAAGCGATTCAAGCATAGTAAGGGACGAGGAAGTTGAAGAGAGAGAAGAGGAGGAAAAGGAAAAGAGAGAGAAAGAGGAGAGGGAGAAGAAAGAGAAAGAGGAGAGGGAGAAGAAAAAGAAAGAGAAAGAGGAAAGGGAGAAGAGAGAGAGAAAGGAAAGAGAGGAGAGAGAGAAGAGAGAGAAGGAGGAAAGAGAGGAGAGGGAGGAAAGAGTGAGAATGAATAAATATGGAAGCCAGTGAGATTAATAAAAGATTGGTGGTATTACAGAAAATAACAACCCACCGAGGAGGAAAACAAAGAATTGACAAGTCTATTAGCAGTATTTTCAACAAGACCGTTGACATCGTTTTCAATGACAGGATATTGACTTTAATTAAAGTTTTTTTTTTTATTTTTATTTTTTTTCTTAAATAAATGGAGGAGAGAGTGAAGGCATTTCTAAGGATTCTTTATGTTTTAAAAATTAAGATTCAAATGTGCATGTTGGAAATTTACAATGTTTTCGCTCTCTGTAAAGGAATTTTTCTCATAAATAAATGAGTTATTGTCTCAAATGTAAAAAGAAAACTGAAACTAAAAATATTTCATATTTTAAAAGTAAAAATATCAGGGTTATACAAAAAGGTCTTTGTTCGGTGTGTGGTTCAAAAAAAAATCTATTTATCTCCAAACACAAACTCGGAGAAGATATACAAAAGTTTTTATCAGGAAGTAAATTTACAACTACTGGAATACCAGGGGAATTTCATCTACCAGGGTATTCTTTCTGTGGTCCAGGCACAAACTTGGATAAACGATTAGATGAGGTAGACAATCCTAAATCCTGGAGTGAGCCCATCAATAGAGTTGATGAAGTGTGCATGAGACACGATATTGATTATGGGAATACCACAACTTTGGAAGAAAAGCATGAAGCCGATAGAGAAATGTTGTATAATTTGTCTCTGATACAAAATCCAACCTTGAGAGAAAAAGTTGATAGGTTCATCGTGAAGAAGATGATCAGTGCTAAATTGAAACTTGGACTTGGAAATTCAAAAAACTTATAGGCTCTAATGATGTCATTAAGATTGAAGAGAAATTAGCTGATGAATTACATAAACCAATATTCACAAAGTTTCAGAGAAGGAAGGTTTAGTCCAAGGAAGTAGATTATATCTGGTCTGCTGATTTGATTAAACTCAATAATGATAAGGGGTCCAAGTATGCTTTAACCGTTATTGATTTGAGGAGTAGATACGCATGGGTTGTCCCTTTAAAAAACAAAACAGGTAATACTCTTATGTTAGCCTTTCAACAGATATTTAATAAAAGTAAGAGAAAACCTAAAAAATTGTGGACTGATGAGGGTTGAGGGTTTTATAACAAGACATTTATGAATTTTCTAAAAAATAACAGTATTACATTATACAGTACCTTTAATGAAAGGAAGGCCGTTGTTGAATGTTTTAATCGTACCTCAACAGAGAGACTATATAAAAAATTCACACAACTCGGTTCACAACAATGGTCATCTTTTATTCAGGATATTGTGGATAAGTATAATGACATGATTCACACGTCAACAAATATGAAACCATCAGAAACATTTACAAAATTAAAATATGAAAAAGAGATTAATGTCAGAAAACCTAAGTTCAAATTTGGTGATATCGTAAGAATGTATAGGTGGAAATCTCATTTTGAAAAAGGTTATATTAAAAGATGGATGAACGAACTTTTAAAAATTGTTTATGTTCTCGATGCGGTTTCTTGGACTTATAAGATATATGATTTGGAAGGGGAAGAGCTTTTAGGTTCATTTTATTCACAGGAATTACAAAAGACAAAGATAAATTGAAATTTTTTTTGACTCCATCCACACAAACCCCAACAACATCAACCCCACCCCACACAAGCTCCACACAAACCCCACCCCACACAAGCTCCACCCACATAAACCCCGCCCACACAAACCCCACCCACATAAACCCCACCCCACACAAGCTCCACATAAACCCCACCCCACACAAGCTCCACATAAACCCCACCCCACACAAGCTCCACATAAACCCCACCCCACACAAGCTCCACCCACATAAACCCTGCCCACACAAACCCCACCCACATAAACCCCACCCTACACAAGCTCCACACAAACCCCACACAAGCTCCACACACAAATCCCACCCCACCAAGCTCCATACACACAAACCCCACACAAGCTCCACCCACATTCATCATATTCACATAATTAGTGATTAGTTTATTAGTTCCCCACACACAACATGTTTATTTAATTAAAAAATTATCCACCCATCCACCCATCCACCCATCCACCCATCTATCCTCCCATCCATTTATCCACACAAGCCTCATCCACATAAACCCCTCCCACATAAACCCTGCCCACACAAGCCCCACCCACATAAACCCTGCCCACACAAACCCCACCGAAGCCCCCTCCCACACAAGCCCCACCCACATAAACCCTGCCCACACAAACCCCTCCCACACAAACCCCTCCCACACAAGCCCCACCCCCCTCATCCCTCCTGTGCACCCCCACCTTTGACCCACCACCTCCCTCATCCCACCCCCACCCTTCCCCACACACACACGGGGAGGGGAGGGGTGGGATGAGGGGGTGATGGGTCGTTGGGGGAGCGCACCTACTCCCCCTCCCTCCCTCTCCTCTTCATGTCTTCATTCTCTTTTTGTAATTCAAAATCAAATAATTGTAAACAAAACAAATAGAATTAATCAAAATTGAAAATATTGATTATTCATTTGCGAGAATGTATAATCATTCTCAGCAATCTTCTTCAGATGTCTTGTGATTTCGAAACTCGGACACCATATTCTGTTTTGAAACAAAAAGTGGATAATTATTAGGTTTTATAAAGATAATTACATGGTAATATTAATAAGCCTGGTTTTGGTTCTAAGTTCAAGCCTCGTTGACCACTGAATTAACACACCAGGAGGCCGACTCAGCCTGTCATCCTTCCGCGGCCAATAAAATGAATTCCAGTGTACTGGCATAACCGCGTCCAAACTAATGATGCAACCAACAACCATAAGGCTACATTCAAAAGAGAGTGATATTAATAAAAGAATAAATAAACAAATAACAACAATAATTCAGAAACATTTACCTCCAGAAAATCATGTGTTGTACCAGATTGCTTCAACAGTTTATGTTGTGTGATCGAGCTGAAAAAAAAAAAAAATAATGAGTCAAGGGTATAGATGGAGAGACAGACAGAGGTAGGTAGAAAGACAGACAGAGAGAGATACACACACACACACACACACACACACACACACACACACACACACACACACACACACACACACACACACACACACACACACACACACACACACACACACACACACACACACACACACACGTCTCACCGTTGGTTTAATTCACTCGAGATCAGAGGCCGTGATAAGACTTCGTGCCAGTCATTAAAAATGTTTTTCAATTCTCTTCTAAGATGATTGACCTCTTCAATAAGAGCATTAATTTCATGCACCTCGTCGTGATTTGTAAACTGCTCTTCTTCCAAGGAGCTGCCAGGAAAAAATATAAATATTTTAGCATTATCACGATTTAATTTATAATCAATTGATTCATCATTCAAAGAGGAACCCATACACAAACTTACCAACTTTGTGGTGAGCTGTTTTCTTTGTCAGAAGAAGGATAGTCCATGTCTCAGTTGTTGACCATTAGTACAAGATGGCAAAAAGATCAGAGGCCGTGATAAGACTTCGTGCCAGTCATTAAAAATGTTTTTCAATTCTCTTCTGAGATGATTGACCTCTTCAGTAACAGCATTAATTTCATCAACCTCGTCGTGATATGTAAACTGCTCTTCTTCCAAGGACCTGCCAGGAAAAAAAAAAAAAAAAAATATATATATATATATATATATTAGCATTATCACGATTTATTTTATAATCAATTGCTTGATCGTTCAAAGAGGAACCCATACACAAACTTGCCAACTTTGTGGTGAGCTGTTTTCTTCGTCAGAAGAAAGAGTTCATGTCTCAGTTGAAAACCATTGGTACAAGGTGGTAAAAATGAAAATCCCCTCTGGCAGAAACTTTGTCTGGCGAATCACTTATAAGGCAACGATGAGGAAATTGCCTAATCATCGGGTGTGGCCACAGGAAATGACGCTTCGGGTGAGACAGCTTGGGAAATACGTGGGCGATACATTCTCAAGTAGTTTGACTGATTTTAAAATCAAAATTAAAATGCTTCAAATGATTTTGATTAAACTTGCGTTTAAAAGCATGTTAGTGTTCTGATTTAAAATACTAGTACGTGCCCGTAAAAAAAAAAAAAAAAAAAATTATAAATAAATATTCAAACTGCGAGCAACAAACAACAACCACACAGGCCGTTTCTTCGCTCTCGCATGCCCGTACGTGCGTGGTGCGGAAATTCGCATATTCGCAGTTACGATGATTCGCAATTTAGGTTTTAATGGCCAATTATTCAATTAGCTTCAATGTATTTTGCCTTTTCGCAATGTCATCGCAAGGAAAAACAAAGAGAAGAGGAGAGAAAAAAAAATTACTTCCTGGTTCAGAGCATACCAGCACTCTGTTACCGAAATGCATGTACCGTCTCGTATGAAAACGATCATAACTTGCGGCATTGTGTTTATCTATAATTGCGCATAAGAAATCGAGAAATTATTAGAATACACGAAGTCATCACTCTCCGGAAGTCCGTACGTTGTAACGCGTAATGGGGAACGCGGCTGAGCTTCTCTTCTCCATCGGCCACGCTCACGCAACAATGTGTCTTGTCATTGATTTGGTAAATAAATGCCCATAACTTGGGAAGCACTTGTCCGATTAATATCAAACCTTGAAAAGGCACATCATCAGGTCCCCAACAATATACCTGGCAAGTTTTAATTAGATCGGACCAGCGGTTGTCGAGAAACAGCGGTCACACACACACACACACACACACACACACACACACACACACACACACACACACACACACACACACACACACACACACACACACACACACACACACATACACACACACATACACATACACACACACACACACACACACACACACACACACACACACACACACACACACACACACACACACACACATTGCTGGAATTATAGATCGATAAACATGAGGCCTTGTCTCTCACAGAATACTTCCTATTTTTTCACAGCATGACTGTCCCAAAACACTTCCTCATTTTCACAGCACGAACTGAAAACATTTGAAACAAAACTTGTTTATGGCGTGGTTTATGCAAAAAATGATATGCAACTCAGGAGGTGGTCAGATGAGATCATCAAGAGAAGTATATCATTTCATAATGACACAAAAGGGGTATCTTGAAAAATATAAAGATTCAAATGTTTTATTTTAAAATATTTTAGATGGGGATTATTGTGCAAAGAAAATTAGACTATTGAAGGAATTTGAGAATGAACAAATGTTTATAGGTTCAATGAGTGAGCTAAACAATATGCATTGGTTATTTGAAAAAGAGTGTCCCGAGGCTTACATGTTTCAGATATTTCTTCAGAATTACCTTTAACAAATCACATTACTACTTTTCTACTTGAACAAATCTTTATCTTATTGCATTGGTTATTTGAATAGCGTGCCTCTAGGTTCAAAGGGGAGACAAATAAATATACCTTGGGTTAAAAAGGGGTTTACTTTTTAGGGAAATAAAATATGAATCGCTGAAATTCCCCCATTCATTTACATGGGGAAAAGTGAACCAGAATCAGTATATTCACCCTACTTGTACATGTGTCCATCTTAAGTTGAATATTTAACCCCTTTAATGTATGAAGAATAAACCAATTTTGTTATTCTGTCTGTCTGTCTATCACCTGCAGGTCACAATTTAAAACTGATCTTCATGAAACTTCACAAAGTTTTAGCAGTTGTCTCAACTGAGCAGCCTATTGATTTTGAAGTCAAAGGTCATCTTGAGGTCAAATTTTAAAAATCATTTTTCATCTGATTGACTTGAAATTTGAACAGAATTTTCATATTGTGTCAGTGAATTTGGAAAGCAACTATTTTTGAGATCAAAAGGTCAAAGGTCAATTCAAGGTCAAACTTATAAAATCATCAATTTCAATATTGATGGTTGAATTGAAGCAAGAATCAATTTTCATCCGATTGACCTGAGCTTTGATCAAGATTGTCAATTTTAATCTTGATGAAATGGACAATTTGATGTATCCATGGCAACCTTTGGAGAGGGGGGTGGGGTGGATTTTGCAAGTATCTGTCTATCGTGCTTTGCACGACGTCTTTTTCTTGTTTGTTGGTTTTTTTTTTTAATGTGTATCGCCGACTGGTCACAATTTTTAACTGATCTTCATTGAACTTCACTACATGATAGAGTTTGTTATAAGCAAGAACCCTATTGTATTTGATGTCAAATTGTCAACATCGGCCAACGGTTAACAACTTTGGTGAGATTTCTAAAATCCTTAAATTTCATCTGATTGACGTGAAATTTAAAGAGGATTTTTTATCAGGTCACTGAATTTGACCAGCCAATTAGTTTTGAGGTTGATGTGGATTTGTTTGACCCAACCTCGTAGTGATCATTGTAGAATTCTTGCGTTGTTGTGGAATCTTATTTTCCTTGCAGGGTTTAACGTCAAGCAGATTCGGTTTTAAATGTCAACAGGCTAAATGTCAACAATTGAGCTGAAATTTCTAAAATACTCAATTTTTATCCCATTGATTTGAAAATGGAAGAGGATTTATAATTCAGGTCACTGAATTCGACCAACAATTATTTTTGAGGTCAACATCGCCAAAAGGTCAACATCGGCTGAATTTCTCATCTTGTCAATTTTCATCCGATTGACTTGAGATTTGAAGAGGAGTTGCACATTTGGTCATTCAATTCAACCACCAATTATTTTTGTGGTCAAATTTACTTTTATGGTTTTCGCAAGTGTCGTGCTATAGCTGACATCTTTGTTTGTTTGTGAGCAGGATATCTCAAAAAGTTGTGGACGAATTCAGACGAAACTTAGTGGAGATGTCGCATGTGTGACGAGGAATAATCGATTCAGTTTTGGTGAATATCCAAATCCGGATCTGATAATTTTTTTAAGTGATTCTTCACATTGAGAGATAAGGCTAAATTGATATATATATATATATATATATATATATATATATATATATATATATATATAAATGTATATATATATATATGTAGATATATATATATATATGTAGATATATATTCAAAAAATTGTGGACAGATTCTTCACCATTGACAGATGGGGCCAAAAATGACATGTATAACACGATATACCAAAAACGATATCGACCGAGTGCTCTTCTAGTTCACATTGTTCTCATTTTACAGGCTTGCAGTGATGGAAAGGGAACAGGGAGGAAAAGAAGCCAAGGTCGGAGGGTTGTGGAGCATGCTTCGCAGTGTTGCTTCACCTACCCACACCACTGAAGGTATGTAAGAGTATGTCTGAATGTTTACCTGTGTCTGCCACCATGTATGAACATTTGAGGTTGTACCACCAAGTTATTTTTTTGGGAAAGGAACTTGTACAATGTTTGATATGGAGGAATGTATAAAAATCCCTTTTTGCATATGTCCGGACAATGACAGGATAGGTAAATGATAGAACTTGAAGCCACTGCTTGGGAAGTTGTGAACCGTGTTATTTGAGGAGGGAGGGTGTTGTTGTTTGCCTCCTGCTCGATTTATTTGCCCATTCAGTTCATACCTAAATGTCATAATATTAACGATCTGAGTACAATCATAGTTATATTTTTCTTCTTCATAAGCTTTCAAGAACGAAATTTGTAAAACTGACGAGCCATACAATGTTTCAGGTTTTATCCCACAAGTCTTACATATGCCAGTTAAAAGATAGATGTTGTGGTATTTGTGAATAAGCATGAGTAAATGTCTATCGGAATGAGTAAAATGGACAGTTACATGTTGTATGTTTGCTGTTGCACACATTGGTAAATTGTAATATAAACGGCTTGATGTAATGAACTAATTTTGACAGTAGAGGACAGTATTGTACTGTAAATTGCTTGGTGAGATTCCTGAAGGTGCAAGAATGTTCTCAGACGAAACTTCCAGCATGGACGAGAATCACATTTACTGGAAGGCACTGGATTGTTCTGTGTTTCTGTGTTACTAATACAAACCCGCAAGAGGGACGTGTATAGAGACAGGTGACGTGTGACAATCCATGTGTTCGATCGTCCCCGTGCTCGATTTAACTCCGATGAGTGAACGAGGTGTTAATGTCCGAGCGGTTGTTAACACGCGGAGCCGATTATAATCAGGTTGATTAAAACTCATTCAGATTGTGTATTGGGAAATAATTCCTCTGAGCTCTTCAATCATCCTGGGTGGGCCTGCGTACTAGAGAACACTGCAACAAGACTCAATTGAGGTTCGACAGCCCCAGAGGACGAGGTGAACACGTGTGAGTTGAGCCGGCAGGACGGACACTGGGCGGAAACAACTCAACATAGGAGTCGTCGTTGGATATTGCATTGTATGTAATGGTGAACTTCCTCATTTGACTTTGTATCCATTTATTTGGAATACAAGTTTCAAAAACGTTACGCTGTTGATGTGATTACTGCGCCGCCACTCAGAAGTCACAGACCCCAACTGACAAAGATCCAATTGATTGGTAGTCGACCGGTACGATCATTCATAACCTTGGTTTGCAGTTGTTAGAGAACAATCTGGATTCTGCACCACAAAAAAACATGCATACACTAAAGGGAAGGAAACCCTAAGGTGCGTATACCCCCCAAAATGTACCCGGCTGCTTATCCAAGATACGGTTGCGTGTATGATGCCCATACCCCCAAATCCTAAACCGACCGACTACGTTCGGGAGACCGACCACGCCAGAGAATAACTCTGAGAATGAACACAGACTTTAGGCTCAATTTGGTAAAGTAGTAGCGAGCGGTTTGGACTATCTCGTAGCTCCGTATGTAATGTACTTCCACGCCTGTTATTAATTGAGGTAATTAAACCAATTTATTCCCAATGGGGTTCTTGATAATCCATGTTGTTGACACGTGGGAAGTGGGAAAGATGACAAGAACTGATACGCATGCAGCCATAGGAAAGATAAATAAATATTTATTGGCACAGAACAGATACGGATGGAAGACTCGCAATAACTCAAATAAGTTAATCAAACTGTGGAGCTACACCTTGGAGCACCAAGACAAACCACACACTTGCACATGGGAACCAGATGAGTAACTTGGGAACCATGGCAAACACCAGGGCAGGCTGCAGCTGGGCAGTGCGATTATGGATGGCACGATCGTTACATGCACCAAAACAGGAAAAGTTCACCTTTTCTGCATACATTCACCTGTTTCGCAGAGACTGTGCTGCAACAGTTGTCTCTCCAGGGTTTGACGTTGGCAGTAGCTCAACATCTTGCATCATCACCCATCACTACTCATAATTAGTCTTTCAGCTATATAGTGCCGAATACCCAGATGGCCAAAACAAGTGAAATATGGTTTAAATATGTGCTTTGTTAAACAGATTATGAAAAGGTATGATGGACATTTGAAAGTGGTAGTTTCTCAACTTGAGCTTATCAATATGTTCTTCAAATTTAATGAATGATCAAAATATATTTTCTCCTAAGAAACGTTCTTACAACTTTGCAAGTCGCACATCATTGCGTGTACCGTATTTCCTTGAAATGAGTGTCCCTCAAGGAATCCCCTGAATTGATAAGCACCCCGGGGCGGTTATTCGAGGAAATACAGTATTTGGTTTTGAAATTGCACTCTCAACTAACTCATAGCTTTTCGGATGATTTGAGCGAGAAAACCAGTTTTTAAAGTTGAAAATGGATCTTGCCTTGTAAATTGCAGTCATATCCAAATCTCGTAGAGTCTCTGATGACCAATCCATTAATTAACATAAAAAAATCTGCAGCAACATAACTGCACTGTTTTTATAAATCGTCCTCGGTTATCACCTTCAACAGATGCCTTTAGATCAGTTTGTTCTTCCTCTATTGCCATTTCATCACGATGAATAGCGCATAGATCCGTACATTTCAACCCGACTTGCAAACAACAACATGGGTCAATTTTACAAGATCTCTTGCATGCACAGCTTAACATTTCCATGATTCTGTCAGGGGCAGGGCTACTGGCAAGCCACTTTTTTGAAATTGAATTTTCAATTTCAATTGGTACTGCCCATGTGTTTACAAGTGATGTGAAGGCTTCCACAAAATCTTGATGCTGCATCAGAAATTTCAGTGCTTTAGCTTTTCCATTACCAGCAAAAGCACAAATAGAATCACATTTGGTGAAAGCATGCATCCCAATCAGATCTGCAGAATTCCTGGCTTGACATTTGAAGATACAATTTTGGCAATAGGTTTGATTTTTACCTGATCGATTTTGTTATGCTGGTCTTTGACTACTTGCCCAATTTCATGTGCGTGTCTATAAGCTGTAATATAAAGACATCTGTATCATCAGCATAAGTCAATTCTTTCAGGTCAATTTTTGTAAATTACACCAACAGAGCCATTCACACAAATAACGTATGGTCCATTCTCAAAGGGATAAATTAATCCTTTTGTAGGACCTCGACAGCTTTCTTTCACTGCTGGAATATTTTGAGTCTCGTCTTATTCAATGATGAATAGAAAGTAGAAAATTATTTGAAAAAAGAAAAGAAAAGACATACACAATCGGCTTAAATACACTTCAAACAAGTAGGGATGGGTACTTCCAGAAACAGGGTGATTTTCCCCAAGAAAGTTACCGCAAATAGGAGTCCATCATGGATTTTTTAAAAAATAGGGTAGTGTAAGCATCATCTGGCACATTTTTCATTTGTTTCTGTGAAATGAGTATTCACACTAAAAATGCGGATCTCAGCTGATAGACTGAATCTTTTTTTCACGACGACGACTCCTCAACTCAGCACTACTGCTTACAGGTTTAATTGTTTTCTCCCCTTCTTTCTTTCCTTTTTTTCCTCGTCATTCCTTTCCTTAATTGCCTGATATGTTTGCCTGTTTCGGCACTGTCATTGCATTGCCTTCATGCCCTCTGTCTTCTTTCAGCCTCGATGTTGAATATAGAAATATATTTATTTGTATTTAGGAGTAAAAAATAAAAAAGAAGTTATTTCCAGTCACCTGACTTGTCCCAATAATTCCTGCCGACCCCAATTTTATTCATATATGAATTTTTTTTGTGAGGGTTGACTTCCGGGCGGCCATTTTTTGTCCGCTGTACATAGCATTACTCTGTGCCATCATTGACCGATGTGTTCTCAACAGAGAAAATCAGCGGCTGTTTATTTCAGTTAAGGGGTCAGAAAGTTTTTATCGACATTTTAAAAACATTGCACAACCCACCTGCGACCCATCGATGGTGTCTTGTTCATAGTCGGAAAATGGACCCTGGATAGACGTTCCCGACTTTGACAGAAGTCATGGCCGCCGTGCAGACATTTGGTGTTCGTTTTGTTCACTTCGTGGCCATGTGGTCACCAAGATCCATGAGGTCTGCGTTTGATATACTTATGTCTGGTAAAAAACGGCTTCCACGAAAAAAAGCTATTTTGTGAAGAAGAATAAGATGATGAAGAAGAAGACGCTTATTGTGAACATGGGTCTAAAATCGAAAACGAAATGTAAATGAATCTCTATAATTCCAGCAATCTCTGTGTGTCTGTCTGTGACCGCTGTTTCTCGACAACCACTGGTCCGATCTAATTGAAACTTGCCAGCTATATTGCTGTGGACCTGAGCATGTGCCTTTTCAAGGTTTGATATTAATCGGACAAGTGGTTCCCAAGTTCTGGCCATTTATTTACCAAACCTATGACGTCACAGTTGACGTCACAATCTTTTATTTATTATTTTTGCACGCACGTTCGGGCACATACTAGTATTTTAAAATACAGAACTGAATTTATAGAAAATTATTTTAAGCCAGTTTTGTTTCAAAGTAAGAATAATTGCAAGATCTTATCATTATCTCAGTTTGGTGTGTGCCTTTAATTGACGGTACTGTACTTTGTTGGGAGAGGGGCCTGTTTATACCCTGCAAACAGTATACACATTATATTTTATACCAGCAAATAAAACCTGTCACTGTTGGCACTGTCACTGTTGTCATATTTGAGCTTGCTGAGCCTCCAACGATAGGATTAGGAAAGGATTATTGCTGTTGTAGGGTTTGTTTCTACAATTGGTGTCTCTCAATATTTAATGGCACCTCAGAGTTTCTTAGACCCCTCAGAGTACTAAACCACGATATAGTTTTTTTAATTATTTAAAAAATATTTTTCTTCCTTCACTGCCAATTTCTAAGCCGTATCTCAAACGGGGCTGGCTGGGACTTTTGGAATAAAAATTCCATCAATAATTATGGGAATGGGAATAAAAAGTATGCGGGGTTGACATAGAGGCACCCATACAATTTTTACATTGACCTAATTCTTAAGGGCATGATCAAATTGTAGTAATTTTAACATTTTTCACCAAAACTCCATTGAAGGTCCCATGACACTCAAAACTTTCTGGTTATTTATATATTAACTTGACCTTCCTCGTGAAGAAATCGCCCATGTTTCTTTTTTTAAATCAATAATGGGATAATTAGACCAATATTTCGAACATTTCTGGTGCTTTTCACAACTTGCTATGCCCCGCCCCTTAAAAAAGTTGACCAGCAAACCGCAGCCTTCACGTCATCTGCAGAATGCGACTCGCACAGAGTGGATTGACTCGATGTCGTACGCCATATAAAGTACGTACAAATGCATTGTGCACATGTGTTTGCGATCTCACTGATAGTCTTAATTCCTGTGATTGTTTCGCAGAAAATAAATTCTGCTTCTGAGCCGTGTATGCACAACAATCACGAGGCAATTATTTTCCCTTTACTACCTTGTCGAAGTCGTGTACAAATCCAATACATGTATGCACAATAAAGGGCTATACCATGTCCACAAAATATTAAATGTGACTGTTGAACCTTTCCATTAAAAAAGAAACTTACAGGGACATACAAGTAAAATACTAAACATTAATATTGCATCATTTCAAGGCGCAAGGAGATAATTTTAAAATCAAACCATGTAAAAAACCTGCACCCACATTTTGCAGCTTATTGAATTGTTCGTTGAAACCAGCCTGCTGGGATAGGTACGATTCCACATACATGCAAGCCAGATATGGCTGCACTCGACATACATGGCTTTATTCTAAAGTGAAGGTACTGCTTCCATTGGCTTGCTATTCATTAACATTTAGCCAAAATGCTGTAATAAATGAACAGGGAAAATATGTTGGCACAACTATGAAAGGCAAATTTATCTGTCCTATTACACAGCCTCATAGCCTCGGGACTCTTACGCATTGACTGATACATTGTGTGCATGCTAATACAAGTTACTTGTCAACTCTAGAGTCTAGACTCGTCCGATAAATCCGTCGTCCATCCGACTCGTCTGATAAATCTGACGTGCTGTAGCTTTCTTTTATTATTCTCTTTACCTTCGCAAACTTTGTTGCGAAGGTTATGTTTTGATCGCTGTGTATTTATTTATTTATTTGTGAATATGCGTGTTTGTTTGTTTGTTTGTTATTCGCATAACTCCAAAAGTATTGAACTGAATCGCAGCAAATTTGGTGGGATTATTGGTTATTATCCGAGGACCATTTGATTAGATTTTGGGAGCGATCGGGTCAAAGGTCAAGGTCATGAAAAGGTCAAAATCGTCTTTTTACCATAGCGTGGTCAATTTGCATGCAACTAATGCCAAAATGTTCAGAATTCAAGGCCCCATCTTGTGATATGTGACATGACACAATGACGTAATAACCCTTATTAGCGGTTGGGAGTCAAAGGTCAGGAGGGGTCACGACATTGCAAAATGTGCGGTTTTAGTCATAACACGGTCAATTCTTATCCGATTTGCATGAAACCAACACCAAAATGTTGACTGTTCTGTTCCCCACACTCTAATACCAATTACAAAATTAAGAGTACAAAGGTCAAGGTCAAGGTCATGAAAAGGTCAAAATCATCATTTTGCCATAGTGCGGTCGATTTTTATCCAATTTGCATGCAACCAATGCCAAAATGTTGTGAATTCAGTGCCCAATCTTGTGATATACGATATGACACAATGACGTCATTACCTTTGTTAGCGGTTTGGGTCAAAGGTCAGGGAGGTCAACGACCTTTATTATCATAACGTGGTCAATTCTTATACAATTTGCATGTAAGTAGATTCAAAATGTTTAGAATTCAATTCCCTATCCTGTGATGTGTAATATTTGACAGTGACTTTATTGGTGAGTTTAAAGCATTGGGGGGGGGGGGTGTCACTGAACTTATTTCTTATAATGTGACCAGTTGTCATCAGATTGACTTGACACCGACACCCAAAAAGGTCAGGGAGTTCATACAGAATTGTATAATGTACGTGAATCAGTGTCAAACAGCAGGAAATTTAATGTTTTTAAGCCATCATAACACATATGAATGGCAGATATGGTATGGGATTAAATAACCTCACAATCAACGGTTTCTGGGGGGGCAAAATGTAGCGTTGGCGAAGGTATGCGCTCTACTGAGTGCCCGTTCTAGTTTCTTCATTGTTTTCTACTGGTGCTACATGACGACAGTAGTCATAAAATAAATAAAAATGCAACAGAACGTCAGATTTATCGGACTACTCTAGACAATTGTGTCGCAAGGTGTGTTCTGCACACAAGTTTACATCGTATCCGGACAGCGAGATTGCTTTGTTTTATGCGTGGAGAGACACAGCGGATGACATGGGCTAGCCTTGTGATTCATTCGCCGCAGAGTAACATGTCCGTTGCGCTGGTCACGTCACCTCACTAAAATATTTCTGATATCGAGCAGTATGCAAGTCGAATTTACATTATTCAATTACGAATAGGATTTAGTCTAACCAGTTGTTATTGCAAAGTCTTCCTTTGATGTCCTCCCGATCATCATGAACGCTGGGAATTTAATCGCCATTTTCCTCTGCTTGTCCTGCTTCGGGCTCGAACTGCTAAGGCCGTATTCCATTTCCAGCTGCCTGAACTTCACCTCCCGTGACTACGTTATCCGACAATTCTCCATCTCATTCAGACCAAAATCCTTCATTTCTCTCACACTCACTGTCGCCACCAGACAAATCAAAGTCCATGTCATCCATTAGTCAAAACCAAATGTTTGATTTTTTTAAACCAGAAATGAACGAAGCGATTGAGTCGACCAATCGAATGTGGAAACACACAGGAAGCCAATAGAATCACGTAGACCACCAACCCGAGTAATTTAGGTGCAGCCTTTGTCGTCCTGCAGTTGACTTCATGTGGGTTACGCTCCTTTCAGTAGATTTTGGCAGAATTTTTAGGGGCATTCCCGAAGAGATTTGTTTTTTTTAATTTTACATTTTACAGAACGAGTATTGTGAAAAAACATTGATAGATCTGAAATCACGATGAAAAACTCCGAGAGGACGTGTGTGTGTATGTATGTATGTATGTATGTATATATGTATATGTGTATATATATATATATATATATATATATTTATATATGTATATATATATATATATATTGTATGCAATTTCAGTACTTTTGGGTGTCATGAGACCTTTAAGGTTTTTCTGATCGCAACAAAAATGCCCTCCCTAGATAGCCTCGAGCACGACGTATTTAGGCTTGATTTACATCATACCCCTCCGAGTTGAAGGTCAAGGTCAAAATTCGTTCTGAATAATAATAATAATAATTATTATTATGGTTATTTTTTTTGTCATCACTCATTTTTACCAATGTGGAATCTCAAAGACTGCTGGGCCTTCCAAGATATTCTTGCATCATAATAGTGGACCTGCATTGAAGTTGTGCACCTGATATTTGATTAGAATCCTTGACCTACTTTTCCTGATTGTGTCCTAATTAACAAAAAACACTTGATCATAACGAATAAATTTTCTTAATTTGCACTATCCCTAAATGTTAATGGTCAAGGTCGTATGGCAGTCTGAAAAGACTATTTCCATCACTGTATTGCTGCTGTGGAGGCTTACCCTTGGCGATCGATCGCTTTGTGATGACAGATATGTAGTTCCTTGGGTGGCTCCTTTGTGTGCTTGGTTTGTATTTGAAGGGTGGTGGTTGTTGTTGCCTCAATCCCTCATCAAGCAAAAATGACGAGCAGCATTAAAGTATCCAGCAGGTCCACTGGATGCTCCCGAAGATCAAGTGAAGAAGATATTTGGAAGAGATGTCTGTTTTGGAACAGGAGGACAAGCTAGTCCGATATGGGGTGGATAGACAGAGGGGACATGCTGGGTTTACTGTATTTTGGAGCCGATGTTGATACTGAAGGAAGTATTGTCATGCGGAAGGGTCGTGTTTGCATTAGTCTGGCCAGATGGACTCTCTTTTCACGACTAAGTGTTGCTTCAGAAGAGTGGTTTTCAAGGGGAGTGTGGTTGAGGATATTGTTTTGGGTGACAATCTTGTATGGACTGTGATGATAGATGATTATGATTATGAATGTGATGGTGCATCGAGGTGTTTTGTGGGGGAGGAGTTATAATGTTGTAACAGCCGCGGGTCCGTTCCAGTTGCCCAGTTTGAGGACCGCAGGTCGTGTCAAAGCGACTGCAACCACCAGCTAAGTCCACAGCCCCGAGCAAGTTCCTTATTCATTGCGTTACACTGCTCGTGGGGCCGAATACTTAACCAGGTGTCACACCAATAGACACCCATGTCTCTAATTCGGCCCAGCAAACCGTGAGTTCACAAGGTGTGGCAAAGCGGTTTGAACCGCACCACCATTAACCTGCAACCAGCCGAATCCACCAAACAAAACAGCCAGGGCAAGCTGTATTGACCCTGAGACTGGGTATATCAATTATCAAGAAAATGGCATGGAGGAAGAAAACCAGAATGAAGCAATACACAAAATTAAATGATGCAACCAACAATAAAATAATCCCTTAACTCATGCGTACATGCCCTTGCTGCCAATGAACTGTTGGGAGATTCTTATTTATTCTTACTGATCTGGGCCCATCAGATACACCACAAGAGATAGACATGGGGGAATGCATGGCAATGGAGAAAGTTGCGTGAACCCGAGGCAGAGTCCTGCAAGAAGAAGTGAGGCAGAGTCCTCGCCTCCTGGTCAGGGGCTGAATGATAGTTCCTTGTAGCTGGTTGAGGGGAAAGAAAGAGACGCAGCTCTTTTGACAAGGAGTGACTTGGCCATTTTCTCCCTCAGGCTTTGACACAGCTTGAGGTGCCAAGGCCAAGGCAAAAGCTCCTCTTTGTCCGGTGCTCCTGCCTTTTTATTACTTTGGGCACGAGCATCTTTCACGAGTCCCATGCCCCCTCCACGATCAATGGCCATTGATCATTATTCGGCATGGTGGGCGGGGTAACACAACTCCACGAGCTCTAACAGCAACCACCCCAAGCTCAGAGCAACCACTACGAGCTAACCGCCGTTTGGTGCTTCTTTATTTTGCACCATGCTTGCGCTGCAAGGCTTAGCGAGCGGCTTTGAAGAGAAACGTTTTAACAGATAAATGATTAAGACATTAAATAAATGGGGACAAAGGGGTTGATAATTCCAGCCACAGACATAGAACATTCATAGTGCCTTTCTAAACGTAATAGTGACGCATATGTGATATTGCATTTAATTACTTTACGCTTACGCTAAATATTCACTTCAAGGAAATGGCTGTACAATACAATTAAGCATATTTAACACCGAGAAGCCATTCCCACAACAATATTAAGGATATGAGAACAATGATGACCAGGGAGCTGGTTCATATGATGACGTTTACATGATGGCTCAGACTTCAAGATGAAGCAGATGATCCTTATCGTCCTTTCCACTGCAGTCCTTCTGCTATGGAAGAACTCCAGACGGTGGACTTGAGTGATGCTGCAAAGGCACACTCCTGGAGATTGAATAGTGGTGAGGTGAAGGAATGGCTTTGATCCCTTTTGTTCAGCATTTAGTTGACATTCCCCTTTATACAACTGTCTTGCAGGCTGTGGTGCTCTAAGGGAGGAAGTCTCTGCACTAGAAGAGCTTAGTAGACAACTTTTTGTTGAAGTGGTAGATCTACATGCGAGTAAGGTACAGCAATTGTCTTTTGTTTTTCATTGTCATATTCTAATCGTTTCTTTATTTATTTTAACTTTTATCACATTGTTCGCCCTCACTGTTCCGAAGCGCTTTCAATAGGCAATGTGTAATAAAATAGGAGGGTGGTGCAGGGGTGTCATCTGTATCCTGACGTGTTCAATGTGCTATGGTGTGTCAATTGACCCGACAGTCTCTTTGAGATGACATAAAGATAATTGTCTGATTCCCTTTGAGCTTTTACAAGAGTGACCTTTACATGGATGACCTCTGCCTAAGCCATTTCTGGCCAAAAATTCCAAGATACCCTAAATGCCCAGAGTGAACTATAAACCACTGGACATCTTCATTGCATGTAGTATCTGGATAATGTGTATGGCTGGTGTAGCCTTGTGACGCTTCGCCACGATGGATCATCGCCGGCCTATGCAGGTGCAATTCTCATGTCATTTTGCCGTGTTACATGGCAAGAAGGTCCAAGATCCCCCATCCTGCCTTATTCTCCAAACTCTCTGCCAATGGCATGCAAGGCCAACTCCACACATGGCTTACTGACTTTCTCGACTCTCGTAGCCAATGTGTGGGTCTCAATGGAATCCTTTCATCTTCTCTCCCTATCAAGGTTGGAGTGCCCCAAGCCAGTTTTCTGAGTCCAGTCCTATTCCTGATCTTCATCAATGATCTCTTTGACTCTGAAAAATCCTCTATATCGATTTTCTGATTACTCCACCCTGTCGTCACATCCCTTATCCTTCAGATGGGCACGCTGCAACCTATTCCCTTTCTTCAGACCTTGACCAAATTAGAAGATAGTCAAACACTTGGAATGTCTTTTAATCTTGACAAATCTCACACTCTCACTATCTCTCTCCAAAAGGACTGTCTGGCAAACCCTCCTATTTACTTTCTTAACAATCCTCTTGAGGAAGTTCAGTCATTCAAACTCCTGGGTCTCACTACCAGACATGAACTTTCTTGGCCAAACTACATTTCAAAGTTCGCCTACAAAGCCAGCTGCCGACTGGGTATCCTCCATCGTTTTAAGTCCTTCCTTGGCACCCTCCTACCCACCTACAAAGCCTTCACCCATAGCTTGATGGAGTACTGTACCCCATCTGGGCCAGCTCCCCTGCCTCACTTCTTGGTCAGCTTGATGCTGTGGAAACCAAGGCCTTCAAGATTATTGGAATCTCCCACAATGAAGCTGAGTCTCTGGGTCGATCACTTCACCATCACAGACAGGTCGGTGGTCTCTCGTCTTTTACCGCCTCCTTTCCGGTCTTGCACCCTCTGTTTTTTCCATGCTTTGTCTTCCTCAACCCCCCCCCCCCCATAAGTTTCTACAGAGCTCACATGATCCATCAACCCTTCTGGTGAAACTACCTAAATTCAGGATCACTGCTCACCTCCAATCATTTGTTCCTCTCTCTTTCCTGCCTGTGGCATTGACTTCCACATTCTCTTAAATTTCATTCTTCCCTCCAGGTCTTCAAGACAGCTGTTCACCACCATCTCAGATCGTCCCCAATCCAAAACCATGATCTATTCTACTCTCATTAACCCTACCCACAAGCCCTCCTTCCATTTCCGCAGTTTTCCCTCCTTGGAGCTTCCTTCTGTATCCAACTTGTCCACCCCATGTATGTGTTTTGCATCCTTTTTTTGTCTGTTATGTCCTGATCCGTTCACTGTGCTCGCTCTTCCACAAACCTCGACTATGTATAGAAAGAAAAATAAACTCATTTTTTTCCCTGCCCCCTGGTGGAGGGTCAAAAGGTCAAATACCCCAAAAATGCCATGATGGGCAGATTTTTAAATGAAACTGAATATGCAATCAACATTTGGGGATGCATGAAATATGTAACTTTTATTTCTTTATTTTTAGATTTGACCAATAGGTTCATACCCCAGGAGGTGGAGACTTGGGGTCACAAGGGTCAAAACATAAATGTATTTTTAACTCAAAATTTGATATTGGGTAATTCCTGGTGGAACTTTTTGGCATATTTCAACTGCTTTTGGTGGGAAGCGTGGAGATTTGTGATGGCGCTGCATCAACTTCACTCCAGTTTTATTTTTGATACTTAATGAAATTAAACACATGCTTGTTTGGGTTAGCCTGTTTAGTACTCCTAACTCTCAAGCTCGGAATCTGGGTTGAAGTCCTGTATTTGTTGATCTGTCCATCATATATATACAGTATTCGTGTCCTTTTAATACATGTAAAGTACACTGATGTCTCCTAACATCCTGGTTGTGTATTTGAGGAATGTATTTATAAGCTCTTATGTTAGCTTAAAAAAGGCTTTAACTGTTTTCTTTTAACCTGTAGGAACGGGTGGCCTATTCACGTACGCTGCAGGGACGGTACTTTAACTACCTGGGTTACTTCTTCTCTGGCTACTGCATCTGGAAAATATTCATTGTGAGTTGACCATCAGTCTTTCAAGGTCTATGATCGGTTGCATACTTGCACCGTGAGCTTTTCCAATACCCTCTTTCCTCGCTGTCCTACCATAGTTATTTTTTTTTCATTGTTCTCCACAAAACTTGTATTACTTGTACTATCTGAACTCATTAACTCTGTGTTTAAATTGCTAGGCAACTGTGAACATCGTGTTTGATCGAGTAGGAAAGACTGACCCTGTGACACGGGGCTTGGAGATAACGGCTGGGTATTTTGGGCTCAGCTTGGATGTGAGTGAGATGCAACATGGCACGTACATTGAAAGTGGATGGTACACATGTCACTGAACTTACTTCATCATATTTGTGACCTGTGTTTAAAATGGCTGTTCATGTGGATGATATTTGGAACTTTTCTTCAAATCTCTTGGTAGTCATTGTTGTGCAGTTATTGTCGCATGAGGTTAAGCACACCACTTATTGGAGGTTGTGACAATTACCCTTTTACCCAAATTAACCTAAAGATGTGAACCTGTTTGAGGCAATTGTGTACCGAGTGGAACAGATGGTTAATTAAAGTATTTGCCCTCCACCCTTCTCCTTAAAAATAGGAGTCTACTCCTGCCTGTTCTCTGTGTGTGGGTCTAATACCTCATCTCCAATGCCAAATTCTGAACTCGTTCAAGCTCGATAGGTTTGTCTTGTATCGGCTCACCCAAACCACGCACCGATTCTGAAACAAGCCAGATTTCTCCTCCAAACCTGGTTCAGGATCCTGCGAATGGAAAAACATGGAGATTGGTTTGAGCTCCCTGGCCTAAAATAGTTCACCACCACCTAGTCTGGACACAAAGATAGGTTTCAGAGGCCTTTGCAGAAGGTGCAACAAAAGTATTTATGACTATTTCTAAAAGCTGTGACAGTCACAACCACCAGAGAATGGATCTGTAGCAACTCTGAGGGCAGCAGACTCCCGGTATCACCAAGTGATGGCAGTTCATTGGGGCTGGGATAGCTCGGAGCCCTTTACTGTAAGTGTAAGAGAACTATCCATCTGATCTTGCTTTCCATTATGTGAGTTTTCTTGGGTGTAGTTATGTAGGCCTAATCTCTAAATTGGTGTAGTCTATTGTCTTTGTGTACCCATTAGCACATTCCCTGCTTCTCTTTATTGAGTGGAAATATTTTTCTCTGTTGGAGAAGCTCTTGTGGTGATGAATTCTCTGGTGATGAATTTGGTGATGGTGAAAGCTACCTGGTGATGAATTTAAATTATTTTGGAGCTTGGATGCACAATATCCAAGCGATACCTGCTAATACAGGTGAGAAACGATTGTATGTGAGATTAATTATAGACTGTGCTTGTATGCAGGTGAAGTTTTGGTCGCAGCACGTCTCTTTCATTCTCGTGGGAATCATCGTTATTACCTCTATCAGGGGTCTTTTAATCACCCTTACCAAGGTGGGCCTGAAACGCAAGTAGGTTGCTGGGTATGATAGGTTTGTTGATTGTACGTTTTATTGGTTGGTGTAGTTGGTAGACAAATTGCACAATTTTTTTTTTCATTTGGATACCCAAAGGCTTTACCTGTTGCATACCTGTCAGGTGCCCTGTGTTGTCTGGTGAAATAGTGCATTGTAACATGGCATTCGATGAATTACTGTTACAATTGTCTGTTTTTGCTTGCAAGAGCATTTTCATCATGACCCATGTACCTGTCGAAGGCATTTATGAGTGGCATATAAAGTTGAAGACAAACTTGTATAAATTTTAAGAGACGTATTTATTTGGGTAATCACAGGAATACAAGCAAGGGGTCGGGGGGTTAAGTAATGCAAAATAATTATAACCGATAGTTGGTGAGTTTGTAAATATTAATGTGGCATGCGATACGATTTTGCAACTACCAGTTACACGAGAACAAATGTTTTACTTCATCCTCCGACTATTAATTTGCAATTGGTTTGACACCAATACAAATCGGACCCTTTGCATCAAAAAAGCTACGTATATCGAACAACCAGTTTCAAATGGAGCACCTCGCCACGATTAGATCATTTAAATTGCATCAGATGTGGCAATAAATGTGAATTGTTGCTCTGTAGCTTGCCGGCTCTGAAAGAAGATGCCTTTTGCATTTTTGCTGGCTCCATCTCTACCCTGACTCGAATCCCATGTGGACATGGGCAACTTGCTAATTTCTTCAAAGTTGTGATTTATTTAGTTTTATACACGGTCAAGGCTTATGGAAGAGCGAGAATGCAGAGCATATCAGGATGCAACAGTTCAAAAGGAACAGCAGAACAAGAGAGGGCCAGCAAACAAACAGCAGGGCTGACAGCCAAAATATACGGAGACTGACAAACAAGGGATGCAGGTTAAAATGAGGGGTAGGGGAGTATTCATGGTGTGGCTAAGATGGATAAAGAAGCAAACTCTCAGGAAGGAAAAATTGAAGTGAGGTGGGATTGGGGGCAGGTGAGGAGGGAGGGGGACTTGATGAGGACTGAAAAGATTATGACTGGATGGGTGATTATCTGAGATGGTGGTAAACAGCCTTAACTTGAAGACCTATCTTGAAGACCTTAAAGGAAGAACGTGATTGAAGAGAATGTGTAAGTTGGTTCCACAGATGAGAATAAAGAGTAACAAATGAGTGGAGGGAGGTGAGCAATGATTCTGGATTTTGGGAGTTTCATCAGAAGGGGGTTGTTGGTGGTCTGTGTGCATCATGCAGAAACTTGGAGGGAAGGGGGCAGAGGGGGTGGGGGGTGGTGAGGAAGGGACAAGGCACAGAAAAGGCAGAGGGTGCATGACCAGAAAGGAGGTGGTAGAAAATGGAGTCCACTCACCTATCTGTGATATATACGAATGGGAAAAGAAGTTCCTGTGCATCATGTACACCGATGTGAAATGAAAAATGAAGGCAAACTCATCACGGTATTTGGTCATATCAATATTTAGTCTTTGTTATACATAAAATCGACTTGAGAATGTTAACACTTCTGCAATACAAGTTTACAGAGGCTCGAAGAAGGGCGTGGTCAAAAGTCTGTGAACTCAGTATCTTGTGTGACCACTTATCAACGGTGCCTCATTAAGGCGACAAGATGGTTGAAAAAGGCTTGATGGATGTCATTCCAGATCTGTACCAAGGCCTGCCGCAGTTGGGCCACACATGTTCTATGGGAGAAAGGTCAGGTGAAAAAGCTGGCCAGGGAAGTGTGGAAATGATCCTGTTGTGCGATGAAGTTGGTGACAACTCGTGTGACATGAAACCATGCGTTATCCTGTTGAAGTGTGATGCAACGTACATGAACCTGCAGGAACGGGAGGACGTGAGAACAGAGAACTTCATGATGGTACTGCAGCTGGGTTCTGTGATGTTCGGTGATGCCTCCCCATACCATCATGCTTCCACCGCCAAATGACGATCGTTCCACAACACATGCGTCAACTTGATGTTCCCCTTCCCGTCATACAAGCATGATAACGGCCATCACTCCTGTCAAGATGGAACCTCAACTCGTCTGAAAGAGGATAGCAGCCCAATCTTGTCTCATGAACTTCCGACGTTACCAAACATCAAGCTATGCACGCATGTGGATGACTTGGTAAGAAAATCGGAGGTACTGCTGTTCGTCATGGTCTGATGTTATACTCACGTATCAGATTCCTGACAGTTCTGGCACTGATTTGTCGCAGGTCAGGGATGCTCTGAGCTGTCAAACTTGATGTCTGTAACCGATTCCTGAGGTGCACTTACCGGTTATGGTTATCCTGCTGATGTAATCTCACAGGCGGTCGCCGAGAACGTGGACGATCTTTGATGTTGCCAGTTTGTTGATAACGTCTCCATAGTGACTATCCATCCATCCATTGGGACCATACTCTCTGCAGAGCGTTGTTGCTGCCTAAGCAGTCTCCTTGGCTATTGGGCACAATCATGGACGGGTCACCACCCCGACACAGGATACCAGCATACTGACACTCATTTTGCCGACCTCGGAAGGATGACAGGCAGAGTCAACCCCACCTGGTGTTAATTCAACAGCTGAGTGGGATTTGAACTCAGGATCCTTGGATCCCAAGCCCACCACCCTAACCATTAAGCCAACACCAGGTATATAAAGTGACTATGGTGTACCGATTAACACCAAAGTGCCGAGCCACAATGTTTTGTAGCCTTCCTATCTCAAGCATGCCAATAGCACATAGTGGTATCACGTTTACGACGTTTAGACATCGATGAAATACTTTTCACAGCTGGGATGGTTCACAGAATCGTGCTGCATTGCAATTTGCTCAGCACCACGTGTAGCACTGTCACATGAATTGGTGCATATGTTTGGCAATTTGTGCGTGCAGTGCATAGTGTATGCAGGTGTAAATTCCGGATATTCACTGGTAAATTGGAGAGCGTGTCAAGGCACATGTTGGCTGACCATAACAGTGCCTTCAGAAAGTATTCACACCCCTTGACTTTCATATTTTGTTGTGTTGCAGCCCGAATTTAAAATTGATTAAAATAATATATATTTTTTGTCACCGATCTCCATCCTATGTCAGTGGAATTTTTTTTTTCCAGAAATTTTTAGGAATTAATTAAAAATGAAAAGCGAAAATGTCTTGAGTCAATAAATATTCAATCCCTTTGCTATGACACTCCAGGTGCATCCAATTTCCTTTGATCATCCTTGAGATATCTCTGCAACTTGATTGGAGTCCACCTGTGGCCAAGTCAATTGATTGGAAATTATTTAGAAAGAAACACACCTTTCTATACATGGTCCCACAGTTGACAGTGCATGTCAGAGCAGAAACTCTACCATGAAGTCCAAGAAAGTATCCGAAGAGCTCCGCGATAGAATTATAGAATTCCGCGATAGAATTCCGCTGGGGAAGGGTATAAAACAATTTCTGGTGTTGAAAGTTCCCAAGAGCACAGTAAGCTCCATCATTAGGAAAAGGAAAGAATATGGAACTACCCAGGGTCTTCCTCGAGCTGGCTGTCTGACCAAACTAAGAAACTGGGCAAGAAGAAATTTATTTAGTTAAGGAGGTGACCAAGAACCCAATGACCACTCTGACAGAACTACAGTTTCTTGGCTGAGATTGGAGAACCTACTGGAACGACAACAGTCTCTGCAGCACTTAACAAATCGAGACTTTATGAGAGATTGACCAGATGGAAGCCACTCCTGAGAAAAAGGCACGTGACAGCACACCTGAAGTTTGCAAAAAAGCACCTGAAAGACTCAAAGCATGAGTCAAAGATTATGTCGTCTGATGAGACAAAAATTGAACTCTTTGGCCTGAATGCAAAGCGCTACATCTGGTGGAAACCGAGCACAGCTAATCACTCATCTAACACCATCCCTACTGTGAAGCATGGTGGCAGCAGCATCATGCTATGGCTGCTTTTCAGCGGCATGGACTGGGAGACCTGCAAAGATATAGGGAACAATGAGGAGCCAAATACAGGGAAATCCTTGAGGAGAACCTGCTTCAGGGTGCAAAAGAACCTTAGACTGCGGTGAAGATTTACGTTCCAACAGGACAATGGCCACAAGCATCCAGCCAAAGCAACACTGGAATGGCTTCAGAACAAGAACGTGAAAGTCCTTGAGTGGCCCAGCCGAAGCCCAGACTTGAATCCCATTGAGAATCCGTGGAAAGACTTGAAGATTGCTGTTCACCGACGCTCCCCATTCAACTTGACAGAGCTTGAGCAAATCTGCAAAGAAGAATGGGAGAAAATCCCCAAATCCAGATGTGCAAAGCTGATAAACATACCCAGGAAGACTCAAAGCTGTGATCACTTCCAAATGCACTTCTACAAAGTATTGACTCAGGGGGCTGAATACCTATGCAAGTTAGATATTTCTGTATTTCATCTTAAATTAATTTGTATACATTTCTAAAAACATGTTTTCACTTTGTCATTATGGGGTATTTTGTTTAGATCGGTGACAAAAAATCTCAATTTAATCCATTTTAAATTCAGGCTGTAACAACGAAATGTGAAAAAGTCAAGGGGTGTAAATACTTTCTGAAGGCACTGTATATTGCAAGGGTACATGTCAGTATCATTTTGTATAATAATATTTTTTAATGGTGCACAGGAACGTTTTCCCGTTGGTATACTTTTTTATTTTTTAATCTTCATTCCGTTGAAAAAAAAAAAATCTAGATTGAAAGTTTTCAGGTGTGCTGGCTGTTAGCTATGTGCTGGTAAATGGCAATTCTTTTAATGTCATTAAAAACTTTAGGGTGTAGAAATGAAAATGTATGGCTCACCCTTATATATTCATTGCAGTTTTTCTACGCCATCTCCAGCACAAAGTCTTCCAATGTCATCGTGCTGGTCCTTGCACAGATCATGGTGAGTGAAGCACATACAAACAGCGTGCCTGAACTGGGACTGAATGAAAGGCAGAATATGTGCTGTATTATCCCATCTAAGCATAATACTGTTACGGCTGTGGAAATTTGCAAACCACCATTCAGGTCCCGTAGGTGAGGTATCTCTTAAGTGCATGTGTAGTTAGCCCCAAACCTGTTGTTTAGAGGGAATTAATGTGATTCATTCGGGCTGCGATGCTTTGAGTCAGTTGTTTTTCTTTTTCTATCTTTTATTTCAAACAAAAACCAACAAGGACGCTCGGTGGGCTTTTTCGCGCCATTCTTCTCCGCGCTTGGTGTGAGGGAGGAGAAGCGGGGTGGAGGCAGCTGGCGCCCGATTGGTGGATGCGCGGTGTGACGCGGTCAGGGAGGAGGAACGCCCCTCTTCGAGACCTTTCTCGAAGCGCCTCGAAGGGGGGTGGAGCAAAGAATGGGGCAGAGCAACGGGGCGGAGCCCCGTGATATAAAAAGGGATGGCTCTGCGAAGGGATTGTGGTTGTTGTTCCTGCCGGCCTGTTGATCCCTGCGGAGCCCTTGATCCTGATGAGCCTTGGACCTTTTGGACAAACGACGGTGTGAAGAGAGAGAGAGAGAGACAGAGACAGAGACAGAGACAGAGACAGAGACAGAGACAGAGACAGAGACAGAGACAGAGACAGAGACAGAGACAGAGACAGAGACAGAGACAGAGACAGAGACAGAGACAGAGACACAGAGAGACAGCGCACTCCTGTTCGAGGGTTCTTGTCTGAGGGTTCGCCGGAGTCGGTGTGGTCCCGAGAACCCGCTGGTGGGATGGAGCGTCCGCCATTTCCTCTCCCTCTCGACCCCGAGTGTCGACGATTTCTTTCCCCCCTCCCCCCGTCCGCACCGAGAGAGCGCTGAAAACCCCGTTCATTCTCCAAAACCCCGGTCCGTGGCGTCGAACGGCGACACGTGCCGGCACGAAGCACGAGCTCGCCGACAACGCCGGAGGAGCGGGAGCTGAGGGCGCGGAGAAGGACTCGGTGCGTGCACAGGGAAGTGATCACTTTTATTTCTTTTCGGGGATTTTTGTATGGAACTTGTGGCGCCGTGTCTTGTGAAGTAAAACTGTATAAGTGTTGCCGTGTGTTCGCGTAGTCGGTTGTTGCTCTGCGTCGTTGCTTTTATTGTTTTCTTCTTGCATATGCTTTTTGTGCATTTCTGATTCTGTTTGGCTGTATATGTGCGCTTGTGTCTGTGTCTGTGTGAATAAAGTGCTTGTGTGAACTTGTTCCCCATTTTGCTGCATCCTTCCCTTTGTTGAATCTCCATCTTGCTTCACGTAACGGGTTCGTCGTGGGCTTAATACGCCCGATAATTAATCGGAACCGTCGAGGTCGACGATAACACCGCTCGGTTATCCCGATAGCACGGAACGGACCGCTTTAGCGGCCCGTATCCAGAGTCGACCTGTGGCGAGGTGCGATCGCCCGGTTTACCATCCGCGTGGGTACTTAGGTAGGTCGAGTTTGGCGAACAACCCTATCCCACGCGGGTGGCCGATTGGCACGATCGTGGTGAGGCTGAAAGGCCCACCCGTGACGAGCTCCCGGCGTTAGTCCGAGAGGGTCACGACAGAATTATCTGTCCGGTGGGCGACGTGCCGCGATTCAAGTCATGTGGCCGATCGCACGCCGCCGGGCATGAATTCGCAACAATACATTAACTTCTCCATGGAAGGATGGCACCTGACAATCACTTGAAGTAACCCTGCAAATGTCATCCATGTAACAACACTTGGGATCATTTGTCATATCCTGGAATATAAATATTATGCTGATAACTTATGAGTAATATAGTACACCAGGAAAGATAAATTTGTAATTTGGTCAGCACACCAGCACACGACTGACTATCTTTGAAAGTTACCGTGAAATCTTTAACATCCACAAGAGAGTCAGGTCAGGTATGGGAGCATGCGCCAGAGCAGCACGTCGCTGCATCCACTTTCTGCCGGAACTCCAGGGGCCTCCTGGCCATTCCCCAGGCACATGCCTGGCCCATCCCCATCTTCTTGAGATGCCGATCAACCTGCTGCAACCACGAGGCATGTGGTCGGCCCATTAGCCTCCTCCACTCACGAGACTCCCTCGCTGAGAGAATCTGGTGAGCAGGATCAGCGTCAGGAAAACAAGCCACATGTCCATACAGCCGCAGCTGACGCTCACGGACTATGCAGGTAACAAATCTCATTTGAGTCTCTCTCAGCAACCGCTCATTGGCCACAAAGTCTGACCAGCGATAGCCAAGGATTCTCCGAAGAGACCTGGTACCAGAGGAATTAAGTCTCCGTCTCAGATCCTTGGTCAGAGTCCAAGTCTCACATCCATAGAGCAAGACTGGAAGCACAAAGGACCTGAAGACTCGGACTTTGTCCTCCCACACAGATACCAGCAGCGCCACACCCTCCATTATCCGGTGAATCCATGACTCCCCTGGCCTGACCCAGACGTCTATTGACCTCTGACTCACAGCCAGCAGAGACATGAATATCACTGCCGAGGTAAGTGAATCTCCACCCCCTCAACATCCTCACCACAAACAGGCACAGACAGGACAGCAGCATCCAAGATGTCATTGAAAGCCTGGATCTTAGTTTTGACCCAGGAAACCCATAATCCCATTGGCTCCGACTCCAGCGCACAAGAGAGTGCGAGCCAGATATGAGAGTTCTACAGAGTGAAGTGGAGTTCGGGGTGTGGTAATCATTTGAGGCTTTCATGTGGAACATGGGCATAACATAGAATGCCCTTCTTATTTAGGAGTTGCCGAACATCACAATATCTGCTTGGTTGTTGATTCTAAGGTAAATGGTAGTTGATTTGTGTAGGTTACAGATGATATACGAATACTACTATGATTGACAAAATGAGACCAAATGTGTACTTGGAACGGCTGATATTGGAATTGTCTGGTTGGGAGTTTTACTTTTTCTTTCAATTTATTTATTTATCCTTTGGGGAAAATAACTAATAAAACTTTTTAATTTATCTTTTCAAAAGACCACCTCACATGCATGTAAATGTTAGTATCAAGTCAGCATGGTGCGTGTCGAGGTGTGTTCACACAGGTAAACCCGTGTAACTCCTATGTACCAATTCCCAATAATTTTGATCCATGGTAAGTTTTTAGCAATCTGATGAAAATATTTTTTAGGCCATGCAAGAGGTAGCGAACAAATTGGTGTTCTGGATTGACAAGTCCAGAGCACACAGACACAGCTCTTGAAACGTGTGATTTACTCCAGAATGACCTTGTGGCTTTTGTAATCAGCATTTAACTCTTCATCTTGTTTCATTGTGGCTTTTCTTTAATCTGTGGTGAAAATTGTAAGCAATGTTATTCCACAATTGCTATTCAAACAAGTTACCATTTAAAGAAAGTTTATGACACTTACTATTTAAATAGGTTACCACTTAAACGAGGTTTAACAAGAGCGAAAATTGCTTTGCAATACACGTCCCTGACCTGTCCCAATGAATGTTCTTATCCCTTTATTTGGGTTGTGCATAATGGTACGTCCAGTGCCAAAAATAACCCGATGTATGTACATGAAGCAAAATCATGCGTACGGCTTATGTGCATAAATATATCATGGTTATATACCCGGGTTCATTCCAATTGCACTGGGCCATGGACTAACACCCAAGCCTTAGGCCTGTGGCCTGCTGCTCTGTGCTGCTTCATGCAATGGTGGTGCATGATTTTATTGGGGTGGATTCAGGGCAGCTGAACACTGACCCATGTATAATGTGATATTATTACCTTCGCATTCTGCGAAAGGTTATATTTTGGTCGGCGTGTATTTATTTATTTATTTATTTATTTATTTATTTATTTATTTGTTTATTTGTTTATTTGTAATCTTGTGATTCGTATAACTCAAAAAGTATTAAACCGAATTGCATGAAATTTGGTGGGATGATTGGTTATTAGACAGGAAGCATTCAATTAGATTTTGGGATCGTTCGGGTCAAAGGTCAAGGTCACGAAAAGGTCAAAATCGTCTTTTTACGATAACACGGTCAATTTTTATTCAATTTGCATGCAACTAACGCCAAAATTTTCAGAATTCAACGCCTCATCTTGTGATATGCAATATGACACAATGACGCCCATACTCTTGTTACCGGTTAGGGGTCAAAGGTCAGGGGGGTCACGACCTTGAAAAATATGCGGTTTTTGTCATAACGCGGTCAATTCTTGTCCGCTTTACATGAACCCAGCACCAAAATGTTCAGAATTTAATGCCCAATCTTGTGACACAATGACGTCATAACACATGTCACCGGTTGGGGTAAAATGTCGGGGGGGGGGGTCACGCCCTTGAAAAATATGCGGTTTTCGGCATAACTCAGTCAATTCTTATTCGATTTGCATGAAACCAGCATCAAACGAGATTAACTTCTCTTGTTGAAACATTGTATTCAACGAGCTCGCGAGTGAAGACTCGCCAAAACGACGTGAGTTGATTGTTATTTAGTCCGCAGCCCCCGAAAGTCGGGGGGGGGGTCATGACATTATAGATATGTGGTTTGTGTCATAAGACCATTCATATGAAACCACTTCCCCACACTCATACCAAGAACAAAAACGTAGTGGCGGCAAAGGTATGCGCTCTATGAGTGCCCGTTCTAGTTTAAGTCTATAAAAGGCAAATCTCTGAAAAATTGACGAAACTCGAACTTGTTCTGTCACGTATTATAATAAAGCCATGTACCAAGTTTCAGTTGAATATGTTAAAGGGTGTGGGGAAAAAAGTCATAAAAACCACAGGTGGGACAGACAGATACAGACAAAGAGCAAACCTATACAGTCAAAGCTCGTTACTATGCCACCTTGCTTCTATGCCACTCTCGCTATTATACCACTTTTGCTCGGTCCCGACAAAATTCAATACAAAATAAATTTACTATGCCACCCCCTACTCTCGCTACCATGCCACTACTGTGTGACTGTTAAAAGGCACGAGTCGTGAAAAAGTCTGTATTGCGCAGTGCTCGATTATCACACTCACGTCCAAAGGCGAAGCGACGAACTACAGTCCAGCTGCGCACAACATAACTCAATACGTACGCGCATAGTCAGACTGTGTCAAAACACGCGATTCTTCTCCCCGATGCCAGCCACAACAAGCCAATCACAACACGCACAACGAGACACAAAAAAGCGCGAGCACACACACAGACACGCAGGCACACGTACAGCAGTGACATCTTTTTTTTTTTTTCAAATTCAGCCCATAATATCAGCTCAGAAATGCAAGCGAACCGACTTTACGCTGAAGGAGAAGAAGGAGATCATCGATGCCGCGAAGAAGGAGCTGAATCAGTCCAAGTTGGCCAGGGAGATTAGCAAGAAATGGGGCGTCGAAGTTAAGAGAACCACCGTGAAGGGCATTCTCAGCAAGAAGGATGCAATCGAGGCTGCAATCAAAGCTGGATTTCCATCGAAGCGCATGAAGTTGACGCAGGCTCACGACCCGAAGCTTGATGAGGGAGTGCTCATGTGGCTGAAGCAATCAAGAGGACAGAATGTGCCTGTCAGCGGCGATCTGATCAAGGAGAAGGCGATGAAACTGGCCGAGCTGATGCACATCCCAGACTTCATGGCGAGCGACGGTTGGTTGGGCAATTTCAAGAAGCGCCACGGCATCACGTTCAAGACAGTGCAGGGCGAAGCTGGAGCGGTGGATTCGCAATCCCTTCTTGAGTGGCAACAACAGGTTCTCCGGCCCTTACTCGGGCAGTTCTCCGCAGACGACGTCTTCAACCTGGACGAGACTGGACTCTTCTGGCAGCTGCTTCCGAACAAGACCATGGTTTTCAGGGGAGAGCGGTGTACTGGAGGAAAGAAAAGCAAGCAAAGATCACTCTTCTGGTTGGGGCAAACATGAGCGGCAGCGAGAAGTTCCCTCTTCTGGTGATTGGCAATTCCAAGAAACCCCGTGCCTTCAAGAACAAAGAGATCCCGGTCAAGTACAAGGCGAACTCGAAGACGTGGATGACGGCGGAGCTTTTCGAGATGTTGCGTGCGTGGGACGGACGACTCGGCCAGCAGGGACGCAGAGTGCTGGTCTGTCTCGATAACTTCTCTGGCCACCCTCCCGAGCTCGAGCTGAACAACATCCAACTGGTCTTCTTTCCACCCAACACGACAGCCAATTCGCAACCAATGGATCATGGAATCATAGAGAACCTCAAGCGCCACTACAAGAAGCTCCTGCTATGCCGCCGGCTTGAGGCCATAGACGAGGGAAAGGAGTTCAAGTTCACGTTGCTCGACGCTCGACACGTCGCCCGGCGTGCTTGGGAGCAGGTCGGCAAGTCGACGATCAGGAACTGTTTCGCGAAGGCCAAGTTCATCGAAGAGGAGATCCAAACTGAGCCACAGGATGCGGAGCTGCCCGACATCTGGGAAGCTCTGCCTGCCGAGGAAAAGATGCACGAGAACGAGGAGATCGAGCTGTCTGACTTTCTCGAAGCCGACGAGCGCCTCGCGACTGGCGGGTATTTCACGCTGAAGGAGATTGCGGAGGAGATTCTTTGCAGTGAGGAGCCGGTGGAAAGCGAAGATGACGAGGTAACTGTCGAGGAGGAAATCGTTCCGTTCGAGGAAGACCAGCGCGCTTGTAGCACCGTCCGGAAGTTCATGCAGCAGAGAAGCGGGAAGCCCGGTGTGATGCAAGCGTGCGATCGGCTAGACAACGAGATGCACGAGATCCGCCGAAAGAAGATGCGATGCGCCAGCCGACGATTCTTGAAAGCTTTGTGTGTCATGAATTTCTCGCCATGCCATATGTTAGTGTGTGAAGTCTGTTAGTGTGTGTATGTTCTCCGTTCACTTAGCTTAGACAACAGTCGTGCCTTTTACTTGCTGGAATAAATTTTGTCTAAAGATTAACTACAGATGGGTAACTTGAGAAAATAAGGCCGTTTTTACAAAATCTCGTTACTATGCCACTCTCGCTACTATGCCACTTTTGCTCGGTCCCGACGGGTGGCATAGTAACGAGCTTTGACTGTAGTCCCATATGGTGAAACTAGTAAGTAAGGGAATAATAAAATTACTATTCAAATAAAATAGTAAGGAATAATAAAATTAATATTCAAACAAGTTACCATTTTAAGTAAGTTTAAACAACATAATTACTTTTCAAAGTTGCCATTTAAAGAAGTTCATGTAAAGTCAGAACCAAAAGGGTAAATGACAAGGGGTCCTTTTTCCTTTAACGAAGGGTTTACACCCGAAACATGCTTCCCATGGTGGTTAACATACCTCAATCAACATTCTGTTGATTCCATCTATTGTTCTACCTGTCTGCTGACACAGATTGACACCAGTCTTCACAATCAAGACTATTTCTTCATTCTAAATTTGACTTCTTGCTAACATGAGGCACAGACATTGCACTGGATGCACCCAATATCTCTCACCAAACCAGATGGGAAGTGATCATTCAAGCCCAAACTTTTTCATGGGATCCGTTTCTTTCCATGGATAAGCACTCTGCCAACATGAATGTTCACAAGGTTGTGGTAAGTAACTTCAGGCTATGACCTCACATCTTATGACCAATCTTTTGGAAGTTAATCATGATCAATGCCCCTAACCAAGCAAATTTTGTCCAAATGTCTGGATTTAACAATCGGCTCAAGTGCATCAACACTTAATCTGCACTTTCTGTGATTTATTGACGGCATAGTGTTTGTAAAAAGCCATTGTGTGTATCGTTATTGTCACTGCTCGGTCTGTCATTTGCCCTCAGTAATGGTCGAGCTGAAGTGGAGATAATGGTTCATGTGATATCATCGAAATCGTTCTATTTGTAGAGGTTTTTGATGCACCTTGTATGTCCACATCCATTCTGCAAATCCTTTATATGCATCTCATATATCTACCTGACAGAATGTGAAGTATGACTGCCAGGAAAAGCTGCAGACTGCTTCATGTAAAAAGTAGCTAGCCTTTGGTCATCAATCACTTACTCACCTGTATGGCTTCCAAGTAAAGAAGGCTGTCCTGTGGCTCATGCCACCTCTGGCCTCTCGTGAACTTCGGAAATATGTTGCTGTTGTGCCATTCTTGTCCAAAAAGTAACCTTTCTCAAGTTGCATTATAGTTTCCATGCACTAGGAGTCAGTTCGGCCCCCTTAGCAAGGTCAAATGTCCCCTGGCCCCTCATCTATTTTAGCCAATTATTTAAGACTGCAACGAAGGTTTGGATTGGCACAGCCTGTATTTTAGGTAGTGCCATGGAACTATCAATGAGAGTTGGGCTGTCAGGAGACCAATATCCTCACTCTTTGAAAGCAGTCATTGGATTGGATCAAACACAAGACTTGAACACCTGAGCGAAGGTGCATGTTTATCTGACACGTTCTGGTGTGCATTCATTATGGATCTATCATTTAGGTTGCATAAGTTTTGATGATGCTCGTGTATTTAAAACATGAGTTTTGCCAAAAATCATGGCAGCTAAAACTGCAAACTTAAAAAGAAAAATTATTTTTTCATTAAAAGTATATTTAAGGCTTCAACATTTTTTTTTTTTCTCATTGCAGGGAATGTACTTTGTCTCCTGTGTATTACTACTAAGGATGAGCCTGCCTTTAGCCTACCGAGGAATCATCACTGAAGTGCTCGGTGATCTTCATTTCAGCTTTTACCATCGCTGGTTTGACGTCATCTTCTTACTCAGTGCACTGTCCAGTATGGGCTTCCTATATCTCGCTCGGAAGCATGCCCCTTAATCCTGACCACACCTTTTGTTTTTTTACTGCCAAGAGACGTAACTCACCGACATTGTTGAGAATTCTATATGCAGGCCAGGGTCAGCTTGTCAAATATGAATATCTTTACACACTTGGTTTGCATATACTGATCTTCTTTTGCAACTCCCACTCATAATTCGCATTTGATAAATCAAAAACACCATGATTTCATTTGGCCAATCTGAAAAGATTAAAAATGTATTTTCTTATTGTAATAAATGCAAATTATTGTCCAATTGTGAAATGTCAACGAATTATAGCCAAAGTTACAAGTTGTTTAGCAAGATTTTCTCCAATGGCAAAACCTAACATGTAGTTCATTTATATATGGTATTCCTGCTGTAGTGCTTTTGGATGGCACTGCCTCCTCAAAACATTACACAGACATACAACCTGTTTGCTAACCCCGCAATACACTGGACTTGCTCAGCATTTGCAAAAGTCAGTCTATAAGAAACAATGTTTACTGCAAATGGATTGACATTGGATGGGCTTTATGAATGAATGAAAATGTGATCAATTGCATTTAGTATGGTCCAAGTCCATTAAATATCTTATGGCCAATCCTGTTTCATCCCATTGAACAAAATGCCACCTGCATCCATGGTAGAAAACTGTTCAACTGTTTATAAACTGAACTTTTTTATGGACTGTATATACTGTATTTTTTTTTTTAAATAGTCAAGGATTGTGGAGAAACTAGAACTTGAATGGATGAAGCGGAAACGGAATGAAATGAACAGTAGGAGGAGAGGGGGAAACACAAGAGTGAGGTTGAGGGACAAAATACAGTTCAAAGACTTCAAAGAGGAGACTTCAAAGAAAAGGAACGTGAGGAAGAATGGGATGAGGAAAGATTCAGGGGGTGGACAAGATAGAAACAGAAGCAAACTCTCTGGAAAGAAAACAAGAAAGGTGGGCTTGGGGGGGAGTTAACGAGGGTAGAAAATATCATGCTTTTTGATGAGGGATCATCTGAGATGGTGGTGAACAGTTGTCTTGAAGACTGGGAGTGAGGAATGGGATTGAATAGAATGTGGGGTACAAGAGGAACGATTGAATGGAGGTGAACAGTGATTCTTGATTTCGGTTGTTTCACCAGGAGGTTGATGGTGGACTGTGAGCTCTGCAGAAACCTGGGGGGGGGGGGGACAAAGCATGGAGAGTGGAGGGTGAAAGACCACCAACCTGACCTGTCTGCGATGGCGAAGTGATAATCCCATAGACTCGGTTTCAGTGTGGGAGATTGCACTTATCCTGAAGGCCTTGGTTTCCAGGGTGTCAAGCTGAGCAAGATGTGAGGCAGGGGAGCCAACCCAGAGGGGAGGATGAAAGCCGTGTAGGTGGACAAGAGTTCAGGTTTGCCAAGGAAAAATTTTGCATGATGGACGATGCCCAGTCCCAAGTAGCTAGCTATGGAGGCCAACTTTGAAATATGGTTAGCCCAAGAAAGATCATGGCTGATGTGAGACACAGGCTTGGTTGGTTAAATTATGTATTTTAAAAAGTATTATGTAAGAAAAAGACATAAAATAGCAAACAGCTTTTATTAAACCTTATATTTGAACCACTATTTTCTCATCTATAATAGTGTGTGTGTGTGTGTGTGTGTGTGTGTGTGTGTGTGTGTGTGTGTGTGTGTGTGTGTGTGTGTGTGTGTGTGTGTGCGCGTGTCCATAACTCTGAAACCATGAAACCTAGTGGCCCCAAACTTTTCATTCATGCACTCCCTTGGAGTTTCCTTAGTATACATGCAAACTGGGTATTTGGGTAAATTTAAACACCCCTTTTGAAGATGATTAAAGGCTTAGCCTTGGTCAGCCCAACTTCACTTTGCAGGGGAGTCTTAGCCGCCATTTTGATTCAGCCGATTCAAACATGCCTTGGCTTGTAACAGGTCGTAACGGTTTCTGTATGATCGAGTTTCATACCTACAAATTGCTATATACATTGCTAATCGCTTGCCAAGCCAGTCATTCCTTATCAACCGAGGTTTGTAAGCCATGGCAATACAGTGCTTGCTTCGACCATTATGTTGGAGCACTTGTTTGAGTGCTTAAGCCATTTGGTGAGTGCTCTAAACACTGCTTGGTTTGAACTATCTGTTTTATAAATTCCTTCCATAAGCCCATACAATGGACCCATATTGTGTCTATTTCAAAGCATTAAAGAGGTGGGGATTGGTAAATCCATTTGTGCGTTTGAGGAGATGGAGCGAAGTTCTCCCAGGACTCAAAGTATCCACCTTCACTTCAGTAAGGGATCACAGTTCATGGACCAAGCTGTTCAACTTTGTTGTTCTCAGAGTTTTGTTCCCAGGTTTGTTTATTTTTGTTTTTCTCAGGAAGTCTCTCTTTTTTGGATCTTGTCATTCTTAATAAAGCGTTTTGATGATGTCACAAATATAGCACTTACCATTATGTTTTTGCAAATCTTGCTTCAAATATAGGATGAGAACAGACAGAAACAATTACCACCAATAATTAAAACTTTGTGCCAAATTGCCTATAGGGCCTACTGTACTAAAAAAAAAAAATTTAATTAAAAGAGGGGGGAAGAGAGGGAGAGAGGGGGGGAGAGTGAGGAGGGGTGGGGGAAGGGAACACAGTGTGAGATGAGAGGAAGGCAAGGCAGATGTGTGGTGGAGCATTAATTACGATTCATTCTGTTTCATCAAAATTGTTCTGCATAGAATAACAGTGAAGATGGAAACAAAATAATGTCTGTAATACATTTTCTACCTGTCATACTATAAATAAGGCCCAGGGACAAACACCGCCTGGACACGACCGGAGACAAAACCCTCCGGACGCATCCAGAGCCAAGCCGTCTGGAGACAAACACTGCTCGACATATCCGGAGACGAACTCCCATCCGGACATAACATAAATACCACTGGGACACTTTCGGAGACAAACACCGCCTGGACGTGTCCAGAGCCAAGCTGTCCAGAGACAAACACCACCTGGACGTGTCCAGAGAAAAACACCGTCTGGACGCATCTGGAGCCAAGCTGTTCAGAGCCAAACTCCTGTCTGGACATAAACACCATCCAGACACGTGTGGAGACACTCCCATCTGGACATGTCTGGAGACAAACCCCGCCTGGAAACAAACCATGTCCGGAGCCAACCAATGTCTAGACATAACCACCGTCCGCATATGTAGAGAGAGGTAAGTGTGGGAGGAGGGATGGGGAGAAAGAGAGGGGTGGGGGTAGGGGAGTTATCAGAGAGAATATGTTGTGCTTTATGAACAACACGCACGCACGCACACACACACACGCTTGACCGATATTGGCATTCTTTGGGGAATCTGCAGGTTGGAGCCTGTGTGATTACCAACTTCAGTACGTACTGTATACAACTCAAAAATCTTGAGCAGCTTTCACCGAAAAACAATGTTGCATTTATATAGGCATTTCAGGAATATGTTCACAAGCATTATTATTTATAAACAGCTGCGTGTAACAGGTGGGAAAAAAAAATTGGCTCAGTAATTTAGAAAACACGTTAATACAGCAAATGACTTAGAAATCAGGTGTTATTTCACAACAACTCGCTCAGGATGACGGGGCATGAACCACTTGTGCAGGATGACTGGGCACGAACCACTCGCTCAGGATGACGGGGCACAAACCACTCGCGCAGGATGACGCGGCACAAACCACTCGCTCAGGATGACAGGGCACGAACCACTCGCTCAGCATGGCGAGGCACGAACCACTCACGCAGGATGACGGGGCACAAAGCACTCGCTCAGGATGACTGGGCACGAACCACTCGCTCAGGATGACGGGACACGGACCACTCGCTCAGGATGACTGGGCACGAACCACTCGCACAGGATGATGGGGCATGAACCACTGGCTCAGGATGGTGTGGTGTGGCAAAAGCGTTCGCAGTGATAGGCCTCAAGCTGACACCGTGTGTCGTTCAATCCCATTCCGAGGTCAGAGAGACAAAAAGAAGCACTGGTAATCTGAGTACGTGGCGAGTTGTAGCACATACAAAAAGTTTAACTAACAGATCCTGCCAGTTTGAAAGTTTTCCACGCGTTTATGTCACACTATTTTGTCTTGCATCAAAGGCACTAATTTAGAATCTAGGCCAATCAGAACACTTGCTTGGGTCACATGATATACAAAATGGCGGCGCCCATGTCGCGCTGAATGTTTAGTCATGGCCTCGGGAAAATCGCGTTTAAAGTGTTTCATGCACTTTGAACACGTCGTGAATGACATAACTTCGCCGTTTATGCCTCTTAGATGGAGTAAATATCGTGAATGCCTGCAGACGTGGCTGTAATTGGACGCTGAGTGTCACAATCTTGCTAGTAGACACCAGCATCCGGTCGAGTTCACCAACGTTCCTGCAGAGGCAGGATTTCACCCTACACGTTATCAACGCTTCATCAACAAGAGACTGAAAGAACTAAGTTCCAAAAAATGTCTGAAGAGGCAGCTGCAGCAGAGTTTGGATAGTGAGGGATCGCTTCAGTGTTCAGGTTCAGTGCACACAGGCCAGCAACATCAGTCTCCTTGTACACAGGCCTAGTCCGCGGAAAAAATTGAGGTCACGTTCTGACCTGCATACACCCAAACATGTCCTACCAGCAGTGTGCATTATTTGTAAGAAGGCAGACTGGTACATCAGAGTCTCTCATAAAACAACAAAGGATAGCTTGATGCAAGCTGAAACTTTAACAGCAGGTGAGTACATATTCTAAAGAAATTGATGGAAGACTGGAATTCCGAAATGAATGATCAGGGAAAATGCAGACTGTGATACTCATTTGATCTATGTTTTCAGGGAAATTGCTGGAAGCCACTACTCTCAGACATGACAAAGGCATCCTATTGCACATCAGGGAAAAGACTGCATTGCCCTGGAAGTGAGATACCACAAAGTATGTCACAAAGATGACTAAAATTTTGTGGAAAACCCCGATGAAAGTTCAAAGCAGTACAGCTGAGAGGTAAGTTTTGAAACCACTGCTAAAGTGTGAAATCACTTTTTTGTACCAGACCATGAATTGAAATTTATGCAGTGATGTGTTTTTCTGGCTAATTTCCTGCTGGATGAAATGTGTTCAACTTTCCAGCACATGTGCTAGCCAAGTAATGATACCAGCATCATCTGCCAGATGGCTGAGCCAGCCATGTTCGCTGTCCCTCTTCAGTGACTTTAACAATTGCCTGCATTTTATGTTTGCTTTCTAATTTCAGTGGTCTGCATGCAAAAGCCTATGCAGCATTTTGCAGTTCGGTCTCAGAAGAACAAGTGATCAAGAATCATGAAGTGTTCTGGATGACGAAACTTGTCACCTTATTCATAAAATGCGTTGAAGCAGAGGGAGTTGGTATCACAGACTTCAGGTAATGGATCATGATTTGATTTGCCTTCCTGTGTATTTTGTTTGTTGGATCAACAGGTGGTGTCCTTTGGCGGCTACGTTGAAAACAATAATGTCCCGATCCTTGCTTAGAAGTAGGTCGAATTGATGTCCCTTTCATGTCAATGCATTCGGTGTTTTCTACAGGTCGGACAAGCTCAAGCTCAAGCTACAGCAAGACTACCCACAGTTTGTATTCCACCAGCCAAATAAGCGGAACAAAAGTCAGCTGGTATTTGTGGACGTTCTCTCGACCGGTACGGTTTTTGATCGCCTCATGGACGAATCCGCAGGGCAGTCAGACGATTCATACTCCACAGCAGACTCCACGTTGGTCGATGAAACCCTCGAGAAACCGTAAAGTCATTTACCCAAAGTAGACGAACTGAGGACTCTATATCAAGTGGCGCTCATCATCAAGAATGCGATTCGACAACCAACAACTGTGATGTTGGTTGTCGATTGTCCAACAATAAGAGTCCATGGCCTCCTACTGCCGACGATCTGACGCTGTCCTCTGCGAAAGGTATTATTCCAATCGAACTGTATAACCTTCTTGCATGGATTGTTGGTGTGTCCGATGATCCCATCGCCACGAATTATGTGAAGGTAGACAATACTGCTGAGGTCAAATTGACATCAATCTGCCAGGATATCATTTACCTGGCTTCTAAGGGCCGGACACAGACACCCAAATCCCTCGTACTAGGCATGACCGTTCGTCATTTGACTGGTTCGTCTCGATTGCTGTCTATCATCAATAAGCTTGGGCATAGTGCTTCATTTGATACAATCATTGAGTTAGAAACTAGTCTGGCAGAACTTCGACTGGTGAATGAACATGTCTCTGTTCCTCATGGCTTTGCAAAGAGCGTGCCCACTATTCTTGTATGGGACAACATTGATTTCTGGGAAGAGTCACTTTCCGGGCAAGGTACTACCCATCATACCAAAGGTATAATGGTACAAGCGCGCGTGAGTGAGGCCACCAGTCATTCTAGAAGGAAATCGTTGAAGAAAGGCTAACGGTCACTGAAGCCTTCCATCGGTCAAATTGACTACTATCATCTTCAGAAAAAACACTGGCCCCTCCATGTTCCTCAGGAAGCTGGCGCACTAATTTGTGACGACTGCTACAAAAGAACTCTGAAGGCATCCGCTGTCATTGAAGCGGAATACGATATGACCAAGGTAGTAGCTGACACGCTTTCCACAATTCCTGGATGGACGGCCTTCCATCTTGAGCTTCATAAGAACAGAACGTTGGAAAAGTCAGCCATCCATTACCTACCTGTCATAGAATCCTCGCCTACCGAAATGTCGAGCGTAAATGAAATTCTGAATAAGAGTCTAGAAATGTCCGATCAACTGGATTTGCCGCAAATGATCCTCGTTTTTGACCAGGCCATTTATTCAAAGGTCCAGCAGATCAGGTGGAAAAACGAAGCCTTGACCAATCGGTTTATAGTCTGGCTTGGAGAATTCCAGACAGCAATGGCCTTTCCAGCCATTATCGGAAAACGATTTCCAGATGCCGGAATGAAAGACATACTGATCGAATCAGAAGTTGTAGCTGAGGGGTCCATCAACCGCGTAGTGAGCGGTCATCACTATAATAGAAGCATGAGATCCCATAAACTCTTAGCCAAAGGGCTCCAGAGACTACATTTTGAGGCTTTCCTCGAATCCTTGTCGGAGGGCGAAGAGCAATGCGCTCTCGCAATTGTGGGTGACTTTGCTGATGTCTATCTCAGTGAGGAGTTTCTCGGCCTCTCGTCTGGCGATGCGTTCATTACATTATCTGCCTACGATTCGTTTGTTCAGTGGCAAGGTGAAGAGAATCCCATGTTTGCATTTTGGTCATCGTGCATCGAGATGGTCCAGCTACTGTTATTATTCATCAGGGGAACTCGTGAGTCCGACTGGAATCTTCATGTGTCTGCTATACGGCACATGCTCCCTTGGTTTTTCTCGTACGATCGATTTAATTATGCTCGATACCTGCCCGCTTATTGGCTGGAGATTGTCACTTTCCCCCTAACTCATCCCGAGGTTCACGAATCTATGACCTTGCCTGGTCAATGGACCATTCAGCAGACAGGCACAGGGTTCTCGTCAATTGCTTGTGATCAGGCAATCGAGCAAACTCTGAACAGAGATTCAAAAACACCAGGGGGGTTGACAGGAATTACCTTGAGTCAGGGTGCTGTCCAAAGATGGATCCTGAGCCAAAATGAAGGGGCGGCCATTGTCTGCCAATGCGAAGCTATGACTGATACTTATCGAGACCGTCAGGTCAGGAAGGAACTCGGCCATAGCAGAATTATTGCCAACGAAAAGTCCGTCGCAAACATCGTGTCAGTCATCGAGTCTATGCATAACCCCTTTGATTCCCACCCGACAGAACTGACAAGCATCAGTTCAGGTGTTGTGACCAGCAGTGAGGTCCAACACGACTTGATGTCAGCCAATGAGATTGGGGAGAGGAGCATGTACGAATTTGTTGACAACCGTCTGATAAATCCGTCAGTAGATTTCTTTGCGCCCCTCAAGGCATTGAAGCTGAAAACATTTTCAGATCTGGGGAAATCGAAGGCAAAAACAGTCAGATAAGGAGATCATGTTACACAATGACAAGCAGTTATTTTCTAGACTGCTTATGATTGCACAGAACAGGAACATTGATCTGCGTGAGATTCTGTGCTATTGACTGTCTCCTGTCTCACTGCCACTTGCAACAGCTGATGGCTCCTTGGCAAAGACAACGAAGTCTGACTTACTTGATGCAATTGAAAGCTCCAACGACTACTTAGTCTCAACAGTGCCTGATGATAGTGCCCTAATCATCGATGGTATGGGCCTTCTGCACAGCATGCGACATGCAGTTTTGAGTTTTGGCGAACCCGCCGATGCTGTACTGGCTCGACTCATCCAGCTGATGATGAAGCTGAAATGCAATCGGGTGGACTTTGTCACCGACGCATACCCAGCTATCGGCGTGAAAAATGCCGAAAGGACGCATCGTGGCGATGGTGGGAAACAGACATTCTGCATTCACAACAAACACCAGAAAACCCCAACGCAATGGAAAAAGTTCCTTGCAAACGGGAAAAACAAGGATGCCCTCGTTGAGTTTCTGGTCAATGAATGGCAGGGTGATGATTTCGGCGCAGTCAGAGGCGACATCAGTATCTACATCGCTCATGGAAATGAGTGTCATCGATTGGATGTCCATGATGCTGTTCTGTCGGTCCAGGTGATAGATGAACTAAAATGTGACCACGAAGAGGGAGACGCACATATCTTACTTCATTGCAAACACGCAAGTAATACGCATAGCTCTGTAGTCATCCACAGTCCCGATACTGATGTGGCAGTCATAGCCTTGTCTGTGAGCCATGATATTTCTGCTAAAATGTTCTTTGCCACCGGAGTGAAGAACAAGGCGCGCATCATAAATTTGACGAACGTAGTATCGGCCTTAGGGCCTGAAGTGTCCGCTGCTTTGATCGGCCTTCATACCTTCACTGGCTGCGACTCAACGAGTGCCTCTACGGAAGGGCAAACGTAAAGCATTTTCCATAATGACAGCATCGGAGGAGTTTACCAATGCATTAACTGAACTTGAGCAAGAATTCATCCTGCCAGAATCGTTGATTGTCTGGCTGGAAACATTCGTCTGTCATTTGTATAGGCAGATTACATCCACCGAAGTCAATGATGCGATATACAGTCTTCTGTCTTGCCTCGTCCTCCCCATGTGAACAAAGCATGCCTCCAACCAAGGATGCTTTAATTCAGCACACTCGGCGGGCCTCGTACCAAGCTGCAGTTTTTCGGCACTCACTGCAACAAATGATCAACCCCCCGTCCCCTGATGGTCATGGATGGACATTATTAAACGATCACCTCTCCATCAAATGGATGACGAAGCCCCTAGCTCCAGAGAGTATTCTCGAAATAATAATAAGCTGCAAGTGTCTGAAAACTCGTTGTGAAGGTATGCTATGATCCTGTCGTAAGTCGGGTTTGTCTTGCACGGATTTATGTTGTTGTAAGAATTGCATCAACTCCACTGAGATTATCACACAATAGCGCTTACAAGGGGATAGAGGTGTGGACATCGACAACGATGAATATCTTGATGAATAACTGTTGGGGTGGAATGTTTTGCCTCTAATGAGACGGGAAAGCGCACTGACCAAATTTATCATGTAAATCTATGGAAAATATGGCATTTTCCATTCACTTTGTAATGTTTTGATGTAAAGAATGCTACTTGAGCCCGTGGACATTCCGAATTTTCGCATACCTCGAAGCCTGTATCTTTGCATATTGGCACGACGGTGATGAGCCCAGAAATAAACTATCATACTATTTACTTCAGGTGTATGTCTTATTATTATCTATGGATTGATATTTATTGTATCAATGGATTATCATGTATTCATACCGCCGACCATAATACCAAGCTCTCCTACTCTATATTCACTATGCTATCCCTGGTCATGATGCGGTCCCCATATGCATCTGGAGGCATTTTGGTGACGCCCCTTCATCCATTGTTTTCCAGACAACCACGAAACGCCGTCAATAAGCAGTATCCCCTCCATATACCAAGCTTACCCATTTTAGCGAGAATATCTGATGGTTTCGAAAATATTTTGGGTTAATTTCGGAGGAATTCGTTGAACTTTACGGTCCATACGACAAAAGTACATTTTTTTAGATTTCCGCTGCATGATGCGTGCGTAAGTAAGAGCCTTCAAAACTGACGGGGCCACGGAAGCATGGGAGGTCGGTGGCTAACATAAATTCATATGCTGAATTGTATGTCCTGACTGAGATACCACGCCGCAAAGTCGGCACCGGAGTTAAAAATCCTCCTTTTTGACTCTACATGACCTAGTTTGACGTGGTTGTTCATGGAAACTGGCAGGATTTCAGTTAAAGTTTTAACACAATGTCAGGCATGTTGTATACAATAAAAAAAATGCATGGAAATCGTAGTCCCATGAGTTCAGAACGAAACTCATATTTTTGGCACTATTTCAGACCTCAACTTGAGGCCTATGAATGAATAATTTGCTCAGAATAACGTAGCGCGGTACCACTATCGATTATGGGGTGCTCAGCAAGTGGCTTAAGCACTCAAGCAAGCACTCCAATTAAATGGTTGATAAAGAACGGTTGGCGAGGCTCTGGCTGCATACTATATAGGATCTCTTTAACTTTAATGCTGGTCTTCATCACGCATGCAGCAGTTGCATCTTCATCACGCATGCATCACGCATACATCAGTTCATGGTCCACACAAACGTTATAACTTTATTTTAAAACATCCCTTTCCCCCCAGATTTGTTTCGATTCCTTGTAGAGCATCTCACAAAGCTTCTGAAAATAAACGCATATCTGGCAGATGCGATGAATAAGCAGTCCCTTTGGGAAACAGGGCGTGAGGTCAAGCAGTGAATGCATTAAATCATACAGCTCAATGAAGCTGGTTAATTTTGTTGCGTGCCGAAACTTGCTCAGTATAATTCTCCAAACAGTAGAAAAAGATAAGTTTAATGCTTTGTAAATTCCACATTTTATTGTGTATGTTAGGAGAAGGAGGGAACATAGCTTTACTCGCTGAAAATAAATGTTTATCAGCCCGAGTTCCCTTCGTGTGCTGCCTTTTTGACTGCTGGTTGAATCATTGGTTAGGGGCATGCCCATGACACTGATGCAGTGCCCCAATTACCAGTATACTTGTGCTCATGTCGCTGACCTCAGAAGGATGACAGGCTGAATCAACCCCCTGGCATTAATTCAGTGGCCAACGAGGCACAAACTCAGGACCATCAGATCCCAAGCCACCACCCCAACCACTAAGCCAACACCAGGCTTCTATCAGCTTAGTTATGACTTGTTATTTTTTTTAAATTATCAGATTTCACTCCAGATTTAGACACTTGTTTAGTCCGGGCGATATCCGATCCTCAAAACCGAAATAATATTTCGATGATATATTTTAATTAGTCCGTGAGAGTCGATTGTGAAAAATTGTATCATATAATGCATGAAATTGATCCAAGCTCCTAATTTGAAAACTATAGTACTTACAAAAGCAATGTATACAGTGATTCGTAGCGATGATGAACAGGCATTCGATAATATGAGTGAGGAAAATGAAAAAAAAAAAACTTTTGCATTTTAAGAAATAGTTGCTGCCTGTTCCAAGTCAAGGCATGGTTGAGCAGGCCAAAAAACATGGCAGCTTCAGACTCTCAGCGAGGTTACCAAGGAGATGCCTTAAGACCCCAAAGAGCGAAGTGGCGGTGGATGCACCTGAAAAAGGATATTGTTACGGCTGTGGAAATTCACAAACCACCATTCAGGACCCTAAGGTGAGATATCTCGATAAGTACATGTGTAGTTAGCCCCAAACCCATTGTATAGAGGGAATTTATGTGATTCATCCGGGCTGCGACGCTTTGAGATAGCCATTTTTTCTGTTCTATCTTTATTTTGAACCAACCACGTCTCAACCGCCATCACACAACAACCACCATCACACAACAACCACCACGCCAGCCATCGTCACCAACTGCAACCACGCTCCAACCCTCGGACAACGACATCAACGCCAACAGCCATGACCTTTACCTTCACAACTCGCTCCCACATCATCGCATCACCGCCATTCCCAAACGGCACCATAACCATCAAACCACTACCGAAAACCCTCCACCACCTTCACCTCTCTCCTTCTACGGCCATTCCCGCACCACCTGTGAACACTGAGCGTCGGGCTGTCTCGGGCCCGTTCGGCGATTGGTGCCGAACGCACCGAGCCGCGAGCGCAAATAGCGGCCTTTCCACGCGCTACACGCCCACTTCCCCTCCGTCCAATTAGCAAGTGCGGGGCGGCTTGGCCCCGCCTCCAGGCGCGTCTGTGTGAAATCGATATATGCAAATTCTAGGATCAGGGGAGATTCACGCCCCCATTCCTCCGACCAATGGGCGAGCGTGACTCCGCCCCCGAGGTCATCCTGATCCGGATATTTGCATATTAGCTGCTCCTGCCGGCCAATGAGAAGGCGAGCGCAAGGCGAATGAAGTCAGTCGAGTCAGGTGGCGAAGTCATCGGTGTGGCAGAGAGTTGGGTTCTGCAGTCGGCTGAGGAGAGTGTCATCGAGTTGGGTTCTGGAGTCGGCTGAGAAGAGTTGTGGGAAGAGGCAAAGGAGCTCAGGTCCGAGGCGAGAAGGACGGCGGTCGGCGACGAGTTCACGGTGTGGGATCACTCGTCGCGGGACCCAAGCCAGCCAGCCATTCTCCTCCCCCAGGGCATCAACAATTCCCCCTTTCCCCCGCGCTGAGATAGTGCAAAAAGGGGGCCCCGTTCCCACCTCACTCCAAACGTCGTGCCAACGAAACCCACCAAGGAGCACGGAGTCGGGGCACAGCCACGCGGCCACATCTGCGGCTCGCCCGCCAACGCGTCACGAGGACTCGGGTAGGACACCCCCGGTCTCGCGGACCTGGCCGCTCCTCCAGGTCACGCGCACAATTGGCCTACAGGCCTGTCTGCCCCCTTGTCTATGAGGGTGGCTTCTTTCCTTTGCTTTTGAGTAAATGTGTGTTGGCGCCGTCTGTAAAGTAGAACTGTATAAGTGTTACCGTGTGTGCGGGTCGTCGGTAGTAACTCTGCGTCGTTGTTGCTTTTGTTTTGGTTGCTATATGTGCATTTTGACTGTTTGGCTGTATATGTGTGCTTTCCGTGTGCCGGGAAATAAATGTGCTTTATGTGAACTGTTTTCCCGTTTTGCTTCGTCTTTTCTTTATTGACCCTCCATCCTGCTTCACATAAAGGGTTCGTAGTGGGTGCAAAACGCCCGCGAAATAATCTGAACCGTCGAGGTCGACGATAACACCGCTCGGTTATCCCGATAGTACGGAACGGGCCGCCCAAGCGGCTCGTGTCCGGAGTCGACCTGCGGCGAGGTACGATCTCCTGGTTTACCATCCTTGTGGGTACTTAGGTAGGTCGAGTTTGGCGAACAACCCTATCCTACACGGGTGGCCGATTGGCACGATTGTGGTGAGGTCGAAAGGCCCACCCGTGACTGGCTCCGGGCGATAGTTCCCGGAGGGTCACCTGACTGAATTGTCCGTCCGGTGGGCGACGCGGTTACGATTCGATTGACGTGGCCGTCCGCACGCCGGCGGGCGCGAATTTGCAACAATATGATTAAATGAGATAATTATTTTCAAAAGGGGTGTTTCACTAAATTTTTTTCCCAATTAATTTTTAAACACTCAATTTTCACTCATGCACTTCCTTGGAGTTTTTTTTAGTATACTTGCAAAGTTTCAGTTTGCTCGGTTTCATGATTTTGGAGTTTTGGAGGACACACACACACACACACACACACACACACACACACACACACACATACACACACACACACACATACACACACACACACATACACACACACACATACACACACACACACACACACACACACACACACACACCCATTTATTAGTATCAATGGAGAAAACAAATTTACAAGTCTGAAGACGACGATGGTTCACGAGCGGTATTTGACGATGCAGATTGTTTCAGAAGTCAAGGATGAGACGATGTGATAATTTTTGACCAAGTTCTAAAAATGATCAACATGATGTGGTACGAGTGACAGGTTAATAGCTGCAAAATGTCGAAAACCCGGTTTCGTTCAACAACTTAAAAAATTTGACCTTTGCATAACCTTTAAAGGTCACAAAACAATGTTGTGGACATTAAAATAAGGAAACAGGATACGTGCTATAGCTTATTGGAGTTAGTTCGTCGAAGAAGTTCTAAAACCCGGTTCGATTCCCACAACTTTGAAAATTTGACCTTTGTGAACCTATAAGGTCAAAGGTCAAGGATTATGACCTTTGGTGCAAGACTTCCTCTGGAACATTCCAGGAACAATATAACGTCATATAGGATATATGGCATTTCGCACTCCTCGGATTATCTATACTTTGATGAAATCAGCGTAAAAACAAGCTTGAAGGGGGCGCCACGTGCAAGGTGTTCGAGAGAGCAAAATGGTTTCAAGACTTGAGTTGGGGAATGACCTCAAAATTATGCATAAAAATATTGTCATCCTCGCTCTCAAAGTTTGGGCGGTCGTATGATTTTTATGTCAAAATTCGAAGTTTTCTAAGTTCGTGACCTTCGGACGAAAATGAAAAATCGAGCTCGTGGGGCTATGCACGTGCCATTGGGCTAACCAAATACCGAAATCCCTGCGAGATTCGACAAACCCCTCGGAGAAGATGGATTTTTATGTCAAAATCGCAATTTTCTAAGTTCGTGACCTTGTGACCTTGACCTTGGGACGAAAATGAAAAATCGAGCTCCATGGGGCTATGCAGGTGCCATTGGGCTAACCAAATACCGAAACCCCTGCCAGATTCGACAAACCCCCTAGGAGAGGATGCAAATTGAAATTGGCTACCCCCTAAACACACAATTCGCAATTTTCTAAGATCGTGGCCTTGACCTTGGGACGAAAATGAAAAATCGAGCTCTGTGGAGCTATGCAGGTGCCATTGGGCTAACAAAATACCGAAACCCCTGTCAGATTCGCCAAACCCCCTTGGAGAAGATGCAAAATGAATTCGGCTACCCCCTAAAAACACGTTTTTGGGGCGTGGCTCCGCCCATAATGGGCACATCACGCCCATTTTCAGGAAAACACTATATCATGATATAAACCTCCCACCAAAATATTATCAGGATCGGATCAAAACCCACGGAGCTATGCTCGGGACAGACAGACAGACAGACATACAACAATACGAATATCGTGGTCACTTATTAATTTTTTTCATGAAAATATTTTTTCGTGAACCAATAATTTGGTCAAAAGTTAGTCACGTAAAATCGTCAATTTTCATTCCATTGACCTGAAATTTTAATTATAATTTGAGTTTTTGTTATCAAATTTTCAACAACTTTATTATGAGAAGATGGAGAAAACAAATGAATAATTTGATCAAAGGTCAAAGGTCAAAGGTCGGCAATGCATAAAATTTTCAATTTTCATCCAATTGACCTGACTTTTTAAATGATCATTTAAGCTTTTTTAAAACCAAATTTTCAACAAAGCTTTATTCTGAGAATATGAAAAAGCCAAATTCAGAATTTGGTCGAGGTCAAAAGTCCGAATGCAAAGTGTACAGGCTTTGCATTTTCAGATGCTTTCTGGTGAGACATCTACGTTTTGGTTAAAGGAAATAAATAAAACCTTTTGGTCTCGAGCCTCTCTGTGGGAAACAAACGGGATCAGGTGTATGAAATATTTTCCATTTTATTAGCACCTAAGACGAATAAGGTCAAGAGGAAGAAACAGTTGAATTGGCTAATATATATATATATATATATATATATATATATATATATATATATATATATATATATATATATATATATATATATATATATATATATATATACACATATATATATATATATATATATATATATATATTATTATATATTTATATATATATATATATATATATATATATATATATATATATATATATATATATATATATATACATACACACATCGTGAGTAAAGCTTGGAAAAGCAATTGTGAAGGCTTTGAAATCTGTTGTTTCCCTTGACGTGATGGTGATGCTGGTACAAAATGATTGGACGGGGGAGAAACTCCAGAGCTGGGTGTGGTTGTGTTTGCATCGTGTGATAAAGGATATTCCCTAGCAGAG
>NC_140969.1:68559284-68631784 GCF_056783735.1 Eptatretus burgeri
TGCACATTCCTCTCAAACGTGGTGGTCAACATGGTCACGGCTGGATTTAGACCTGGACAAAGACATGATGTTTTGCAAGGAAATGCAATTAGTTTGTTTTAAACTTATTGTGAGTTCATTGGCAGCTATCCTAAACAGTTTGGATATTTAAACATCATTTCTTAGCATCATGATGAAGTTATTTCATCTTTATCACTAACCTTACTAAAATACGTCGACTCTGCAGACCAGTGTCATTTTTCTTCTTCTTCTTCTTGTGTATGGCAGCTTGGCTGTCTGGTAGCTATCATTTTGTTGGGGCATGACTATGCCACTGATGCTGTGCCCCAATACCAGTGCACTGGTACTCATTTTGCTGACCTCAGAAGGATGACAGGCTGAGTCAACCCCACCTGGTGGTAATTCAGCAACCAACGGGGTTCAAAGTCAGGACCCTAAGATCCCAAGCCAGCCACCCTAACCGCAAAGCCAACACCAGGCTTACCAGTGAAATTATCTACATTATCAGAGAGATTTTGGTCTTACTGGTTCGTCTGGCCAGTGAAAAAAAAGTTAACTTTTCATCATGTCTATACGTTTGTGTAGATAGATAGATATTATTGCGACTCTCGGATTCGGACCAGTCTCCTGATCCCAATCCTGACAAACAATGTTGCAAGGATCACGTTGGCTAATCGGGGTAGGTGCGTACTCCATAGGTGGGTGGTGCGCTCGCACACACACACACACACACACACACACACACACACACACACACACACACACACACACACACACACACACACACACACACACACACACACACACACACACACACACACACACACACACACACACACACACACACACACGCTTGATTCTAAATTGGAAACATTTGAATAGGGGTCATGCCACTCGAGAAGCATAATCTTATTCACAGGACCCAGGTCACCATATTGCTGATGCAGCAGAATGTCATGCATTATGCATATAGAATGTTCTTTTGTAAGGGGAGGGAGGAGGGTTGGTGAGGTGGCAAGTTGGCAGAGGATTTTTAGCACAAACAGCTGCTTAGCAGGTGCAAAGGCACTCTCGTCAGGAAAAGGGTTATTTTGAGCTGGTTCTGTGGATTATAAGCTGCCTTTAGCTTGCCCTCCAAAAACTGCTAACAACCTCTAAGGTCATCGCATTTATTCAGCTGTTAGGGTCACGCTTCACTATAAAGTTGGCACCTCTGGAAGTTCATAAAATGTGAACATCGATTCACAGGGTGGCTAATCTCTTGATTCCTCATCAAAAACAGTGATGGTTTGATGACAGTGAATCAACAGCCTTATAATTGAAATTCCCTTTTAATCACCATTACCTGGAGAAACAGGTCAACACAGGGGTGGAGTGACAGCATTCTGGGTCCTCGGGTAAAAGGGGTCTTTGGGCCCCGAGATAAAAAATTTTGAATGACACAGTGCGAAATAAAAGTTTTGTGCATAATTAGACATAATAATGAGACTGTGAATTAAAAACAAATTCACTGTAATTTACGAACCAGCAACTGGTGCACCTCCTGTTGTGGTCCTGCAAAACCGGCACTCCCCCGAGGCAATGGCACACAACATATAGCGGTTCTGGAGACTGTTTTTTCATTAGTATTCGTTTGATTATAGCCCTTCCCTTATGTGTAGTGGGTTTATGGTCCATTATGCATTGTGAGGGCTTTCAGGCATGTTTTCCTTTCCATTCTTTACCCATCTTTCATTCTTTACATTATTTTGCATCTCTGTACACATGAACCTCTCCTTCTTGCATGTGTGCACACCAAGGACCATAGTAACAGGAGCAAGTCATTTGCATATGCACACCATTTCCCATTCAAATTGCGTGCCATTATCCAACAGACGTCACACCTCAGACTTCACCAGACTCAAACTCCAACGTTTCAACATTTCATGCACCAACAAGTTTCTTTTATAAAAACCACCACACCATCGGACCACAACCCAAGCTCGCTTACCTTCACCATTAACAGCCACAACCACGACACCTCAACCACCATGCCATAACTCACCACTACGCTTCCGCTAAAACCACCTCAACCACAGTCACAATCACCGACAACCACCGCTCCCTTTCTGACCAACAAGGAACAGGAGGAGTGCAGCGTACTATTATAGATACTCGGGTCTGGACGTTCCAGCATGTAACTTGAAGCGCAAGAGTGCGCAAGACTCCATACAAAGTCGTACGAATAGCCCTCGTGCTCCGCTCAATTACAGCCTTCATTGGGTGTCTGGCGCGTGTTCTTAAACAGAGGTCGCAACTGAATATTCCGGCGCAATGTTCATCTCAGAGATGGATCGCGTGGCAGAGTTCGGGGCAAGTGAGGCCATTTCTGCTACCGAAGCCTCGCATGGGTGCAGCTTGCGCTGGAGTTATTCATACACGAATATGCACTTGAAAACACCCATCAATCCACTTGATTCGCTCCCAAATCCCGCCCCCACCAGGGGATTATAAAGCGCTGCTCGTCCCGCACATTAGGACGCTCACAGTTATCTGGCTCGTGGTTCACGTGATTTCTTGGCTTGGTGGAGAGAGGCGGAGCGGAGGCGGAATGGAGTCCACAGAGTGGAATGCTGGACAAGTAGGTGATTCGGGTGCCAGGCCGAGCGCAGTTATTAACCTCCATTGGACTTAGTCCAAAACGGGGGCTTATGGATTGAGTCTCGTGCGTCCATCCGTCCGTCCGCAGCCATATCTTGGACATGTAATGACCATTTTTGTTCAAACTTAGCACAAAGACAATAGAAGATGGTATGCAAAGGCGCATCATTTTGTTTCGCGATTCGAACAAAGATGGCCGATTGGTGGCCATTTTAGTTGTAAAAACCTGATGTTGAACACGTCCTTAACCATTTCCCAGAGATGCATGGTCTGATTTTATTCAAACTTGGCACAAGCACAGTACATGATGACGACATGTGTGTCTCACTTTATTTTGTGATCTGATCAAGGGCCAACTGGTAGACTGGCAATCATTTTAGTTGTAACCCCCCCCCCCCCGAGGATTTGCACTCCGGCCACCGTAAAACCCTTCATTCCGCAAAACGCAAAAACGCAAAAAAATCTGAAAACCCACTCCGTGGGAGTACCTCCTGTGCAGCTTCCCTTCGCAGGGCAGCTCACCGGATGACGGGATTGGGGCAAAGCCTTCGGGACCCCCAATCTTTGATAGGAGGGAAACCACGGGGTAACATCCCTGGGTCAGATTGCGGGAGAGTGTGTCGGAGTGGTGCTGAGGTGTCGTCCACCAGACGGCGGTCTCCTTGGGTTAACCTGAGGCGGTCCCTTCGGGTGGGTGCCTGGAATGTCCTATCCCTAAGAGAGGATGATCACCTGTCTCTGTTATCATCTGAGCTCAAGCGTTTGGACATCGGGATTGCAGCTCTCTCTGAGGTTCGGAGACCGGATTGCGGCGAGATAATGGTGGGTGGTTACACCTACGATTGGTCTGGTCGCTCTGATGGTTACCATACCCAAGGAGTTGCTGTAGCTGTGTCCAATAAGCTGACCCCAATGATAATTGAGGTAACACCGGTCAACGAGCGTATTATGAGATTAAGGATTCGTCACTCCTTAGGTGTCATTTCCCTGGTCTCTGTTTATGCTCCGACTGAGGCGAGTGATCTCACCGTGAAGGATGCATTCTGCGCCACACTGGAGTCTGTGGTTGATCAGTGCCCCAGACGAGATACACTTCTAGTCTTGGGGGATTTCAATGCATCGACTGGAACTGATAGGGACGGTTATGAGGTGTGTGTTGGTCCCCATGGGTCAGGAACTATGAACCAGAATAGCACTAAGTTCCTTGACTTTGCAAGAAGTCATGGACTTAGGGTGGCTGGTTCATGGTTTCAGCGCCCACAAGCTCATCGCTGGACTTGGTATTCCAACGCTGGCGGTGTGGCAAAGGAGATTGACCATGTCCTCATTGACGGTCGTTGGAGGATGATCCAGAACTGCAGGGTCTACCGGAGTGCTCAGTTCCTCAATACTGACCACAAGCTTGTTGTAGCAACTCTGAAGCTGCACCTTAAATCCTGGAGAATGGTACCATCCCAGCCGAGGCTGGATGTTGCCAAGCTCAGGGATGAGAGAGTAGCTGAGGAGTTTGCGAACAGGCTGAGTGGACACTTGGGGGGTCTGGGTGCTTTGGGGGGTCCTGAAGAGTTGTGGAGCGCCTTCAAGACCACCGTCCTTGATGTTGCCGGTGGATGTCTTGGAGCTCACCGCAGGGCAAAGAAGAATTTTGTCTCTCAAGGGACACTGGATACCATTGACCAGAGTCGCAGGGCCAGGCTGAATGGCAGAGCTGAGCTGTTCAGGGAGCTGAGGCGTAAAACTGTACGTGCACTGAGGGTGGACAAGGAGGCCTATGTGCGAGGAATCTGTGAGGGGGTAGAGCATCACCTGTGGACAGGTGATTCTCGTCCCGCTTACAGGGGAATTCGCGCATTACGTTCATCCAAGCCCATCCCTCGGAGCACTACAATTCGAGCAGAGAGTGGTAGGCTCTTGACAGAGGAGTCTGAAGTGAAGGCCCGCTGGGCCGGTTACTTTGAGCGGTTGTACCAGGCTGATCCCCCAACTGTCGAGTTGGACGTCAAGGGTGTTACAATCCCTGTTGCTGACCCTCGAATCAACTGTGGTCCACCTACGCTTGTGGAAACACGGGCTCCGGTGAACCAGTTGAAACGGGGCAAAGCTCCAGGGATCTGTGGCATCCATGCCGAACTTCTCAAGGCTGGTGGAAATGCTGCACTTGTGTCGTTGCATGCAGTTTTGTGCTCTGCCTGGAACACAGGCATCATCCCAACTGACTGGAAGAGGGGCCTTGTTGTCCCTCTCTGGAAAGGGAAGGGTGATCGCCAAGACTGCAACAACTACCGAGGGGTGACGCTGCTCTCAGTGCCGGGCAAGGTCTTTGCTCGGATAATTCTCGATAGGGTTCGCCACCATCTGCTTGAGCACCAGCGTCCAGAGCAGTCAGGCTTCACACCAAAGAGGTCAACGATTGACCGTATCCTTGCACTTCGTGTCCTCACCGAACGCAGACGAGAGTTTCGGCAGGGGCTGCTTGCAGCCTATGTTGATCTCTGTAAAGCGTTCGATTCAGTGAATCGGGATGTCCTCTGGAGGATTCTTGGTCTTCGTGGGGTGCCACCAAAACTGATCGATCTGATGTCTGAACTCTACTCTGGTACTGAGAGTGCTGTGAAGTGTGGTGGTACCATCTCTGACTTATTTCCAGTTGTTACTGGAGTTCGTCAGGGATGTGTACTTGCCCCCACACTTTTCAGCACTTGTATGGACTGGATTCTAGGGAGGATGTCGGAGAGATCAAGTTGCGGTGCGTCATTTGGGAATGTCAAGATCTCGGACCTTGACTTTGCAGATGACGCAGTCATCTTTGCGGAGACTTTTGACATCCTCTTGGGGGCCCTCGAGGTGCTGAATGAGGAGTCGGAGCCGTTGGGATTACGGGTTTCTTGGGTCAAAACTAAGATCCAGGCTTTCGGTGACATCTTGGATGCTGCTGTCCTGTCTGTGTCTGTTTGTGGTGAGGATGTTGAGGTCGTGGAGAGATTCACTTACCTTGGCAGTGATATTCATGTCTCTGCTGGCTCCGAGTCAGAGGTCAATGGACGTCTGGGTCGGGCCTGGGGAGTCATGGATTCACTGGATCATGGGGTGTGGCACTGCCGGGACCTGTGCGGGAGGACGAAAGTCCGAGTCTTCAGGTCCTTGGTACTTCCAGTCTTGCTCTATGGGTGCGAGACTTGGACTCTGACCAAGGATCTGAGACAGAGACTTAATTCCTTTGGTACCAGGTCTCTTCGGAGAATCCTTAGCTATCGCTGGTCGGATTTTGTGTCCAACGAGCGGTTGCTGAGAGACTCGGATGAGGTTTGTTACCTGCATAGTCCGTGAGCGTCAGTTGCGGCTGTATGGACATGTGGCTCGTTTTCCTGACTCTGATCCTGCTCACCAGATTCTCTCAGCGAGGGAGTCTCATGAGTGGAGGAGGCCAGTGGGTCGACCACGTGCCTCATGGTTGCAACAGGTTGACCATCATCTCAAGGAGATGGGGATGGGCCTGGCATCTGCCTGGGGGATGGCCAGACGGAGGCCCCTGGAGTAGCGGCGGAAAGTGGACGCAGCGACGTGCTGTTCTGGCACATGCTCCCATACCTGACCTGACCTGACCCCCCCCCCCCCCACGGTATTGAACACGTCCTCAAGCATTACTTGGACATGCATTTACCAATGTTGTTCAAACGTGGCAAATAGATAATGAATGATGGCTTACATAGGCACGTCATTTTTTTGAGATCAGATTCAAGATGGCCGACTGGCAGCAATTTTGTTACTTAAACATGTCCCCAACCATTTATCGGACATACGTGGTCCATTTTTTTTTTCAAACTTGGCACAAGCACAGCGCATGATGTCATACACGTGCACCTCACTTTATTTTGTGATCTGATCAAAGATGGCCGACTGGTGGCAATTTTAGTTGTAAATAAATATGGGTGAGCCCTTTAACTCCGTGATTACCCGGGCCCAATGATTGACATTTTTTACAGTTTCCTCTCTGCACATCACTTGCATATCACCACGCACTTCACAGCACCTCCATCCGACCACGCACCAGACACCCTCTGGGTGTGCGCTGCCGCTCGCCACGTCGCCACAGGGCGAATCCCCCTTACCTGTGGCTAATGTTTTAAACCACCCATTAGCCACTGTGGCGAATCCATGTTGAATTTTTTTTTTTTTTTTTACCAGTTTTAGACGAATTTTGGGTGATTTTCGCACAGAATTCAACCTTCGTTGAGACGGCCGCGACGGTCACCATTTTGTATGTTTTGATTACAGGAATCACGCGTGATTTCGTACAAGCTCATATATACTAACTTTAGTTGTTTTAAATTAGTTTCTAGTCAACGAAATCGACCGAAATTACGCATGATTCCCATGATTCTCGTCTCCAAATTTTATTTAAATTTTTTGAAAAAAGAAAAAAATCCGGAATGATTCGGCGCTACATGCTTCGTTGGGTCAGCGGTTGCCAGGTGAGTTTTGACACAATCAGAAGTAGTACCTGGAGTAGGACAAGTTTGTTTGGATGAGAGAGTTTGTTTGGATGAGTGAGTTTGATGGGTGACTTTGGTTGGTTGGAAGAGTGAAGTTGATGTGTGAGGTTGGTTGGATGAGTGAGTTTGATGTGTGAGATTGGTTGGATGAGTGAGTTTGACTGGCATGAGGTTGGTCCAATCCTGGTCCACAACCACCCCCATCCCCCACTACCACCTACTAAAGGCACAACGACCATACACACACACACACACACACACACACACACCATCACCATCACCATCACCATCACCATCACCATCACCATCACCATCACCATCACCATCACCATCACCATCACCATCACCACCACCATCCCTCCCAATCACCACCTCCCCTGATGGTCGAATCTCACACGTCAAACTCATTCATCCAACCAATCTGAACAATCCAACTCACTCATCCAACCAACCTCACCCATCAAACTCACACATCCGCCTGAAAATTAACTCATTACTTCATATTGCTAAAAAAAAAAACTTTTGAATAAAATATGTGGCTATTTTCCTTTATCCTGTGGCTAATCATTCTAAACCTGGATTAGCCACAGTGGCTAATTCCTTTTGAAAGCCAGAGCACACCCAGACCCTCAGTTTTCTTCCCCTCTCCCTCTCCTCAGTGACTGGGTTTGCACACCTGGTAAAGAGGTCACAAACAACTCGTCGTCTCTTATCTCTCTTTACCTTCTAATTTCCTCAGGGAATGATTCTGATGGCACCTATTTTTTCGCATAATTAAGATTGTAAAAGTTTTAGGATTGGGGTAGCTCTGCACTCTCTTGTTTTTGTAAATAACTGTGTTTCTTTTGCTGCACCTCACCAATCTTTGCTTTCTCTGCTGTACGTATTTTCTGTGTATTCAATCCATTGCTTATTGTGCCACATACAGTGCCTATATAAAGTTGACACCAACTTTCAAAATTTCCATCTTTTGTTGCCTTATTGCCTTGAATTAAATTGCATTAAATCAGACTTTTCCCACCTTTATTTACACATCGTAACCCACAACTTCCAAGTGAAAAACAAATTCTCCAAATTTCAAAAAATTGATTAAAAATACAATACTAGAATATCTTGATTGGATAAGTGCCTCCCCCCTATACTAGGTTAAGACTTGGTGGAAGCACCTTTGACAGCAATTACAGCTGTGAGTCTGTTGGGATAGGTCCCTACCAACTTTGCACACCTTCATTCGGCAATATTTGCCTATTCTTCTGCAAAAAACGGTTCAAGCTCAGTAAAGTGGTGGAGAGCATTGATGGACAGCAATCTTCCCGTCACGCCACAGATTTTCAATTGGATTTAGGTTGGAGCTCTGACTGGGCCACTCAAAGACATTTATCTTTTTGTTCCTTAGCCACTCCAGTGTAGCTTTGGCTGTGTGCTTCAGGCTATTATGCTGAAAGGTGAACTTCTGTCCCAATTTCAGCTTTATTGCAGAGGGCAATAGGTTTTCCTCTCGGAGTTTTCTTTATTTTCCTCCATCCATTTTCCTTCTATCCTGACATGTACCAGTCCCTGCTGATGAGAAACATCCCAATAACATGATGCTGCCACCACCATGCTTCACAGTCAGGATGGTGTTCTTTGGGTGATGTGCTGTATTGGGTTTGCTCCACACGTAATGTTTTGAATTTTGGCCTGAAAGTTCCATAATGGTTTCGTCAGACCACAAAACTTTTTGTCACATGGCTTCAATCTCCAGAGAAGTTTTTTGCATACCTCAAATGGGAGTCAAGGTGGGCTCTTTGTAGAAATGGCTTCCTTCTTGCCACTCTACCGGACAAGCCTGACTTGTGGAGTGCTTGGGATATTGTTGTCACATGCACATAGTGACCAGTCTTTGCCATAAAGGCCTGTAGCTCTTTCAAAGTGGACATTGGCCTCTTGGTAGCCTCTCTGATCAGTCTCCTCCTTACTTGGTCATCCAGTTTGGAGGGACGGCCAGATTTCGGCAGGGTCTCGGTGGTACCATATGCCTTCCACTTCTTTATGATTGTCTTGACTGTGCTCCAAGGGATGTTCAAGGCCTTTGAAATATTTTTGTCATCCCCTCATCTGTGCCTTGCCACAACTTTATCCCGGAGGTCTTTTGAATGCTCTTTGGTGTTCATGGTTGAGTCTGCTATGAAATGCAATACCCAACAGAGGAAACCTGCAGAAACAGCTGATTTTATTTTAAAATAATCAGAATCACAACAATTTAACACAGGTGAAGGCCAATTAACTTGGTGTGTGATTTTGAAGTTGATTGGTTACATCTGAGCTAATTTACAATGCTATTATAATAGGGGTGGACACTTATCCAATCAAGATATTCTAGTTTTGCATTTTGAATTAATTTTCTGAAATTTGGAGAATTTGTTTTTCACTTGGAAGTTGTGGGTTACAAAGTGCAAATATAGTTGGGAAAAGCCTGATTTAATGCAATTTATTTCCAGGCGATAAGGCAACAAAAGGTGAAAATTTTGAAAGGGGGTGTAGACTTTCTCGAGGTATTGTACCTTTCCTCGTCCTTGCTATAAATAAATTATTTGTTATTATAAATATATGTACCATTGAGGGATTCGTGTCTTTTCCTCCATTGGTTTAACCTGGTCCGTGCGTAGTGTTAGCCAGGAATTTCTACCTCACCAATTTGCTCTGTTAGCCGGTGCGTACTTGGCAGCTCTGCTCGGCTGCACCTAATTAGGTAAAGTTAAGACAAGTATGCATTGAGGGCATGAGTTTCCCTTTGATATTGTCGTCTAATGGTAAGGTAACCATGCTAAGTAGTGGTGATACCCTGCTAGGATTGGCAGTACCAATTAGCGTTCGTGGCTGATTAGCAACCCACCGAGCTGCGGAGTTAACCATGGCTGGTGGCTTCAGGATCGGGCGTTTGGGAGGAACCTGAGTGCTCCCTCGGTTGGTGCCCAAATGCCCGACTGCTCAGTCCGCCCCTGGGTTAACATCTGTAGAGATCTCAGTGTGATCGAAAAAAAGGACCTGTGGCATCTAATTTATGCAAAAATGCAGAGTCCTCCAGCCCTATATTGTGCTGACAATATGGGACTTCAAAGGCCTTTTTGGCATGCGCTGTGGGTGCGTTTTCAGCAACTCACTTCTGCTCGACAGCGTCAAGACTCGTGGAAGACACCAGGAGTGAAGATACGATTTGGGATCTTCCAAGGTGATAGCCTTTTGCCTCTCCTGATTTGTCTGTCCCTGGACTCATTGAGCAATTTCATTAATGATAGAGGACATGGATACACCCTGAAATCCAATAAGAGAGTGTCCAAATAAACAGGGAAGATGACACATCTACTGTACATGAATGATGTAAAACTCTTTGCACCAAATAACGAAAAGTTGGTAGAATAACTGAAATTAGTGAAGCGGTACTCCAACGACATTCAAATGGAATGTGTCCCAGCTAAATGTGCCAAGTGCACAGTCGTACAAGCTATACCAGCAAAAACAGACATCATAAAAATCGACCAAAATACAAGAATACAGGAACTAGAAAATGAAGTATCATACAAATACCTCAGAATAGACAGATGTAGGCCACCAAATATTTTGAAGGCAGCAAAAACCGAACCGAAAACGGCAGCTTCGTTGGGAACAAGGATCGCATATGAGGTGCCCAGGTATCATGCAGTTCGACATGCGTTTGTGACGCAGCCTGGTCCTGCAGCTTTTGGGGACTTGTTGACCCCATGCTGCCAGGAGTGAAAGCTTAAGTTTTGGCAACTCCCTCTAGTCCAGTCCTGCCAGTTGAGGCCAAGAGAGGCCGAGTTCCATGAGATCAAAGACCGCACCGAATACAACGACGTTGATGGGAGCAAAAACCGAGCCGAGGATGGCAGTTTTGGTGAGGCCGAGGGGCTGTGTAGGTGCTGCCCAGAGATGCGCTGCTTGACATGCATTTGGAACGCGGCCTTACCTTGCGGTTTGCTTTGCAGCTTGTTGAATTTTACCGAATTCATCCCATCAATGAAGGAAAAGACCGAGACTGAGCATACCCAGAGGTCACACTGGATGTTGTGCAGATTGACATTGTCGCCACTTTGGGGGCGGAGGAGGAAACAGAGCACGGATAAGAAAGACGGCTTGGTTCCTGAGTCGTGGTTTCTTTCTGGGGTGAAGATGGATGCTTTGGGATCAGGGTAGGCTCTGTTCAGTCTTCAATTCAGATCAGGGAAGTTCAAGATCAGGGAGATGAGGAGACCGGTGGTGGTGGCGCGCGCACACACACACACACACACACACACACACACACACACACACACACACACACACACACACACACACACACACACACACACACACACACACACACACACACACACACACACACACACACACAGACACACACACACACACACACACACACACACACACACACACACACACACACACACACACACACACACACACACACACACACAGTAGCCATATTGGATTAAAGGGGAAAATTTGAAATTTGGACATCTCTGAAACCGCTCAATGAAAAAAATTGAAACTTGGCATATGTCAACCCCCCATGGGGTATATAGGGGGATGATGATGATGTCGTCATTGAAGAGGTATTCCACCCATAATTGGTTGAATTGAAAACTTTATCTGAAACTTCATGCGTCTGATCTACGACCCGATGTGAGTGAAGAATTAAATTTATGACATCATCAGTCACGTGGTCTGGTGGCCTTATTGGATTGAAAATAAAAATGTAAAAAATAGTCTCCTCCAGAACTGCTTAACAGATTCATATGAAACTTCACACATATGATCGATGAGCCATGGGGAATATAGTTTGAATTTTTTAAAATATTCATCTTAATTGATGCAATTTAGCCTTAATGTGCACAAAAGTGGTTCTTAAATATCCTAATAATCAATCAATAAAGCGACAAATAATGTCAATGTATGTGACATAATTGGGTGCGGAGATGATATGGGTTTGTGGGCCATAATAGCAGTGGACATGCCATTTGTATTTTGGCTTCTGCACGGGAAACAAATTCTTGTTACTGACATTTATTTTTTCACTTAATTTTAATGTTTAAAGATATATATTTATATATTTTTTATTTTGGGTTTTCTCTAAATGCATTTTTAATTTTTTACTTATCATTGTCACATGTTCAGTGAATGATGGTATTTTTGTTCAGAATGAGTATGCTGGGTGAGATCTACCAAGTGCAGCTTATTCCACATGCAGCCTACTTGCCATGTGTGAAGTTTCAAATTTTACTATGGAGCACTTTCAGAGAGGTCTAACATTTCTACTTTTTCCAACGTGGCTGCAGCACTTATGACGTCATAATTATTGAAACATTCTACATGAGTAGTTTCACCAATGGTGAAAAATTTGTGTCAATCCGACAAGCGGTTCCAGAGAAAAGGGAATAACAAAATGCAGACACGCACGTTCGTACGCACATACGAGGCCGATCGCTTTACCCCGCTTTTCGCTTCGCGAGCATGCGTTCGTTATTTTATGGAAATACACTGTTACAATTTTTATAAGGAAATATTTTCCAACTCGTTTTCATTTCCAATCAGCTCTATAATAACTTGTCTTTGAGCAGCTACTGAATGTGTGATATCAGAATAAGATGTGATCATTTCTAAATGCCTTTTTGATAATACTGCAGTACTGATGAAAATGCCATAGTTATACTTTAGTGTTACTATTGTACCTTTTCATATGAGGTGCATAATATTAACTCGACACCTCTCATCCATGTCAGCCTCCACCATGGTGAAATCAGAACGAACTGATTCGTCACACTCTCATGGATTGTTTAACCCTAATATGGGGCCTTTCAAAAAATTACGTGACAATATTTTTTTAGGGAGGTGCATACCATACGTGCTGATGGGCTTGATTAAACCTCACTAATTATTTTTTTTCCCCATATGATATTTTTTGGCGTCCCTCATTGTGGGTCACACTCGACCCAAACAAAACCAAATAGAAATCTCATGTAACAAACCCAGGCAGTGTATAATCAGGAGGATGGTGGCCATATTATTTTGGATTGGTGCCATGGTGGGTGGAGTCAAGCAACAAATGTGGGTGGGGTCCATTTCAAATTTTTTTTTTTTTTTAAATGGGTGCACATTTCAAAAATCGACCTCAACCAGAACCACAACAACAACCACGCAGAGCTCTTGTGGACCAGCGACTCATTGCAGGTAAAAAGACCTTGTCTTCTTACAGTCTTACATCTTCAGATAGAGAAACAATCTACCATAGCAGCTTCATAAAGAGTTCTTCTGTAATTAAAGAATGGCAGGTCAGACAATGATGCAAACTGGGATGGAAACGAGACGAGGAAAAGCATTTTGAGGCAAAGTCGAGGCCCAATGAAGCAGGGACCCACAGCCTGTAGCTCGAGGGGTCGGTACACACTACCAAGTGTCAAACCTGGGCTGTGTTCAGTTATGAAGCAGCTAGCTAGCGTTTGCCAAGCCAGCAGTTATCAAACGTTTCGCATGGAGTGCTTGCTTGAGTGCTGTAAGCTACTTAGCAAGTGCCCTACAAGAAACTTGGTAACTGAACAAACACCCCAGTCTTCCTCTGACTGTCAGAGACAGTGCTGCCTATGCCAATGCTTCTGACAAATTGTTGTGGAAATACAAGTTGCCCTGATGTTGCACTCAGCCCCTTGAGTGCACATGTGCGTTGCTTGTCTTTGGGATATTCCGAGCGATTTGGCCACATCCCTAATGCCCCTGTTGTTGATCCCCAAGCCAACCCTAATTAAACGGCTCATCATGGAGCTGTATTTTAAATGTATCTTCATGCACTCAAAATTATTCTTATTCCTCAAAGAATATTATGTTTGATTTAATAATCTTCGTTTCACGACAAGAGAATGTGTTCCGGTGAATGGAAGATGGCTGACATCTCAATGGCCAGGATTGGCAGCGTGATGCCATGGTAACTGGTATTATTAACCAGGCAAGCTTTGGAATAGAGAAGGTTGAGCATATTGAGTGAAGTCTAGCGTGTTTTGGATATTTAATTGATTTAAAGGTGAGGTGTGTGTGTGTGTGTGTGTGTGTGTGTGTGTGTGTGTGTGTGTGTGTGTGTGTGTGTGTGTGTGTGTGTGTGTGTGTGTGTGTGTGTGTGAGATTTCTCCTCTAGGAATTGATGAGTATTCGAGGTGGACACTTGTGGGTGTTTCACACTTTCTTTTTCCTCTCTCAATGGCTCCAGACATACAAGACAAAAGGGAAAGAATAACACCTTTCAGAAGGCTAGAGAGCCAGATCAGTCACAATCATAATGAAACAATCAGAGTTCCAAAGTGCTCCGGACTATGGAGGTATGAGAATCAATTTCACACCAGGGAGTCCAGACAAAGAGGAACATTGAAGACCAGGCATGTGCCATTGTAAACCTTCGGCTACAGGCTCTCATTGCAGGGGCCAAGTCAGCCACAAAAAACGGCATGCAAGCCCCTCCCAAGAGACCCAGTGATTGGCTTTCCTTGAGATACTCACACCCACCCCGTCTGCCTCCCCCCACCCCGGTCTCCTCGACTGAACAAGCACATGCTTTCCCTCCTGGCAGAGCAGACGAAACCTGGACAAACTCAGCTGGCACAGACAGTTGTGCTTCAGCCAAAGCAACGAGCCACAAGCTGGCTGACGTGCTGTGGATATGGTGGTTAAACAGAGTGCTCTGGGTTGATTACGGCCCATTCGGGCGGCTGTGGACAAGTCACCTGTTAGAGAGGAGAGACAGAGACAGAGACAGAGAAAATGCCAGTGCGACTGCACAGGTGAGTACTTCTGGTTAGATTCCTGTAAACAATCAATTTATCAACAACTTTTTGAAAGAATAATGATGTAATATTTTCATTCCAAAAGGTTTTTGTGCATTTTCAAATAGGATATTCTAACAAGTATGATAATGTGACTGTATGTGTGCGTGTAATATATATATAATATACATCTTCTCTTCCTCATTGATACATACAATATATATATATATATATATATATATATATATATATATATATTGTATGTGGAAACATATAATATACATCTTCTCATGTGTATATATATATATATATATATATATATATATATATATATATATATATATATATATATATATATATATATATATATTATACATCTTCTCTTCCTCATTGCTATATATATATATATATATATATATATATCATCATCATCATCATCACCGTCACACGTCACACATATGGAGGGCAGCCCTGATGGCCTCGAGGTATGTACACTTGCTTCGAAGCTGTCTAGCCTGGGTTTGAATCCTGACTCAGCTGTAAACTGCCATCTGTTGTTGCACAGGCAGGGAGATTCATCAATGTGTGTGCTGTCCTCGGATGGTTGTTAAATGGGAATCCTGTCTACTGCCCTCAGTTGGTGGATGATAAAGATGCCATGTTGTCCTTCGTGAAGAGTAGGTGATCTATTGCTGGCACCCTGGCCAAATTCCAAATTTCTGCCTGAACCTTTGTTGACTGACAGGGTCTGTCTCTCTCTGCCAGCCGGTTCTGAAAGACTTCGGCCAAGTTTCCACCGGCCAACCCCACAAGAAGGTGGGGATAATTGTCGTCGTTAAAGAACACACACACACACACACACACACACACACACACACACACACACACACACACACACACACACACACACACACACACACACACACACACACACACACACACACACACACACACACACACACACACACACCTATATGTAATAACTATGTCCAAAACACCAGTATTATCATATAGCCAATGATTATTTGGTGAACCAGCTATTGTTAACATTCGTAATGTCCAAGTTTGACGAACTGTACAAAGAATACAATTGCATGAACTGTGAAAACACGACACGGGGCAGGAGAGAGTGAAAGTTTATCTAACGGAGCCTTTAAACGAGACTTGTTTTCACAGATTGCTCATCAGGATGTCCTTTTTTTCTTGCTTTTCTGGACATTCCAATGCCTGAATGTGAGAGCGAATGGGCCGCGTCAGGGTTAACCCAATCGTTTCGAAGTTGTGACTAAAGGCTGGGTAATGTCTCCTGCTCTGCGATCATCCCGTTCTTTTGCCCCCAGTTAGATGTTTGTGGTTTGGCTCAGAGTTCAAACTTTTTCCCATTGTCCGTTTAAAAGTTCGTTTGGTGTTTCTTTGTGAAATGGTCACACCAGGAGAAAAACGTTTTCCACATTTGCCTGAACTGTTCATAATGTGTGCACACCTACAGGTATAAAAGCTACTCCAAGTTGACGCAACAAATACAAAGCGTTATTATAACCTAAATCTGACTACAAATCTTCACTGTAATGACATTTGTGTTGTTGAAACATGGTATTGTTGTTAAAGAGAAGTGTTTGTTATATGCAAAAGTTTTTTTTTAATTGTTTGGATAGTTTTGTGACCCCAAACAGCTTTGATAATGCAAATTTTTGTGAGACATTCATAAACCTTTTGAAATTGTAAAAAATATTTTTTTATCACCATATTGTGATTTTGAAATTTTTAAACATTGTGATTGGAAAACGTTTTGTTATTATGAGCATATTGTGATTGGAAAAAGTTTTTATTCTCATCAGCATTTTGTGATTGGAATTTTTTTTGGTATTATCAGTTCGTCTCCCGAGGCAGTGGGTTTTAAAATCGCTTTTTTTTATAATCACTTCCGTGCTTCTTTCTTTTCTTCTTTACCATTGAGCTTCAGTGTGTCTGTCTCGGCCAGAACATTTTAACCAATTCAGCTTTTGTTATCAAAATTTCAGCAAACCTTTACTTACGAGAATATGGAGAAGCCAAATAGGCATTATCAGTCCATCCACAGCACGTCAAGCATGAGACGGCAGGTTTAAAGTAAATAAATAAATAAATAGCTTCCGTATTTATTTATTTCCCATTAAGCTTCAGTGTGTCTGTCCAGGCCATAACATTTTTTTTTTTTTTTTACCATTTCAGCTTTTGTCTTCCAATCTTCAACAAACCTCCATTATGAGAATATGGAAAACACAAGTTAATAAAATGTACAATTGTTTTTTAACTGTTGTTTTCGTCAAGTTTAATGAGTACAAGCCAGACATGGACTGGCTTTCCATTTTAAGATGCTATCAAGTTAACATTTTGTGTTTGGAAGCGTTTTTGTGATTATTAACATTTCATGATGTAAAATGTCCTTGTTACCATTTTGTGATTGAACACATTTGTATTGTCAGCACTGTGCGATTGCAAAATGGTTGTTTTTGTATTTGTGATTGGAAAATGCTTTTGTTACTCTGAGCATTTTGTGAGTGAAAATGTTTTTATTATTATTATCACTTTATGATTCTAAAAATATTTTATTTATGTTGTTACCAAATGTGATTATAAAACATATTTGATATTACCCTTTTGTGCTTGTAAAATGTTTTTTTCTCATTACCATTTTGTGCCTTGAAAACATTTTTGTTCTTCTGAACATTTTAAATGTTTTTTTTTGGTTTTACAGGACGAGACAGCCGGGTTTTTTATTGCTCCTGTGTTTCTTAGATTTGCCTGGTTTTCATGTGGCTGATTCATTGCTTGTTAGGCCCTTGAGGGGGGTTGAATGTTCCTGTCATGTTAATTGTTTATTAGGTTGGAATTTTTCTTTAAAAAGTGTATTGTGAATTGAGCACCTCACAGGCAGCACCTCCATCTGCTCTTTCACCCCCCCCATTCCCTCTCACTCTGTCCTCTATTCTTTCTCTTTCTCACAATTTCTCTTTCTCTCACTGCCTTGTACCCATCAGCAAAAGACACCCTCTCTCAATGCAATTATTATTATTATTGTTTACCATTTGAGCTTTTGTAATCACATGTTTAACAATCTTGTGTTATGACAATATGGAGAACACTTCTTAATAAAATTTGCATTTTTTAAAGTTGTTCTTTTCTTCAAATTTAGTCCGAGTATAAAGTGGGCGTGGATGGGTTTTGTATTTGGAAATGCCTTCTCGTTAACATTTTGTGATGAGAAATTTTTTTTTCCGATTATTACCCTTTTGTGATTATAAAACGTTTTTGTTTTTAGATCCTCGTGGAGGATCTCCAAGTCTTACTCACGTTGCTGTTCTTCATTTTCTTCTTATGGACTTTTTTTTCACAGCCTACAGTTTTTATCGAAACTTCCTGAAACTTGGCATATATATGTAAAAATACCCTGCGCAGACAGTAATCATCTCCGATTTTGAAAATTCCTCCTAGAAAAAAAAGTTATGACATCAAAATATCTCCGCTAATGGAAATCGCCTAAAAATTATCTCCGAAACTAGGCAAGCTTTTTCAATTCTGTTTGCGGTCATTGAACGGCATTAGCAGAGATGAATTACCGCACACATGATACATCACTATGACGTCATATCAATTTTTATGATGTCATTCCTATTTTTTGTTTCACAACCCAGAGTTTTCATTGGATCTTCCTGAAACTTGCCATGTATACGCAGAAAGCCCACGCACAGGCAGTACCCATCTCCGATTTTGGAAATTCTTCCAAGAAAAAAAGTTGACGTCATAATATCACAGCTAATGGAAATTGCCTATACCATTATCTCCGAAACTAGGCGCAAGCTGTTTCAATTTTGATTGTGGGAATCAAGCCGGGCATTAGCACAGATAATTTATCGCAAACCTGATACATCACAATGACGTCATATTCGTTTTTATGACGTCATCATTAAGAGGACGAGGATATTAGCTCATTTGAGCTTGTTACCATTTTGTGAATTGAATGTTTTTGTTGATGTGAGTATTTTCTGATTGTAAAACATCCTGTTTAGTAAGAGCATTTTGTAATTGGAAATTGTTTTTTCCGATTATTACCCTTTTGTGATTATAAAACGTTTTTGTTTTTGTTACCATTTTGTGAATTTAATGTTTTTGTTGATGTGAGCATTTTGTGATTGTAAAACATCCTGTTTAGTATGAGTATTTTGTGATTGGAAATGGTTTTGTCATTATTTTGTGATTGTTAAATATTTTTGTTCCGAGAAGTATTTTGTATTTGGAAAAGTTTTGTTTTTATTCACATTTTGATTACCATTTTATGAATGGAAAATGTTATTGTAAATTACCATTTGATGATTAATTATTATCAAACGTTTTTATTATTCCGACCATTTTGTGTTTAGGAAACATTAATTTTGTCACGATTTTGTGTTTGGGAAACATTTTTGTTCATATTGAGCATTTTAATGAGAAAAAGTGTTATTACTTATATTTTGTGACTGGAAAACGTTTTTTTTTTAATATTGTGAGCATTTTGTGATTGGAAAACAGATGTTTTCGTTTGCATTTGTGATTTGAAAATATGGTTCTTATTGTGAGTAGTTTGATTGTTAAACACTTTTGTTTTATGACCATTTTGATATTGAAAATAGTTTTGTGATTATTACCCTTTTGAGAATGGAAAACGTTTCTGTTATTATTACCAATTTCCGATTGTGAAACATTTGGTTTATTATTACTATTCTGTGATTATGAAATGTATTTGTAATTCTTACCTTTTCATGATTTGAAAATATTTTGTTATTATTGCCATTTTGTGATTGTAAAACGTTTGGGTTATTATGAACATTTTATGATGTAAAATGTCTTTGTTAACATCTTTGTTCATTTTGTGATTGTAAAACGCTTCTTTTATTATTATTATTTTGTGATTGTAAATAATTTTCGTTATTACAGTCAGACCCTGGGTTATGTCAGTGATTTGTTCCTTAAAAGTGTATCAAAATTACATAAATCAAAACAATTTTTCTCGTAACAATTAATGGAATAAGTGGGGGATGCGTTGCTAACATCACCACTTCACTTATTATATTTCACTTTTTACCAATGACATTATCATATCATTTTTTTATCATCATTTATTTAAGTCAGTATTATCCCCCTTATGGGGGGTTGCTGACTTTCACTCCTTCCATGACATAACTCCAGCTCTCCACTTTCTTTTATCTTCTGCGTCTTCCACTCCCAATCCCAATTTCTGACTTGTTTTCATAACCAACTCCTTCCAACTCAACTTTGGCCTTCCTCTTCCCCTTTTCCCCTCCACTTCCAAATTCCATACTCTCTTAACTCCCTCATCGTCTCTTTCTTAGCACGTGACCCAACCATCTCAAGCCACTCCTTCTTACCACCTCCACTATTGTATCTTTCAGACCAATCCTTTCCATCAACTCCTTCGTGTTCTTTCTGTCTACCAACTGCACTCCACACATCTTTCTAATCATTGCTCTTTCTGTTCTTCTCAAGAGACCTTCTTCTACCGATCTCACAGTCCATGCCTCGGAGCCATAAACCATTACTGCTCTCACACAGGTGGTATAGATCTTCCCTTTCAACTTCAAAGGCAGTCTTTTACTACATAACACCAATCAAGCTCGTTGAACTTCATCCAATCCAATCTCGTTCTTCTTGTAACTGCAAGCTCACCGCCTCCACGACTGTTGATGGTGTCAACCAGATAACAAAATCTGCTTACTCTCTCAACATCTTTCAATCTTTGCTCTGAATCTGGATCCTGATCCTGGTGGCTTAAATTTCTTCTTCTGATGCAGGCTTTACACTCAAAACTACCATCCATTCTTTGTGTCACTCTTTTCAGATTTGTACATCTACCATGAATCCATTTGTGACAAGAACTGCATCTGATGGCATTACTTACCACTCTTTTACCACAAACTCCACATGAATCATTCTTGGCCAATTCAATAACCCCTGTTTCTTCACCACATTCCATAATTTTCGTTTTCCCCATGTTGATTTTCAAACCTTTGCCTTCAAACGCCCTCTTCCATTTGTTGAACTGTGATTCCAACTCCTCCATTGATTCTGCAATCAAGACTAAATCATCCACATAAAGGAATTCAAACAACACGCCTTATCTTTCTGACTCTGACAATACGTCGCGTACCTTCACAAACGGGAGCGGCGAAAGCACCGATCCCTGATGAACGCCTATGGCCACATTTAATTTTCAAGAGAAACCACTACCAACTTGAACTCGTGTCGTCGCATCTTCATAAAGTTTCATTACAACCTCCACCAAAGCCTCAAGAACATTTCTTTTGCATAGCGCCCATTCAATGACTTTCCTGGGGACTCTGTCAAATGCCTTTTCCAGGTCTACAAAACGCATGAATAATTTATTTTTCTTTTCTTGATAGCACTCCTGCATGTGTCTGACTACGAAGATCGCATCAACCGTACCTTTTCCTGGCATGAAACCATATTGCATCTCATCAATCTTCACCACCTCCCTGAGCCGTTTCTCTAACACTCTTTCCACAAGTTTCACTCCACGATACGATCCACATTCCATGACACTCCCTTTACCTTTGTAGGTGGGTACCAAGGTGCTTTGTTTCCAATCCTCTGGCATGCTCTTACCTTGCATTATCTCATTTGCAACCTGATGTAATACTTCTAATCCATGAGGAGACGATGTAAAATGCTCCTTCGTAATGCTTGATGGACCAGACCACCTGCTTTTCCATTCTTCATACTTTCCAAAGCTTTCTTTATTTCTTCCTTTGAGATTCATTTCACTGGGCCCTCCGTTCTTTCAACTTCCACTAAACCATCCCACTGATTTTCCTGATTCATGATGGATTCCATATGCTTCTTCCAGATTCTTCTTCTATCTTCATCAACAAAGAAAATCCTCCCATTTTTATCCTTTATACAGTTGCTTTCAGTGATGTCACGAGATTCCCTCTTCATTATCTTCAGTTTCTGAAAAATTCCTTGTCTGTTCATCTGCAACTGTTCCAGCTCTTTTTCAGCTTCTTTCTTCATGGCTTCTGCCACCGCCTTCTTCGCTGCCTTCTTATCTCTCTTGTATCTTGCTTTGTTTTCTTCCGAGTTCTGTTTCTGCATCTTCTTGAAGCTTTCTTTCTTTCTTTCTTTCTTTCGATGGCCACCTTCACCTCTTCGTTTCGCCACCAGGTTTCACCATGACGTGGTTTTCCTTTACTAACACCACAAACTTCATTTGCTGCTTGTTGAGCACAATTCCTGTACTTTGTCCAGATATCTCCATCCTCTTCCTTTTCCTTCCAGAGAATATCCATCTTTTCAGCAAATTTTCTTTTTACTTCTCCATCTTCCATCTTCCAGGTCTTTGTACGCTTGCTCTGTTGTTGTTTCTTTTTCTTCACCTCATCTATTTTGTCCACATCCATTACCACCAAGCTGTGCTGGAGTTCCCCAGGAATAACTTTCACATTTCGAATTTTCTTTCTCCAACTTTTTCCTACTAACATAAAATCGATCTCCGTTTCTGCTCCACTGGACCTAAATGTTGCCTTTTTCTCATTCTTGAACCAACTGTTCATGACAACAATATCCGCCTCCACACAAAATTCTAATAAACTTCTTCCTTCATCATTTCTCCTTCCAATACTAAAACCGCCATGAACACCTTCATAGCCATCTGCATCTCTACCCACATGACCGTTGAAGTCACCAGTGACAATTAAAAATTATTTTGGCCCCGTGCTCTCTACTTCTGCTATCAGATCTTCATAAAACTTTTCTTTTTCAACTTCCTCTCGTCCCACCTGCGGCGCATATCCATTTATCACACAAATTAATTGCTTACCATGTACCATTACCACCACTAGAATCCTGTCACCAATTCTTTTTATATTAATAATATTACCACTCAGTTCCTCTTTTATCAAAACTCCCACTCCTGCAGCTCCATCACCACCTGACCACAAAAACTTATACCTGACCCCCATCGCACCAACGAATCTTGCTCCGCCTCCTTTCCATCTTGTTTCTTGCACACAACACACATCCACTTTCCTCTTTCCTCTTTCTCAGTTCCATTGCTACCTCCATACTTCTTCCCACCATTGAACCAATGTTCCAACTCCCAAACCTCAAGCTTGAATGCACATCGGGTCCATGAGAACCATCATGGGGAAGGACAGGCCTTCACGATCTTGCTTGAGGGTTTGTACCATTCTTTTTGATGTAGGCCGGTACCGCCCACGGCAATCTATGGGCTGGTTGCTGCCCATGTTGAAGTTAATGGAGCCTAAATTTTTATGGTGAGCATGCCCTTGCTTACCACCAACCTGTAACCCGAGGAGGGAGTGTAAATGGCCGTTGCCTCTTTCATAAGCTCCTCCACCCTTTGACAGGTCTTATTTTTAATCCTGCTGGGTGTCCATACACACCCTCCTCACCCCGTTTCCCGGGTGGGGTTGCCGGTTTAGTCGCCAACGACCCGACCATGGACAGCACAGTACTGGTTTACATGGTTACTGAGTAGGAGGTTACAACCTGGGCTGACATACTTTGTGATTAATGACAGTTATACTCAATTACACATACATATAAAAAAAAACAATTACCAGACATATTTAAATAAAAATAAACCTTTTCCGGAAGTGGTCAGACTTGGCAGAACCTCTTTTTCTTCCTCCTTCAATGAAAGTTGACATTTTTATAGATGGTTCGCACCATTGCCGGAGGCAAATCAAACAACCTGGCAACATCAACAGTATGTTCTTCAGCATCCATTTGACAAATAAGTCCAATTTCATTTCTGAGGCAACACTTTTACAATGCCTCTTAGCCACTCTCCAGTACAGTACTAGCTTGGTGTTGGCTTAGTGGTTGGGGTGGCGGCTTGGGATCCTCGGGTCCTGAGTTCAAGCCCCGTTGGCCGCTGAACTAAAATTGAACCAGGAGGTTGACTCAGCCTGTCATCCTTCCGAGGTCAGCAAAATGAGCACCAGTGTACTGGTAAGGGGGACACTGCATCAGCGGCATAGCCGCTTCCCAACCAATGATGCAACCAGCAGCCACAGGCTGCACTCGATCGGGAGAGTACCGTACTGTCAGACCCTGACATTCGTCAGGGATATATTCCTGAAAAAATGTCACGAATGTCAAATTCGCGAATGTTGGAGAATTGTTTCAATGGGAAAGAGGGGGATAGGTTTCCTGCGGTTCGTGATTCATCAGGGAAAATCAAAAATCCTGTGGAAAACTGCGAATATATGAATCGCAGGGCCGTAAATGTAAAAGCAGGTCAGAAAAACCGTGAATATGCAAAGCACAGAGCCGCAAATGTCGAAGCAGGTCACATTTTATGAAACATGAATATGCGGGGTCTGCGAATAGTCTAATAGTGAATAGTGGAACTGCGAATGTCAGGGTCCGACAGTATATTTCTTTGTGTGCAACGCAAAGTACAGGGTGGTTTATGAAAAAAAACGCAACCCAAAGTTGTTTTTCATACTTTTTAAATTTTCCATTAAAACACCATGAAACTTTTGCATAAGAATCTGTGTAATATGTAGAATAATGTAACACACAAAAATGAAACTAGTGATTTCAGAAGACTGTTCACAAAACATTAAGAAGATTAAGATTTCAGAAGATAGTTCACACTAAATGGCTGCCATGCTGCAGCAGGCACAAATGGGTCCTCCTGCTGAAGTTGTTGATAATTTGCTGCATTCCTGAAGCAGAATAGCTTTGATGTTGGTGGCAATTGCATTTTTGAGGTCATCAATAGTCTGAGGTCTCCCCTGGTACACTCTATCCTTCAGGTAACCCCAAAGATAGAAGTCAGGTGGGTTGAGGTCCAGAGAATAGGGCGCTCACTCAACATCTGTCCTCCTTGAGATGATTGGATCACTGAATTTCTGTTGTAGTCACTGTATCGATATGTTGGAAGTGTGAGGTGTGGCCTCATCTTGCTGAAACCATTGCACAGCCCTGTCGATGTGGTGCTTCCTCACTAATGCAACCCGGAACTTGTGGCTACCTTTCAAGTACCGTTCAGTGGTTATGGTTACCGATTTCCCTTCTTCATCTTGAAATCAGAAAGGCCCAATGATGCCAGATTTGTTTATGGCAACCCATGGAGTGCATTTCTGGCTGTGCAATGGCCTTTTATTCAAGAACTTCATCAGGAGAACGAGAACCCCAAAAACACGTTTTTAGAGTTTAAAAAGTGATTTTAGAGTTAACATGACTAAAAAAGTAGGCCTCATCAGAAAACTACACATTACTCAGAAAAATTAGATCCCTATGCATTTTTTTTCTTCAATCATTCACACATCGTCACACAAAGTTGTTTATCATTGTCTGTTAGTTTTAGCTTCACTTGTATGTGAGGGGTACATTTTTAGTTCATTCTCCAGAATTATTTGTTTACTTGATGTAGATAAGTTCAATTCTTGAGATCGACAATGCAGCGATTTCTTGGGGCTCCTCAAAGCTGCTTTATGGACCACTCCAATGTTTTCTTGTGATCTTGTCGTCCTCAGGCGATCAGACTTTGAGCAATTAAGATCTTGGACTGTCCCGTGGGACTTAAACCTCTTTATTAATAAAAAAAGCACACTTATCTAGGCTAATCTGGTCTCGAACTTCTTTCTGAATCGTGTGTGAGTCTGTTTACATGACTTTGTGGCAAAGTAAGACTCCACAATAAAGATCCTTTGTTCAATTGTCCATGCCATCTTCAAAATAAACAATATGACTCTGATGTTTGCAGGTTTTTTTTCCTCCAAATGATGCTTCAGACAAACCTCCAATTACAAAGAAATTGCAGGAAAAAATAAAAATTTCACATAACTTTAATAAGGTTGCGCTTTTAAAAATAAAAACACCCTGTAGTTCTTTCAGTGATTTTGTGATCTCCAGATATGGTACTTTGGCGATGTGTTCTGGCATCTGTATGAGCCTTGCAAGTTCTGAAAACGCTGCGATAATAAAAGGTACGGCTTTTAAAGCAACGAAACGATGTAAAATGGGGAGACGTAAATTGGGGTATTACTGTATTATGATTTTGTGATTGTAATACGTTTTTGATTTTATTACCATTTTGAAATTGTAAAACGTTTATGTTACCATGACATACTTGACCTTTTTGCTATGAAAAGCCTTTTTACTTTTACACACAAGTTCCTGACAAACTATTTTATTGATATTCAATTTTTATTTTTTCATTTTATTTTACTGACAGTCGTTTTGTTTTGAACACAAATTCCTCTGGCTGATACTTTATTGGAATTGGCAGTCATTATTTTTACAAACTTAATGCATTTTTTTTAAGCACACTTTTTGTTGTCTATGATATTTTAATGAGAGGCAGTCACGGAGATTGTCTTGATTCAAATGAACCTGCAGCCTCAAATGGAAATCATTAATTAATTTTATTTTATCAGTGATCTCCGGCTGTGTGGAGGAGCTAGTACAGAAATCACATTCAGGGCAAAGACAATGATAAAGGCCCAGTCACACCTTGACGATTTAGCCAGCGTATGCCGATTTATGAAAAATTTGTCTAAAACGCTGGCACACGTCGAATATGTTATGGGTAAGTTTTGTATACGTTAAGAGCACGCTGAAAAACACTGCCATACGTCGTAGTACGCTGGCTTTCATTGTTGTACTTTGTGGTTGTCCTCAAAATTTTGCATGCTTGAAATTTTACGACGTATGCCGGCGTATGCAACACACGTTCCGCTACGCTGGCCATAACTTGGAAGCACGTTATGCGATCGTTGACACACGTCAACACACATTACTTGTAAGTTACTCATAAGTCGAAACACGTCGAGGTAATGATTAGCGTACCCGAAACTTATTTATAACCTATGAGTAACGTGTTGTAGGCAACGTTATACGATCGTTGACACACGTCGAGGCACGTTATGCGATCGTTAACACACGTTACTTGTAAGTTATTTATAAGTCGAAACACGTCGAGGTAATGCTTAGCGTATCCAAAACTCATTTCTAACCTATGAGTAACGTGCTTTGAACCAATGAGTAGCGTACCTCCAACGCATATTGACGTATGTAGATGTATTTGATTGACGTCTTCCGCACGACCACATAACTTAATGAACGTGTTTCTAATTTACAGCTACCGTATAATGACGTATTGGCAGCGTTTAAAAAACAACAAAAAAAAAACAACAACTTCCGATATTTCGTCACGTACCGTTACGTCACGTCCGATTGCCTCTTCAGTTTGCTCGTCTTATTCTTAGTTCCTCCTCTGTGAATATTTTCTGTTTGAGGATATTGTCACGTCGACGTCGAAACTTAAAAGCAAATGTCCGAATATATTTTAAAATTCGTGATAGACTAAAAAAAAAAAAACACAACAACAACAACTTCAGATATTTCGTCACGTGCCTTCACGGAGCCAAGGAGAAAAAAAGAAAATGTGCCTTGACGGGGAAAATAAGTTTCGGGTATGCTAAACATTACCTCGACGTGTTTCGACTTATGAGTAACTTACAATTAACGTGTGTCAACGATCGCATATCGTGCCTACAACTTATTCCCAGCGTAGCGGAACGTGTGAGCCATACGGCGAGTACGTCGTAAAATTTTCAGCATGCTTGAAATTTCACGACGTATTAGATGTATTACGACATATGACAGCATACTTCATCATTTTTCAGCGTGCTCTTCACGTAAACCAAACTTACCCAAAATGTATTCGACTTGTGCCAGCGTTTTAGACACATTTTTCTTAGGTCGGCATACGTTGGCTAAATTGCCAAGGTGTGACTGCGATGTTGACACTTCCAATTCTCAGGCAGTTATGATTTGAATCGGCGAGCGGCAGGTTTTTAACAGGCTACGCCACGTGATCGTCGGCGATACGTGCCGCGCGCTATGCATACATAAGACTATCGTTGGGCATAGGTTGTGAACGCCGACAACATGCTCGGCATTCGTTGGTATAAGTTATCTATATGTGATTAAAACGTTCAGTGTACGTTACAAATACGTTATGCATACGTCCAACTCGTTATAAATACGTCCAAAACTTTTTTTAAAAACATCAAAATTTCAGCGTACGCCAATGTTTTACATACATTTTTATACGTTGCCATTGCTGGCTAAAACGTCAAGGTGTGACAGGGCCTTAAATGTCAGAGTACTTTCATGTAGATTACAAAAAAAAAATTGTAAATGATGGACAAACATGCTATATGCAATTTGAACCTGGATTTCTCACATCCTGAAACAAGGGGTTCATATGGGAACGATAACCAGGCCACCCCATTGTTGTAAGTACACGATTTAACCATGCAGCGAAATGAAGAACGAGCACAGCATGATGTAAGTGATGTAAGAGCATATTATGTCGTTTTATGGAAATGGATCTGTATGAGACAAGCAAGCACAGTGCTCTGGAAGCACTTTGGAAAATGAGCTTTGAGCTCATTTGCATTTTTTGTATTCATAGTCGAGGCTCATGGAAGAGCTGGAGAAAACTGGAATGGAACAAAATGGAAAGGGGGAAACATCAACAGGAAACACCAATTTTCTCAGCACTTGTAGTTCAGCGGGATGTTTGTAAGATGTGCACTACAGTGTGATGTTATAACTACCATTGACTCTTAGTGCTTTTTTCAGATTGTTTGTACTATTAGGATGAGAAATGGCAAAATTAAAATGAAGCTCTTTTGCCAGATTTCCATTTGTATAGAATGTCTGACCGCACTCATCGTAATGGTTGGAGCATCTGTTGTAGGTTTGGGTGGTCGGCGGTTCAAACCTGACCCCGGCCAAGTCATACCAAATATTTAAATATGTACTGCTTGCTTGCTTGATGCTTTAGCATTTAAAAAGGACAGAGCACAGGCAAACAACCGAAGGTTGGCAACCATTGCACAGGCTTTGATAGGCCTAATTGGCATGCTTCTGCGTAAAAGTTCCTTAAAATGGAGCATATTATTATTATTATAATAGGTATATTATAATCTTAAAACAAGCTTTTTGTCTACTTCTGCAACAAATGCAACAAACAGCTCTTTCTTTGCAGTTTAACATCGACCGTACATGGATGGGCATACACACGCAAAGGAATTTAAATTTGATTATGGTTTCTCTGCACAATGGTTCGTTATGGTAATTGATTCGTATCCCTTCTGAATGAGGGATTTTATTAAAATGCCTAAACTGTCGATACATCCACCACAGAGTATGTACAATGCATACAGTACACATCTTTTTGTCATCCCCCATTTTTCATCTTTTGGACAGTACACCATGACTGATGTGCATTAACATTGTTGTGACTAATGACAAGGCGGTGAACCCATAACCACGTTAGGTGACAGTTGGGCATCAGACACAGCTCGTTGATGGCGAGCATTTGTCCGTCTGTGCTGAACTACCGGAAAGGCATGTGTTTGCCATTATGCACGAGGTGGGTCGAGGCAGACAGAGATACTGGAACACATTCTGCTCTTGGGTTATTTCCACGTGCCTTGTTTAAAGCTGGGGTTACGGGGTTAATGCTTCCCATCACACCGAGTGCTCTACGACTTCAAGCAAGACCGTTACACATCTTGGCAAAGGGACCTTTTAGATTTAAAGCTCTTGTGTCAAGCTCTCCTCCACAACCACATCAGACTGTTAAAGTGGCTTTGATGATCTAGCATTTGATTGATGCCTGCAGAATATGAACGAGTTAATCAGGTTAGTGCTCATTGTAAAATATCTCAGGCCTGAGAATGAATCCAAGTTATGCATGTACATGTCACAAATGAAAGGTTCAATGAAAATCAAGGCATATGGCAGTGTGTGAGGAACCATGAAGCAATTGTAGGCATGGAGGGCCTGTGTTCCATGCCGTGACATGACAACGGGACTTGTATAGGGAAAACATGCTCTTTGTTGCAACAACAGATGGGCCACACAACATGCCCTCAAACATGATAACATGACAGACTACATACAGTACAACCCAATATTCCACACAGCACGCCATGCCAGGCAGCGGATGCGCAGTCAGGCACAAAAGAGTTCACGCAGGAAGTCATTGTGAGGCTTTGTGTGCCGCCATCTGATACTGATCTTCTACAGTGGATAGTGTAACCCAACAGTCACTTACGCGCATGAGTCTTCAACAACCGAACCGCGGTCCCCCATCACGCCGGACTGTCCGCGACCAGATGCAAAGTCCAAGCTGTCTGGAAAAGAAAATTCTTCAAAGGATGAATGTATAGCACAACATCCCAATGGCACGATTCTAAATGACGTCATAGTTTCATCGTCGTCCTCATAACAAGACTAATTATAGTGACATAGAATGAAATGACAAACTGTCAATTTAAAGTTTCAAAAAATTTAAATTAAAAATGGCCTTCAGTACAAGGCGGCTTTAAATATAATTCAAATGAAATTGTTACATTTAACTTATTCATGTTGCCTCGAGTACGAACTTACAGCAAGCTCGATGAACCATGATACTTGTACATCTTTCCTACAACAACGTCCATCAATTACAAAACTTGCACTTCATTGTTAAAGCAATCTCGATCAACCATAATACTTGTCCTTAATTCCAACAATGATCCTTGTATTTCATGAAATATCATACACCTTGATTTAAACTTAATCCGAGGATACTCATTCGTGAAATACATACACCATATTTGCTTGAGTGCCTGGCTCCCGGTCAAGAGAAAAGAGAAACCATAATTCAGTGTTTATTTAATTAAAAACCCCCCACAATGCACTTCTTTACGTATGCTCGAGAACACTGGAAAGAATGTGATAAACGAGACATGAGACCATAACATTCACAATGCGTTTGTTGCCATGACTGTAAGCTCATGGATCATTTATTTGGGGGAAAAAAGTCAAGAAACGTTCTGCAAAGAGATTTCCAGTAGGCTTCCAGTGAAGCGTACCCAACTCCTCCCCCCCCCCCCCCAGCCCTCATACCCTCTCCTAAACACTGTTGGTTGACTCGATTGTCTGCCCAGTTTCTGTGGTAACAATGGCATCAGGCCGAAGGCAGGAAATACTGTGGAGCTGAAATCAAATCGGCCTGGGCAGCCATTTTTATGTCCGCATAATGACAGCACGGACGCCAAGCAAGCCACGGTTGGCCTTGACCAGAGGGTCTCGCACATCACAGCTCGTTCCAGCCAAAAGTGAATAATGAGAAAGTTGAGCTTTTGGGAAGAAAGAAGGTTTTTCATTCACCATACTTTTGTTTAATGATTACAACACAAAAGGCTCCTTTATACGAAGGGTTCGAGTTCGGTTGGCGTTTCCACAATGTAGGAAGTTTATAAACCTTTGTATTAAGTTGACTAAAATAATAAAATGAGATATGTCGTACCAATAACCGTCATGCATTTAAATGGCCAAAGTTAATATGAATAGAAAGTTCTTGTTGGTAATCATTTACAAGCAGGAAGCAATGTGGTGAAAGAAAGTTTTGAAAAGTTTAAAAGTTCACATACTTGTCTTTAAACAGCATGAAATTGTACCACAGGACAATTGTGTTAATATATAAGGCTGATTACTGGAGCAACTTTCACATTCCAGGAATTGTAAAACATTCTGGTGTCTCCAAACCATTGCCTCAAAGGTTTGTGATTCATGCATCTGGTGAAAAAAAGCCAAATCCACTTTTGTGAGGTTGTAACATAACCATGTGACATACAAGGGTAATGACAAAACAAAACTCTTTTGGACTTTGATGAACACTCAAGCAGGAGTTTATGCTTTAAATTATATGAGAATTCCACGGCTATCTGTGGAACCCAAAAAATATGTGCCGTGGAGGCCACCTCCTCACATGGGTAAAATATTTTGTCTACGGTGATCTAAGGCTCATGGAAGAGCTCGTACATGTAATCGCATACGGGACAAGGACATCAGGAGACATGGGTGTCGTTGAACATGAAGTACAAGGGCATTAGTTGAAACAATGGACACATCAACAGAGTATATGGCATTGAACATGGGATCCCAGCATCATGAGCTGCAAATGTGCAGATGAGAATGCCAAATGAGGTAAAACTAAAGTGGTAAACAGGCAGGAAGTGGTTCAAATGAAGTTTACATTGCAGTTGTCAAGTGGGAATTGAAGCAGGAAGTCATTTTTGGGAGATTATTTTTCACCAGAAAATGAACCGCTGGGAGATCTTGGTGAATTTGAAGTTGGAGACAAATATATTGTACTCTCTTTAACTTCAGTTGTTTTTCGTACACAAGCGTCTCAAAATTAATGAAATGTTCGTATGCCATAATTATGGTCCTGATAGATTTTACTGGTAATCTGGAAGTCTCCTTACATATTCCATGAATGTTGCTCGCACTTCATTGAGAAAACGACGAGTAAACGTATAATTGAAGGAAAGATTCTGTATGATCCTCGAATTCATTCTCAGTCACAGGAAGTGTCCAGGCATCACTCATGAAGAAAATCCTGCTGAGAAAGAAAAACTAACAAACTGTTGTCAGAATCTTATTAGTGTGTGTGTGTGTGTGTGTGTGTGTGTGTGTGTGTGTGTGTGTGTGTGTGTGTGTGTGTGTGTGTGTGTGTGTGTGTGTGTGTGTGTGTGTGTGTTTTTGCGTGTGTAGAGAATGGCAGCTGAAAGGTAAAGGTTTTAACGTACAACCTTTAATAGCCGTTGTGTGTTTGTGTAAATCTATTCAAACACTTTTTGGTGCAATTTTGTATGACGCTTCACACTATTGTGTTAATACAATATTATATTGGCTGTGCAGGCCATTGGATTGCCATAGCAACTCGGATACATCACTATACTTGGCAATTTGGCGTTGCATCAACTCGGTGCTGGTTTTACTGTGACACAATGCCAAGAGCTGTGTGTTTGACACTTTAAGTTTGTTGGTGGATGAAGCAACTAACATGGAAAGCTGCCCTGGGATAGAGCCTTTGTGAAACGATTTGCAACAAAGTGATCAAATGTAACTCTGCCGAGTTTGAATGCAATTTCCACCTCGCCCTACCTTTGCTGGCAGGTTCGATAAATGGTGCAATGCTTCCATATAGGGCTTTCAAAATGACATATAAATGCAAAATGAGGCCTTTTGTGTACGTGCTGTGTGTGTTTACAGTTGGTTGGTTCTGCTTGACGGGCACTTTTAACCTGCCCTGTTGCTAGTGCAAAAACTATGATTCAAATCGTCTTTTAAACATAATTTTCAGCATTTTAGACAAAACTGTGTCAATTTCATGATGGTTCACCATAATTGTTCTGTTTTGAAATGCCATTTGGACTCATGGGAAAACACACACACACACACACACACACACACACACACACACACACACACACACACACACACACACACACACACACACACACACACACACACACACACACACACACACACACACACACACACACACACACACACACACACACCAGATGGATTATTCCACTTTTACCAATAGATGCAAAAATCTTGTTCAATTTTTCTTGTGGCCCCGGAACCAAACAAACAATATATTTATAACGGCCCTCACAGCTCACCCCCTCCACACATAGTTAATAGTAAATATCATCATCTTAAACCAGGGGTGGGCAAAATACGGCTCGAGGGCCAGGTTCAGCCCGTATATTACTTCTGTCCGGCCTGTCATAACTCCCAGACCAGACTATTTTTCCGCCCTTAAAAAAAAAACCAGATCACTGAGTTTTGGATCAAAATTGTTATTTAAACACAGTCAAAGCAATAACATTTGGGGAATTTTACTTTATTTGCGAACGTTGTACAACAGGTAAACAATGCCATGTCTGCGGTGCAGGGTTCAGGCCTATGATTGGCTGCTATGATTATGTTGCTAATCACAGCAGCCAATGGTTTAGCACTGGAACCATGTAAAAATCTAAAACTTAGCTACAGTGTATAGTTTTCAGTTTTGCAGGAATTCACATTTGTCTCATTTCAGTGGAGGGATACAAACATGAGTTTATCGAAGAAGAGAAAAGTGGACGCTGAATGCCGAGTGTTCAACAAGGAGTAGACTTCAAAATACTTATTTATGGATGGAGTAGGGAAATCTGTATGTTTAGTTTGTAAATAAAGTGTCGCCATATTCAAAGAATACTACTTGAATCGACACTTCGAGAGAAAACACGCAGCCAAATATAAGAACATGTCTGACGAAGAGAAAGCTGGACAATCGCATGACATAGTTGCTCGAATGAAAAAAAGTTCCTGAAGTTTAGTATTTTTTTTAATTTTAGTTTGTTGTGTTCATGCCCGTGAACCCGTGATGGGGACTGGGTGAAGATTTTATTTATTTTCTCCATTTTGTCATGTTGTTATCCGTGTCGTTATGTAAAGAAGCTGGTCTGCAGACCGGAAAACTAAATCCCTACTCTCCTCTCTGGTTTCTCCTAGACCCCCCCCCCACCCCACATACACTGCATGTGACAAATACGTATTTAAAAACTATGTTAAATAATAATAAAAACTTTTTTTTAACCTTTAACTTTAACAGACATTTGGACAATCTGGCAATCGCAAACTCACTGGTCTCTTCTCCACGATTATGATGCGAAAATGTCTGAACACATTAAACTCTAATTGAATTAACCATTCACTCATGCATCATGAGTTTGAAAACTATTTGGATGATGAGGAGGTAATTTTATTACAAAACAGATATGCAGCTCGTGACGACATACCGAAATTCTTACGTGGTCCACCCACAAAAATTATTGTCCTCCCTTGTCTCAAACTTATCCTGTATATTCACAAGCTCCAGTTATGTCCTCCCCATATTGTGAGTAACCGAGCATTCTGGGTTCATCAATACCTATTCCAGATACACGGTCCATTCACTGGGAGCGTAACGTTGGGGGTTTGTGTAACACACATCTATCACCGCGGAATTTGTACGACTACAACCAGGTGTCCATTCGGCGAGCTGAGAACGTTCTCCAAGCGTAGAGGCACAGCCCTTTCTCTACGGTACTTTTCCAAGTATTTTCGGCTTCTTTTAGAAGTGTTGGGAGCCATTTAATGATACAATCGTTATCTACATTGCAGTCAAAATCCTCTGATTATATGAAATGGAATTTGTGCATAAACTATAAATTGAGCAAGTGTGGCTGATGTGAAGGTCAAATGTTAAATAAATAATGGATAAATTAGATAATGTTAAGTGAAGTGAGAGAAGAGAATATATGGATATGACGAAGGAATATGACAAAGGCTTTGTCTACATTTCTTGTAACTTGTCTTGATCACCTGTGCATTCGGAAATCCATTGTAAATGTAAAGGAATAGTAGTGTTTGTGAAAGCTCGTGTCTGTTGGCGTTGGTGGACATGATAAATAAATAAAAGTTATCAACTGAGAGCTGATGATGTTGTTAACCATCAATGGAAGTGAGATGTGGCTGTGGTTTAGAGCGTTTGCCCTTTTTTAGTAAGAAGAGAGACGTGTGGGTGGAGGGAGGGTTAATTTTCGGGATTTTAGGGAAGGAGGGTTAATTTTAATTTATCCACCGACCCCTGAGTCGGTACTCGGTAGTGTAGACCTTTTATCCTTGAATTCCACTCCCTTTGGCCCTTATATGCAAGACTCCTTACCCCCTGACCAGTTGAATGATCTAACAATGAACACCTTTCACTTTCGACCCCTTCCCATCATGAATATCAATCATCTTATTCTTAAACTTCCACCAACCAATGTTGGCAGATGGGATATCCAGCTTCACGTCCATCCAAGGGACGGCACACTTTGTGGTGAAATAATCGGGTCGGGAATCAAACCCAGGCTGGACTGCTCAAAGGCAGATGTGCAAATACTACCCCAAGTCATCTCCAGTTTGGAGTTATAAAGAGTCGGTGAATTCAAATGAAGTTTCTCCAAATCTCAAACAGTAATGGCGGATAATCATATGAACAGGATATTTATAAATCAAAGAAGCGTTTTGTTTTGACCGATAACAAAATGCATTTCAGTAAGTTTAAAAGGGTGTACAGCATGGGGGGGGGGGGGGGAACCTCTCGTTAACGCTGAAAATTCAGTGTAATGGCGAGAAATTAGATCACCGAGTGATTCAGGACTTGGTCGTGTAATAGTGGAGTGTCTGCTCTGAGTCTGGGAGGTTGGTGGTTCAAACCCTGGCTGAGTCACACCAAAGACTTTAAAATTTTTAAGTGCTGCTTCCTTGCTTGATGTTCAGCATTTAAAACGATGGTGCACAGACAATCTCCATAGATTGGCATCCATGGAGAGGACGAAATTCCTCCTCAAGAAATGCCCTGCTGAGTGCAGTGAGAAAGTCAGTGCCTTTGTTTTGGCATCGCTCGTAACCCAGAGTGCCTCGGGAACTGACGGCACTTCCCCCAAGCTCAGTGGCTGTTTGTCTGGTCTAACAGTCCTGTGTTTCTCTCATGTATCCATCTGTATGTCCATGTGTGTGTGTGTGTGAGATGTGTGTGGCAGCTCCACTACGAGCCTTAGATGCTGTAAAAACAACGTATGAATTTTTTTTTTTGTATTTCCTTGTACACTCTGATGAAAGCTTTTTTGGTACATGCTCAACATACCTCACCATATCCCTTTAATTCGAGCAGGAAGAAGAGCAGGCCAGATCTGAGCCAGAGCAAAGATGTAGCTCCACTGCCAACATGGCCGCAGGAGCATGGAGATACCTGGAACGGTGAGGAAGCCTCAGATTCTCCCGTTTGGCAACTGCAGGTAGAACTCTCGACACCCCGAGAGAGTGAGGCCGAAAGCAAGCCGACTCAGGAAGGTGGTGCGGGGAAAACGTTGCACCTCGAGAAAGGTGCGCAATCTGAAGATCCTGCCATGGAAGACTTTTGGAGAGAGTTTGAGCACTTTAAAGAGGATCAGTACGAACAGGACGCTCTTGTTATCAGAACTCCAGAAGGTAACAAAACACTTTGATCGAACAAAAAACAATCACTGTGCACTTCTAAATGAGGGGCCTGTTGTCCGTGTGTTCCATGTACCATTCATCACATGTTGCATGTATCATTAATTTTAACTCACTGTGCAAACAGAGTACAAAACATCTTACAAGTCTCAACCTCCTCTGTAATACTTGTGTGTAAGGTCCATTCTTTACTTTTTTGGGGGGGAACACTTTGGTATTTGGGGAACTTCAGTGCCATCTTTCAGCTCAATTTGAGACTCGACTTTCAAGCCTCTCTCTTGAGAAACCGAAGCCCCCTATGCTTTCCTGGCACTTCGTTTTTTTTTCTAGCCGGAGAGCAAGAGGAAGCTTGGCTGCAGGAAGCCGGACTTGCCACACTCGTGCAGGACGTTGGCGACATTGGTGCGACGGCCCCGAGCCTTGGATCCAAGATGGCCTGCGTAGATGATGGGATGGTCCTGCTTTCTACGCTCACTCGAGCCCAGGCAGCAGCCGTGTTACGCCGTCTCGACACTTATAACCAAACCGTGCGCAAGAAGAGTCGACCGGTCACAAGGGATGTCCGAGAGATCTTTCCTTCCACCGATGTGACCGCTCAACCCGTAAGCATCGGATGCTCCACGAACTTGTTTGCCGTTATAAGGTTTTGGATGACACCGATAATATTGGAAATATTAGATGACGTGGGGTTTCCTTGATATACACTGCTAAAAATAATTTTCCGAGGACGAAATTTTTTTTTTTTTTTTAAATAACAAAAGTTTTCTTGAAACAAGAAAACCATGAGAAAAATGTTCTTGCAGCTAGAAAATGTTTCCCTTGGTTTTCTTCTTTCAAGAAAGCGTTTCTAAGAAAATATTTTCGTCCTCGGAAGATTTTTCCAGTGTTGACAAACCAGTTGATTGACAAGGAAGCCAAAACCTTTGTTTCTACATCTGGATGTCAACAATAAACAAACTATAACGGCACTTGGTGGAGCGCATCCTTCCACCAGGCTGAACAGTTTACATTTTGTATCCCACTGATTGGCTGGATCTGGATCCGGACCTGAACCAAAATCGAATCATCTTGTTCTCATCACCTATCCAACTCATGCACTTAGTTTTGTCATAATCTGTCCACGACTTGTTGAAATGTCATGCTAAATATCGTTTTGGGCATTATCGCTCAAAGGTGAAGAATCACTTCGAATTTTTTTAAAAAAAATTTTGTATCCGCATTTGGATCTTCACCAAAATTAAATCAATTCTTCCATGTCACACACCGAACCTGTCCATCAAATTTGGTCCGGATCCGTTCACAACTTTTTGAGATTTCTTGCACACAAACAGAAAGACAAACAGACAGGGGTGAAAACGTAACTTCCATCCACCTTCGGTGGTGGAGGCAACAACTTATTTTTGGCCAATACCCATCAATCTATTTGAATAATAATAATAAAACAGCCATTCTTTTCATACCGTGCGGCACATAGGACTGCTGAGACAGTTTAATTGTCTAAGTAGTACAATCCTGGAAGGGTCGCCACTCTGACGCAAGCATAAGCTTTTTGATTACTGCATAAACTTTGGTATAAAATATTTGTGTCACAAGGTTGGAAAACCAGCTTGTTGTACAACGTTGTGTTTGAACCTTTCAGGGTCTTGAAAATGGACTGCATTATGCTTTGAGAGCTGCGGCCAAGGAGGACTCGTTTGAAGAGGACAGACATCAGGAGGACAGCAGAAATGTCCATGGGGAAATCGAAGATGGACAAGGCAAGTGACACCATGGTTACACGTTCTAGCTTTACGAGAGCCAATCCACAGAGCAATTCGATTGTAACCCAAAGTTAAACCTTTTCTGCTTATGTTGCAGCATCATGTGAGTCCTCGTGGTCACGTGACCATCGCTTGGACAGAGATGACATAACGAGGGAAGATCTCAGGACGGAGGTACCGTATTCAGACCAAGTGATCTCGGCTTGTGAGAAGCTTCATCGGGATCTGGTGAGTGAGATTCGGGTAACGTTTTCGGTTAACATTGTACCATTGTCGGTGGTCACATAGGAGGATGACAAATAGAACACGAGGTTACTTGGCAAAGACGCAGGTGTACAATAATTCCTATTTATAAGATATCGCTGTCTACTTCATTGTAAACGAGACGAGGAACCAGTGTACGAGTAGTTTCGCGTTTTACTCGCTCGCACTCCCCCATGTAATCCAAGAGCTCACGTCGCATCACCTGCAGTGGACTATGGAAGCCAAGGTTGGGTAAGGTGCCATCTTCTCAACGCACTGATAAATTGATCAGTGTTTATTACAAAGGCACAGGAAATTAATGGTTGAGTTGTACCGAGTTATTAATCTAGAATGAACAATACATTTAGAATTCAATGTATTCGTACAACCACATCGACACAATGGGGCACACAATACATATGTCACTGTCGAGCATTCACAAAACCCGCAGGGCGAATGTCCAAGGGGGGAATGTCCCTCCAATTACCACCACAGCTGTGGAAAATTCCACACTCCACCCCTTACCCCTCGTCGGGTCACAAACCCCCTCCCCCACACCCCTCACATGATCATGATTCGCCCTCACATGGTCATCACTCTCCATCCCCCACACATGGTCACAACCCTCCCACCCCCACACACAAACATATGGTCACGAACCCCAAACGAAGCGTTTACAACATTTAGTGGATTTTTTTGGACTCAACAACCAACTCAACAACCATGAAGCAACATGCACGTTGATATTCTCTTTACAACAAAAAACAAACCTACAGCCTCGTAGCATTATTTGCTCAGTGGGATGACCCTATCGTTTTGACTGCGGGAAATTTCTGAGCAGCATTCAGAGAGAATACTTTGATTTCCCAGCAAATTCACCATTAAACTCAGTTCAGTTCGTTCATCTTCATGAATGGACTCCCGAGAAGCAAAATCATTCTCACTGGACGGACCCGAGGCTGGTTTTCAAAGCGCCGGCCCGAGCTGTTCACCAGCAGGTGTGACAGACATCCGTCATTGACACCTCGCTGGATCTATTCCAGAAGGTCTTGGACCCTTTCACATGAGGTTGGTCTGATGAATCATTATTTTGGATTTTCAGCTTGTGTAACGAAAACCCAACAAGGAGGTGATATATATATATATATATATATATATATATATATATATATATATATATATATATATATATATATATATATATATATATATATATATATTTCCAGACATTCCTCTATTATAGCTGTGTGTGTGTGTGTGTGTGTGTGTGTGTGTGTGTGTGTGTGTGTGTGTGTGTGTGTGTGTGTGTTGTACAGTTTCAATGGAGGAGAGACATCATACAAGTGGAATGCCTGGAAGTCGATGCTGACAATCAGAGCACAGCGTGCGGTCTTGTGTTACAGAGAAACGGTTTCCTGTCCAAGATCCCCGGAGCGTGGACAGAGAGGTTGGGTCAAACGCGCGTCAAAGATCTCTCACTCCAAGACATGAAAAAGGTTCGATTCTTGGCGCTGATCGAGCTCACCGCTTTCTTCGACGCACTCGGCATCGAGCTGAAACGCAGCAAGGCCATTAGAGCGAAGGTCAAAGGTGAGGGTCGCAGCTCTGCAAGGATGGGGCCAAACTCCAAATCCCCTTCTGTTCTGTTCTACTTTACGGGTCCAGTTTCGCAAAGATCGATCCAAATACAATGTTAATTACAAGGGGTATTTAGAAAACACCTTTGGTGTACAACAGTGTGATATGATTGTGCATTATGCATCCCATACTCATGGGAAATGCATGTTTAATGGGATTTGTAAACACTAAAAAGGGCAGTTTTGGTTCCCTGGTCACATCTGGAGGACCATTTGTGTTATGCTGGGTCTACCCATACAGGTGTGACCGATTTTATTGATCTGCTCCCAATTGAGGAATTCAATAGGTTTTGTGATCAAACACAGCATCTTGCTATTCAGTATCGAATGACTCGATGACGATGTACATACCAGACACTGTGAAAGCGGCCATCTACATATTACATATGTACTGTGAGGTGGGGAGGTTGGGAGGGATGTTAGAAAAGGAAAAATGAGAAAAGAAATGGTAGTGGCAAATATCGGGCTGAAAATGGAGGGGTTAAAATACAGCAGTAGAGGAAGGGGTTAAAATAGGGCAGTAAAGGGAGGGGCTAAATTAAGGCAGAAGAGGTAGGGGGCTAAATTAGGGCAGAAAAGATGCTTTGCTGTGTGGCAAATGTGTACAAACTCATTTAGTACCAAACCTCGACATGTTAGCTCTACTATTAGATCTCGATCGAGTTCATGCTTTATTTGAATCCGATCTGGATTCTAACCTGACTACTCCTGTGTTGTACAATCAGAATTGAAATTCCTAATTCCTCAGAAGTGGACATTCAATTTGATCCAACTTGTCCACAGTGTCAGATGAATTTTTTGTGCGTGATGTTCATTGCCGATAATTATTTAGTGGAACAATAAACCTTGTGTTTCTATCTTTTGTAAAAATGCTTCGAACCTCGTGCTACGGGCCGCGGAGGTCCGCAGAGAAAGGATGGTCACTCATCTTTGCTGTGTTAAAGTACAGTGGGATTATTCTGATGATGGATTATTCCCCATGAGTGATCCCTCCCCTCTTTGGCAAAACGGATCGGCAAATCCCTGTGACTCCTTGGCAAGGTGCTGGGATTCATCGGACCTTATGGCAGTGGTGGAAGGTCCTCTGAGCATGACACCTTTCACATTTTATTTGAACTCTAGTGCTCTCTCCAGTCCATTGGAACCTTTTTAGCATCAGCGCAATTTCCTCAAATTCATTTGTTGCCAAAATGGGGTTTAAAGTGGATGGCATGGCTTGGTCACTGGAGGAGCCATGCGTTGCAGTCAGCCGGCATGTTTTTCAAATTTAATGAACAGAATGACAGGAATTGTATACCTGTTATCCAGGTACAAAGATTCCCTGCATGTGTTTGAAGAATTGCAGATTTTTTTTTCACCCGTTCTCTCATTTATTGTGACATTTCAGAATGGCAGGATATCTGTGTTTAAGACAAAACTGGCATTCTGCTGAAAGGCCAGCAAGGGACGCTGCACCACGAAGCACGCTGTCCTTCAGAGGGAATGGCAGATCATAAAGTTGGGAAAACAGATTGGATTAATGGAATGAGGATATGACATGAACATGGTGGGCTAAGTTTTCTTACATGTTGATTCACTTGCAGAAGGAGGGCTTTTTGGAGTACCTCTTTGTACGCTGCTAGAGCAGGATCAGAAACGAGTTCCTGGGACTAGGATTCCTCTAATAATGCAGAGGGTAAGCACAAGTGTTTGCTAACACCCTAAACACCTCACGATGAATCACGCACCTCATGGTGATGTGAAGTGCACCTGTTAAAGTGCGTTTTGTAATGGCAGTGGTGCAAGTACACACTCTTTCAAAACCTTAAAAGTGCTCATGCGGTGACATGCTTGGCATAAGGAGCTATGCATTCTTTAACAAGGGGGCCTCCATGCATGGGAAGTGAGATTTTACATTCATCCAAATGTAATGAACCGTTCTGGGTCTGTGAACTCGAGGATGGAGCATCCTGGGACACAGCAGGTAATAAGTGGCCTGTGTCATCTGCTGGCATTTTTGGTAAACGTTGAAGATTCCAATCATTTATATATCGTAGGCCATGAAGTGTAGCTGTACTTGTAGAATTCCGCAATTTTTCAGACACATTGTTGATCAGCACTCATGCATGTGCACTTTTTGCAATGACAGACTTCCCGTCCCGCTCCTATCTTTCCATGCTTCCTATAGTCCAACCACAAGATAACATCAGGTTATTTTAATCAACTATAATCCTGCTTCTTTATTTTCATTTTCGACAGCTGTTGCAGCATCTGGAGGATTATGGTTTGTGCACAGAAGGAATCCTTAGGGTCCCCGGGTCGGTGGGTCGAGTGAAGGTAAGGATATCTGACAGTTTTCTGCAGCACTTGCATGGTAAATTATGTCTTTATCCGTTTCCAGTTCCGAGGAGTTGGGTTAATTAATTACCAATAATTGTAAGACCATTATCTGAGAGGTCTAACTATGACCATTACAACTAACTTGGAAAGGCAAACGAATGGTAGCACATGGCAGCACCCTCACCAATGATTATTAAATGGAGAATTCTCGTTTTATCTGCGACGAAGTTTTATCTTCGTCGTTTTTATCTCATGACTTTGTCTTGGTTATGTGCTTCTCAACGTTTTATCTGCGCTGAAGCAAATAATATCTTCAGAAACACATAAAACGTGACCCTCCCTTCTGTAATGTGTCTAAAACCCCGAACATTCCTCCCCTATCATGCCTTTAAATCATGTCCCTTTGTAATTTGTCTATGTGTTTCTTTTATAAATAATTCTGCAGCTCTTCCTCCTCTTCCTCCTACCCTAGAGGAAGGCGATTTTTTTTTTTTTTTTTTTTTTTTGTTGTTGTTGTAGTTTCACACAAAGTCATCACTTTTCTCTGCCTTGTTGCATTAGATTAACGTTTGCCATCACTTTATGCTTGGGGGGCCATTATTAAGGGCAAAAACACAAGGGGGTCAGGACAAACAGTATTGCGATATACACCACGAGAGTTCAGCGAGGTGTTGCAAAAACTCATCTCAAAAACCATGAATGGTCTAAATTATGCCAGATGATAACTAAGTAAGTATATAGAGATGTTGCCTATCATTGGTGGAACTCGTGAAACAGAAACCCGCAATATATAAGGGGTTACTGCACAATATAATTGCCAATTTGTCAAAGTGATAAAACAAATGCCCAGAAGAGGAAGGCATGGCTGGGTTTTGCAACGATAGATCCTTCCGCGTAACCATCCAGATCAGGCAGAGACCAAGACAGGTGAAAGTTATTTTCCCCAAGAGTCGCTATCTGCTCTGTGGTCTACGTGTGGATGTCTTTTTCCAAGGGCCATTGTGTACCTTGAGGTCCATGTGTGGATGTTTTTTGTTTTTTTCCCCCCCAACGGTTATCGTTTACCTTGAGGTCCACATGTCGGTGATTTGTACAGTTGTGTGTTAAATATGAACAATGTGGAAATGAATCGGATAATTATGCTCAATTTTTTTTTTTTAACACATTTAATACGATTGCATTTTTCCTTCTCCAAAAACACTGTTGATTAAACTTCAAGGAGTTCGACTGTGTTTTGATATTTATAGCACAATAGATAATCACCAAAATCAAATTGACTTTGAAGCGCTGTTTTCACTTCCTAACACTAATATTTCAACACCACTTTCTTCTAAAGTTCTCTTTCCATCCCAAAGGGACATCCTTGCATTTTCTTTGCCTCACAGACTCTGCGACAGGACTTGGAAATGCACTTTTATGGCAGGACCTTTGACTGGGATGCTGTGCGTGGCAACGATGCAGCGACTTTACTCAAACTGTTCTTACGAGAGCTACCCTACCCACTGCTTACCCTTGAGTACCTGGCGGCTTTTACTTCTATTCAAGGTGTGCACATCGCGTTTAGGGCTCCTTGGGCCTAGTGACTGCCATTGCGTTTCATTCTTTGGAGACACAATCTGGGTTGTTGGGAACATTACATGCACATCGATGGAGATCACACAAAGTAGTTGCAGACACTTTTTGGTGGTTATATATATACATGCTGATCAGGTAATTAATGAATAGTCCCAAGTGGGACAGACGCTCATCTCCCGATGGAGAACGGTCTCAGTCGGGCTGCATTAGGTGATCAAGGGGTCTGAGGGGTCTTAAAAGGTCTTTGGGGTCGAAAGGGTTTTATGATTCTTCTGGTTCTAAAAGGCCATAAGGGTTCTAAAGGGTATTAAAGGGTTTTTGAGTTGTAAGGGGTTTTAGGGATCTAAAGGGTCTTAAAGAGTCTTCAGGGTCTTGTGGGTCTTCGGGTGTTGAGAGGTTAAATATCGAGGTTTAATATAAACAACAACAAAACATCTCGTGAGATGACAGAATCTCATGATATGTGATAGACATACAAACACCGATTACATTTTGAGTTAATTAGCTAATTATCTCACCATCGAGATGGAAATTACAAAAGGGCTTCATTAGTTTTTGCACATCGACGTCATGAATAATCTTGTTGAGTTTCAAAACAATCCAATGAGCTGCCTCGGAGGAGTAAGGAAAAAACAAAAACAATGTCAATGGACTCGCTGACTGACTGACTGACTGACTGACTGACTGACTGACTGACGGAAGGAAGGAAGGAGGGAAGGCCGCACTGACTGCAGGACATCGTTATTGCTTTTACAGCTCATCTCTAGTCCATCATAGACCAGCTAAACATCAGACTCGTGTTCTACCTGCGTTATTAACATTTACTGCCATGAGATGTGCACAAATTACTAATTTCGTGAACAATTAATTTCTGAAATGTTTAAATACTTCTTGAAAAAATTTATGATTATTGATTTGATCTTTTTTTTTTTTGCTTCAAAGTTTTTAAAGCTCGTGGGGAATCTTGTACATCATCACAGGCATGAGGACAATCATGGTGCTGGGGTGCACGACAAAGACATTCAGAGACTTCAATGTATTTTGTTTTTACATCATCATATTTTATATAAAGCTTACCCTGAGGTCCACACCCTCACCATGAATCTATCTGTCTGTCTGTCTTATGTGCAATCCTTAAACTGCTGGACGGAATGAGTTGAAACTTCGTGGTTGTACTCAGGGTGTACCCAGAAGATTTTAGGTGGATAATTCATAGCCCCGTTTGTTTCGGCTGAAGTGGTGATGCAAAGTCTCTACGTAAATGTGTATAACGTAGCGTCGGTCCTGGTGTGAGTGGGTATTAGAAATCATAATGTAATAAAATACGTCAAATCTCTGCATGAAAACCATAGACATTGGAAATGATCATGATCGTTTGAGGTGCTTGTTTCGTAGAGGAGTACGGGAGAAGGGATGCTGAGTAAATTAATTAAAGGGAGTGGGATTGCAGACGTTTGCTGCAATGGGTCATCAGTTGAATTACAACGACACGAGTAGATAATGGACAAATCAACAGTGCATGTGATTTCAACCTGGGATCTGGGCTTTCATTTTGTAAAATGTCAATGTACAGTGACTGGCAAAAGTATATACCCCCCCTCCCCACCCTACAAATGCCACTTGAGCTTATTTCATGAAGCTTTCAAATCATACTTAATAAAAACAGTCTTCACAAAGTACTGCAAAGTGATAGACTGAAAAAATGCAGATAAAATGTGAATAAGTTGGATTAACAGAGAAAATACCAGATGATTCCCATATCCCAACATCCCAGAGAAAATCCCAACAGAGAAAATCCCAGTATTCAAACCCTTTGCCGAATTAACCCGAAATCACTTCAGAAGCGAATTACCATATTTTCCAGTGTATCAACTGCGCTTTTTTATCAGAGGAAAAAAGTGAAAAGTCAGGGATGCGGTTGATTCACACACAGATATTGAAAGAAACATCAGTGTTGAAAACAATCAATTTTTCAATGCTGAATTTCAATTATATTCCAATTGTCATACATATACAGGTGGATCTTTATTCCACATATTGGGGAACTTTTAGAGTTTTCATAATTATGTAAATGTCTGCAAGTACAATTGATCTCGGTTGGAAGTGGAAGATCCCAGAGAATTGAGAAGTGGAAGAAGTAGGAGAGCCGGCAGAGCTGAGAATGGGGTAGGCAGATCAGGGGTAGGAGAACTGACAGGGTGGGAAAACTGTAGGGAGCAAAAGAGCCAGAACACCAGCGGGTAAAGGAGTCTTAAGGGAGCACCAGTGGATAAAGGGGTCTTAAGAGTCTTGGGGTCTTAAGTGTCTTTGAGGTCTTAAAGTTTTACAGGTCATTGGGGTGTTTATGGTCTTTCAGGTCTTCAAGGTCTTCTGGCTCTGAAAAAGACTTAAGGGTCTCAAATGGTCTTCAGGATCTTCAAGAGTCTAAGGGATTTCAACTGTCTTTGGGGTCCAATGGGTCTGTGGGGTATTTGGGGTTTTAAAGTGTCTCAATTGTGTTTGGGGAATTCAATGGTCTTTTGGGTCTTTATGTCTTCGGGGTCTTTAAAGGCTGAGGTTGTGGATGAAAATACCCTTAGGAGAATCCCTTGGTTGGACTTGGTCTGTGTGCCAAATTTGGTGGTTGTCAGTCCAGCGATCTTGCAAAAAGCGCAGACAGACAGACCTCCGATGGATGTTATTTATTAGATACGAACAAATTCAACCCTTCGCTTCACTGATGGGTCAATAAAGTGGAGGGTTAGAGAGAGAGATAGAGATAGAGATAGAGATAGAGATAGAGATAGAGATAGAGATAGAGATAGAGATAGAGATAGAGATAGAGATAGAGATAGAGATATATATATATATATATATATATATATATATATATATATATATATATATATATATATATATATATATATATATATATAGATATCGAGATATATATTATATGGGAGGTGGGAAGAGCGACACCTCACCAAACGTTGCTATTCACTGCAGGAGGGAGGGGTGTGTGTGAGTGTGAGAAAAAAAAAACAACAAGACAAGACAGGTGAGGGGTGGAGCTGGGGTTAGCAAAGAGAATGATATGTGATGCTTAATGACCGAACATGAAAACAACAACAAAAAATATGTGTCAGAACAGCTGTACACACAACAACACTACAGAGTTTGTAAAGTAATCTGCTGGCACATCTGCAAAAACTTTGTTATTCCAATTCCAGAACATTTGTGGGAAAATGACCCAAGAGCAATTACTGAAAACATTGAAGTACCGCTCATGTACGGCCTTATGATCCCATCGGGCGTGAACATTGAAAACAAAGCATTGCGACCAGATATCATACTTGGGTGCAAAAAAAAAAGAGAAGGCATTGCTAATTGAGGTGTTAATACCAGTGATTTTGGACTAATGCAAAATCAAGAAAATGACCAAATACCAAGACCTCAAGCATGAAGTGGAAGAATGCCAAAATTGTACCAGTGATGATGAAGAAGAACCTCACAGAGATATTAAAAATCATCTCTGGGAATATCACGACATAAAACTACAGTTGGAAGCCGTCCTGGGCTCAGTAACTATCCTGAAGAAAGCCCTCGGCACAAAACTTTGAAAACTTCACAGCTTGGTCCGTGAATCATGACCCCTTACTGAAAAGAAGTTGGATACTTTGAGCCCACACTGGGAGGACTCTATTCCACATTCTGAAGCCCCATATGCACACACACACACACACACACACACACACACACACACACACACACACACACACACACACACACACACACACACACACACACACACACACACACACACACACACACACACACACACACACACACACACACACACACACACACACACACACACACACACACACACACACACACACACACTGCCTTTTATTCATGTATACTATATGTATATATATATATAATTTATTTTTTTTTGAGGGTGAAAAATAGTGGTGCATTTAATATGCGGTCGCAGTTAATGCACTGGAAAATACGGTATTTGTTTGAAAGGTTATAAAATAAGTATAATCTGTTTCACGTGTATGTAAATGAATTGTTTAACTTAAAAATTAAGCTCCTCCACTTATCCAAGGAGTTTTAAGGTGCAACTTACTTGGTCAACCAACAAGGCAAACATGAAGACAAAGGAGTTTTCCAAAGAAGTCAAACATAAAGTGGTGGAGAAGCTCCATTCAGGAGAGGGTTATAAGAAGATTTCAAAGTCACTCTTTATCCCTTTGAGTACGGTGAAATCCATCATTAAGTGGAAGACATATTCTACCACCCAGACTCTTCCCACATCAGGTCGTTCATCCAAACTCAGCAGCTGGGCAAGCAGGAAACTGGTTCGGGATGTCACTGTAAATCCAACAATGACTTTGAAAGATCTGCAAGGCTCTTTGTCCTTGATGGAGGTCATTGTTCATCAATCAACAATGTCCCATTCCCTTCACAAAGATTGCCTCTGTGAACAGGTGTCAAGAAAGAAGCCATTATTGAAAAAGACGCATCTAAAAGTTTGTATGGAGTTTAAGAAAAAGCATCTTAATGATACGGCAGGCATGTGGAGAAAGGTTTTGTGGTCAGATGAGACAAAAATTGGACTTTTAATCTAAATCCAAAGCGTTACATCTGGTGCAAGCTTAACATTGCACATCACCCTGTCAACACCATGCCCATTGTCAACCATGGTGGTAGCAGCATCATGTTAGGGGACTGCTTTTCATCAACAGGGACTGGCAAGCTTGTCAGGATGGAAGGGACTATGGATGGTCAAAAGTACAGGAGAATCCTTGATGAAAACCTGCTTGAGTCAGCCATGAATCTGAAACTGGATCAGAGATTCACATTTCAGCAGGACAAGGATCTGAAGCACAAAGATAAATCCACACTGGAGTGTCTGAATAACAAGAAAATAAATGTTCTTGAGTGGCCCAGTCAAAGTCCTGACTTGAATCCAATCGAACATTTATGATGAGACTTGAAGATTGCAGTCCATCAACGATTCCCATCAAACTTGGCAGAACTAGAGCAATTTTCACATGAAGAATGGGTAAAGATTTCACCACCTCACTGTGCAAAGCTGGTCGAGACCTACCCTACCCAAAGAGACCTACCCTACCCAAAAAGACCTACCCTACCCAAAAAGACTCGGAGCAGTCATTGCTACAAAATGTGTTTCCACCAAGTACTGACCAAAGGGGCTGATTACTTGTTCAACAAGTGAATTTTGATTTGTACATGTTTTTTTGCAGATATTTCTGACACATAAACTCCTTCAACTATAACATTGTTTAGTTTGATCTCTTCATCTATGAATAAAAAAGTAAATTTGGAAAAATTGTTTCTACATAATTCATAATTCATTTAAATGTGGAATTATAATCTATCATTTGAGCCTGGTGTTGGCTTTGTGGTTAGTGTGGTGGTTTGGGATTCTGGGGTCCTGATTTTGAGTCCCGTTGGAAGCTAAATTAACACCAGGGGGTTGATTCAGCCTGTCATCCTTCTGAGGTCGGCGAAATGAGTACTGGTGTACTTTTGTACTGGTAATACTGGTGTACGATGCCTGGTGTTGGGTTAATGGTTCGGGTGGTAGGCTTTGGACCCTCAGGTCCTGAGTTCAAATCCCACTCACCTGTTGAATTAATACCAGGTGGGGTTAACATGGCCTGTCATCCTTCCCGGGTCAGCAAAATGAGTGCCAGCTTGCTGGTACACTGTGTCGGAGTGGCGACCCATCCAGGATTGTGCCCAATAGCAATGGAGACCGCTTAAGCAGCACCAACGCTCTGCACAGAGTATGGTCCCAATCTCCTCAAATAGGGGCACTGCATCAGCGGCATATCCGTGCCCCAAACCGATGATGCAACCAGCAACCAAAAGGCTGCACATGAAGGGAAGGGGTATTGACGGATTTATTAAACCTGGTATTGGTGTGGTGCAGGCATGATGGGCCTCCTCCTGTGCAAAAACTTTCCTTGTAATCCTTGTAATTATTGGGATGGGCTGAATACCTTTGCAGGGCACTGCATAAGCTGATCATCTCCAGATGATGTAAGAAGTATAAACGTTGAACAACAACAACAACCCCCCCCCCCAACAAAACATTATTAACAAGCATTGTGAAAGTTCACTTGTGTTTCCTAATGTCTTTGTCCTGCCTGTGATTTCAGTACAAGCTTCTCCATGAGCCCTGTACATAAAAAGGAAATGTCTGGTTTAAACATTTAGCAATTTCTTAAGTGTCTAATCGCAGTTTCAAGGTTCCAACTGCAATCCAAGTTAATACATGAGTTTGATGTTTATCAAACATCTACACCAAGAAAATAACACGAAGCTAACCCAAAACTTCTACCCCTCCATGTTCCATTCACCCCACGTGTTGGTTCCAGACATCCCATCTCAGAAGCAGCAGCTGCAGGCTCTGAATCTTCTCATCATGTTATTACCCGATCCCAACCGCGACATGCTGCAGGTAAGGAATGGTTGTGAACCATCAGATGGGCAAAGGAATACTCGACACATGACACCAGGTTCTGCCTATATGGTTGTGTGCACGTCACCGTTTATCGTTTCAAGGTGCCTTTATGAACAGCTTGGATGATTTGGAACACACTGTGCCACATGCTTCCGCAGATTCACCCTGGGGTTGTTTACATCCTGGCAGTGAGGATGGCAGGAAGGCCCAGTTCCATGTCCTATTTTGTCCTGGGTTCAATTCTCAGAGCACTAACATCCGACTAAACCTGCTGTAATGTGGGGAGTTCCACAAGGGGATGCTGCATTGTGGAGCACTGACATTCAAGGGAGACGTTAAGCTGGCTGTCTTGCCTTTGCAGCTGTTGACATTAGTGGGGTGGCGATATGGCCATATACAGTCTGACCTACTACGACTGATACTACTACGAGTAGTCGTTTAATGACCATTTTCCCATATTATGGGGTTGGTCGGGTATGCAGTCTGACAATATAGATTAATTAATAAGGGGATATTGATTGTAAGTGTAAGCTAAGTGATTGAGATTTAGATGGTAAATATGAAAAGCATTCAGGCCTCATGGGCCACATGTAAACATTAACATTTGTTATCAAATTGAAGAAGTAAACAAAGTGTTTTTCAGCCTAAAAGCTTACATCTCCAAATGCTTGTACATATGGTAGTCTCTTTAAAACATCTAGGTTATTCCAGATCACTGTTGAACTCTGTTTTCAGTTTTGAGCATCTCTTTGTTTTTATGCAGCACAAGGCTGTGGGGTAGCATCATTGGCTGACAGTGTGGCTGTGCCACTGATGCAATTGCCCTCTGGTGGTTAGAGCAGGAATTTGGAATTGGGCGATGGTGCCAGCGATAGCTCGCGAACTCTTCTCGCAAATGATAGTTGATGTCGGCTAATGTTCGTGAAGGACACCATGGAAGAATCCTTAACGTCCACCAACGAATGCTGGCAGAGAGGATTCCGTTTAACTTCAATCCAAGTGACGGAACATTCATTGACGAATCACCCTGCCTGTGAAACACTAAAAGGGACCAAAAGGACTGTTCACTCTCTGCTCTCACCGCCCCAACTTTCTCTCCCCTTTTTTTCCCCATACTTCAAAACAAGAAGGCATTAATGACGTTAAAAGGTTAAATTAAATGATGATGAAGATCAAATTAAATGAAGACGTTAAATTAAGAGGCAATCGGAGGTTAAAATTAAATAACGATGAAACATCGATTTTTAAAATATAATTCACAATCTGGTAAGATGAGATGAGGGAATCGTGAGATGACGGAATCTCTCGTGAGATGAGGGAATCTCTGGTGAGATGACGGAATCTCTCGTGAGATGACGGAATCTCTCGTGAGATGAGGGAATCTCTGGTGAGATGAGGGAATCTCTGGTGAGATGAGGGAATCTCTCGTGAGATGACGGAATCTCTCGTTAGATGACGGAATCTCTGGTGAGATGACGGAATCTCTCGTGAGATGACGGAATCTCTCGTGAGATGACGGAATCTCTGGTGAGATGACGGAATCTCTCGTGAGATGACGGAATCTCTCGTGAGATGACGGAATCTCTCGTGAGATGACGGAATCTCTCGTGAGATGACGGAATCTCTCGTGAGATGACGGAATCTCTCGTGAGATGACAGGATCTCTAGAGAGATGACGGAATCTCTCGTGAGATGACGGAATCTCTCAAGAGATGACAGGATCTCTAGTGAGATGACGGAATCTCTCGTGAGATGACAAAATCTCTGGTGAGATGACGGAATCTCTGGTGAGATGACGGAATCTCTGGTGAGATGACGGAATCTCTGGTGAGATGACGGAATCTCTGGTGAGATGACGGAATCTTTGGTGAGATGACGGGATCTCTGGTGAGATGACGGGATCTCTAGTGAGATGACGGAATCTCTCGTGAGATGACGGAATCTCTGGGGAGATGACGGAATCTCTCATGAGATGACGGAATTTCTCTTGAGATGACAGAATCTCTGGTGAGAAGAAGGAATCTCTGGTGAGATGACGGAATCTCTCTTGATATGACGGAATCTCTCTTGATATGACGGGATCTCTGTTGAGATGACGGAATCTCTCTTGATATGACGGCATCTCTGGTGAGATGACGGAATCTCTCGTGAGATGACGGAATTTCTCTTGAGATGACAGAATCTCTGGTGAGAAGAAGGAATCTCTGGTGAGATGACGGAATCTCTCTTGATATGACGGGATCTCTGTTGAGATGACGGAATCTCTCTTGATATGACTGGATCTCTGGTGAGATGACGGAATCTCTCTTGATATGACGGGATCTCTCTTGATATGACGGGATCTCTGTTGAGATGACGGAATCTCTCTTGATATGACGGCATCTCTGGTGAGATGACGGAATCTCTCGTGAGATGACGGAATTTCTCTTGAGATGACAGAATCTCTGGTGAGAAGAAGGAATCTCTGGTGAGATGATGGAATCTCTCTTGATATGACGGAATCTCTCTTGATATGATGGGATCTCTGTTGAGATGACGGAATCTCTCTTGATATGACGGGATCTCTGGTGAGATGACGGAATCTCTCTTGATATGACGGGATCTCTCAAGAGATGACAGGATCTCTGGTGAGATGACGGAATCTTTCGTGAGATGACGGAAACTCTCGTGAGATGATGGAATCTCTCGTGAGATGATGGAATCTCTGGTGAGATGACGGAATCTCTGGGGAGATGACGGAATCTCTCGTGAGATGACGGAATCTCTCTTGATATGACGGGATCCCTGGGGATATGACGGAATCTCTCAAGAGATGATGGAATCTCTTGTGAGATGACGGAAACTCTCGTGAGATGATGAAATCTCTCGTGAGATGACGGAATTTTCGTGAGATGACGGAATATCTGGGGAGATGATGGAATCTCTGGTGAGATGACGGAATCTCTGGTGAGATGACGGAATCTCTCGTGAGATGACGGAATTTTCGTGAGATGACGGAATCCCTGGTGAGATGACGGAATTTCTGGGGAGATGACGGAATTTCTGGGGAGATGACGGAATTTCTGGGGAGATGACGGAATCTCTCGTGAGATGACGGAATCTCTGGGGAGATGACGGAATCTCTTGGGAGATGACGGAATCTCTCGTGAGATGACGGAATTTCTCGTGAGATGAAGGAATCTCTGGTAAGATGACGGAATTTATCGTGAGATGACGGAATCTCTGGTGAGATGATGGAATCTCTGGTGAGATGACGGAATCTATGGTGAGATGACGGAATCTCTGGGGAGATGACGGAATTTATCGTGAGATGACGGAATCTCTGGTGAGATGACGGAATTTCTCGTGAGATGACGGAATCTCTGGTGAGATGATGGAATCTCTGGTGAGATGACGGAATCTCTGGTGAGATGAGGGAATCTCTGGGGAGATGATGGAATTTCTCATGAGATGATGGAATCTCTGGTGAGATGATGGTGTCTCTCGTGAGATGACGGGATCTCTGGTGAGATCCCTGAATCTCTCGTGAGATGATGGAATCTCTCGGGAGATGACGTAATCTCTGGTGAGATGACGGAATCTCTGGTGAGATGACGGAATCTCTGGTGAGATGACGGAATCTCTGGTGAGATGACGGAATCTCTGGGGAGATGACGGAATTTCTCGTGAGATGACGGAATCTCTGGTGAGATGACGGAATTTATCGTGAGATGACGGAATCTCTGGTGAGATGACGGAATCTCTGGTGAGATGACGGAATTTCTCGTGAGATGACGGAACTTATCGTGAGATGACGGAATCTCTGGTGAGATCACGGAATTGCTCGTGAGATGACGGAATCTCTGGTGAGATGATGGAATTTCTCGTGAGATGAGGGAATCTCTGCTGAGATGACGTAATCTCTCGTGAGATGACGGAATCTCTCGTGAGATGACGGAATTTCTCGTGAGATGAGAGAATCTCTGGTGAGATGACGGAATCTCTCTTGATATGAGGGAATCTCTGGTTAGATGACGGAATTTCTCGTAAGATGACGGAATTTCTGGGGAGATGACGAAATCTCTGGTGAGATGACGGAATTTATCGTGAGATGACGGAATCTCTGGTGAGATGACGGAATCTCTGGTGAGATGACGGAATTTCTCGTGAGATGACGGAATCTCTGGTGAGATGACGGAATCTCTGGTGAGATGACGGAATCTCTGGTGAGATGACAGAATCTCTCGTAAGATGACGGGATCTCTGGTGAGATCACTGGATCTCTCGTGAGATTACTGAAACTCTCGTGAGATGATGGAATCTCTCGGGAGATGACGTAATCTCTGGTGAGATGACGGAATCTCTGGTGAGATGACGGAATCTCTGGTGAGATGACGGAATCTCTGGTGAGATGACAGAATCTCTGGTGAGATGACGGAATCTCTGGGGAGATGACGGAATTTCTCGTGAGATGACGGAATCTCTGGTGAGATGACGGTGTCTCTTGTGAGATGATGGGATCTCTGGTGAGATGACGGAATCTCTCGTGAGATGATGGAATCTCTCGGGAGATCATGTAATCTCTGGTGAGATGACGGAATCTCTGCTGAGATGACGGGATCTCTGGTGAGATGACGGGATCTCTGGTGAGATGACGGAATCTCTGGTGAGATGACGCAATCTCTCGTGAAATTAAGAAATTTTGGACATGCAATAATGGATTACATTTTGAGTTAATTAGTTAATTATCTCACCACCTAGATGTAAATTAAAAAGGGATCCATTAGTTTTTATACATCGACGTCAGGAATCATCACGCAGAGTTTCAAAACTATCTGTTGAGCCCCTTTGGAGGAGAAGGGAAAAAATAACCCGAAAAAAATCGTTAATGGACCCGCTGATTGACTGACTGAAGGACATAGTTATGGCTTTAACAGCTCATCTCGACTCCATCGTAGACGAGCCAACAAAAGTGCATCGTGGATGAACAAACACATTGGAAATTCAACGTCTCATTTAACCTTTTTTACATTACCCTTGTTGCAATGAATATTCTTTCATGGAAACGTAAAGATGGAGTTTCCTTTTGATTTGGACATCTATAATCTTACACCATGTGTCTCAAGTCCACCCCACCATTAATTTTCCTTTCAGGCCTTGCTTGTATTCCTGCATAAGGTTTGCATACATGAAAAGTACAACCGCATGAGCGTGCGCAATGTGGCACTGGTCATGGCTCCGAACCTCTTCCTGCCAAGGAGGAGTCCCACCGAGGTCACAGGGAGCCGTAGAGTGGGGCGTTCGGGGACTGGCATTGCTAGCATCACAAGACTTCTGATTAACTACCAACAACTCCTGTGGACGGTGAGGTTACTTTTTTGGTAAGGGAGATGTGGATGGCGCTGCCTTTTCATGCATACCGTTTTAGTACTCAAGTGTTCTAGTTACCCTGAGGACACCTAATGTCTACAATGGGTTCATACTCAAGTGTCCAGGTTACCCTGAGGCCACCTAATGTCTACAATGGGTGGATTGACATCACTTTTAGATACGAGTGGGCCTGTTGGTCTGACAGACCAAATTTATCTTCATGGCCTTGTTACATACCTGCCTGTTGTACTGTTTGAGCATTAGCTTGCCTTTCACCAAGCCCAGATGTGCTTGGGGCCAGCGCGGGGATTATACGTTCATCATCATTATTATTATTATTATTATTATTACCAAATGCTACTAATATTATTGTTGTTAATATTATTAGTATTAATTAATGTGTGCTTTGTTACAATGTTATCATTGTTTTTGTGACATTTTGTAATTCGAATGCTATGCCATGTTAGAATGATGTATTAAGCGGCTTATAGCGGCTAATGATGTATTAATACCTTATCATGGTGTGGGTTTAAAACTTGGGAATTCTCATGGATCTTTTTTATAGTTAATTTGCCTAATCAACTCTGGAGGTCAAGACGATCATTTTGGTGTATCACATTCCACATCAGCACGCTCTAGTAGAATTCCACAAAAAAAACATGCAAAACACACACACACACACCTCATTCATCTATCATAGAGTCTTAAAGGGTCTACAGCATTGCCTCTTAACCTGCGGGGCGTGAGTAATTTCCAGAGGGGGCGTGGCGTGAGCCTGGAGAAAAAGTCAGAATTTCTCTAATTATTTTTGGAATTCTTTTAACAAGTGTTTGCAAAATATCGTGATGAACATAAAAAAAGAAAAGTATCGCTTTTAATAATTTTCGTTTTCTATTCGCTACTCTGCCTCCCATTTTCTGTATTAAAATTAATTTTAAAATTTAACATTTATTTAAATTTCATATTAAAATTTATATTTTATTTTAATTTTAATATTTTAAATTTTTTTTCACAGATTTGCAGCACCCATTTCAAACTAAATAATTCGCAATGAGTGCAAAAAAGCGAAAGTATCTTGACGAATATATTTGATTTGGATTTGTGTCCCTCTAAAATGGGGACACAGGTACCCCAGTGCCGAATATGCTACAAGACTCTGAGCAATGATGATATGCAGCCCACACGCTTGGAACGCCACTTAAAGACAATGCATCCTGCTCTAGCTGCCAAACCCAAGGCATTCTTTGAAACAAAAGGCAGTCCTTGAAGCAAGCTAAGATGGACAGCAGTGGAGCATTTCGGCAACAGACTTCAAAGGTTGTTGAGGCTTCCTATGAGATCACCATATTGATTGCAAAGAGCCATAACATCGGAGAGACTCTCATAAAACCAAGTGTACTGTGTGCAGCAGAGCTCGGTCTGGGGATGATAGTGCGAACAAGCTTTCCCAAATCTCTCTATCAAACAATACCGTCAAGGGAAGGATCGATGAAATGTCTCAAGACATCAAAGATCAAGTTCTCGACCAAGTAAGAGCTTCTCCTGTATTTGCCATCCAGTTGGACGAAACGACTGATGATGCTCAGTGTTCTCAGCTACTGATGCATGCTTGTTTCATGTCAGGCAATAGTGTAAAAAAGGAAATGCTCTTCTGCCATCCCATGGAAAGTTATACAACAGCAACAGATATTTTTCAAGTGGTATAAAACTTCTTCCAGGAAAATAAACTTTCATGGGACTCACTGGTAGGGGTGTGTACTGATGGAGCTCCGGCCATGCTTGGTTTGCAATCTGGTTTCATAACAAGAGTGAAAGAAAAAAGTCCATCTGCTATAGGTACGCACTGCATCCTTCATCGTGAAGCCTTAGCATCCAGAACTCTACCTGCTGAAATAAGGGATGTCATGAACCTGGCTATCAAGGTAGTCAACTTCATCAAAGCTGGAGCCTTAAACAGTCATCTCTTCAAACAGCTGTGTGGATATGGATTCTGAACATCAAGCCTTGCTTTTCCACACAAACGTATGGTGGCTTTCAAAGGGAAACATGCTTGGATGGCTTTATGAACTACAACAAGAAGTGGCAACATTTCTCGATTCGCAGCAGAAAGCAGATATCAATGACAAGTTCCAGTCTGAAGGATTTTTCCCATCTCCAGCTTACCTGGTGGACATCTTTGAAGCCCTGAATCCCATCAACCTCAAACTCCAAGGGAAAAACATCAACATAATCATGCACCATGACATCATTCGAGCTTTCATGGCCAAACTCGACCTCTGGAAATGTCGAATTCAGGATGGAAATACAGTACAGCCAGTTTTGTTAACTTGGATTCTGCTCTCATTCACAATTACCTTGATTCTGAGTTAAAGAAACAAATAATTACTCATCTGACTGAATTGAAAGCAGAATTCATCAGATACTTTCCGGATATAGATGAGAAGCGCGAAACCTGGAAATTAATTAGGAATCCATTTCAATGTGAAGTACCTGATATTTCAGACAAAGTGCAAGAGGAGATTCTTGAGTTAAAGTTCAACTCCTCGGCTGAAGAAGACTTCAAAAAACTGGATCTAGAGACATTCTCGGTTTACCCTTTGATCTCACATCAAGCTCTTCGGATTCTGACAATGTTTGGATCAACGTATCTTTCTGAAGCTGCATTTTCCATGTTCGTTGCTGTCAAGACCAAGTACAGAAACAAGCTGAACGTTGAAGGGGACTTGTGTTGTGCTCTCTCTGGCATTCGAACACACATTCAAGATCTGGTAGCTAAAGAAGCAATGTCAAGTATCTCATTAAATATGCTGTGTACATGAGTGTTGCTTATGCAGAATTCTTTGTTCAATAAAAAGACTAAAAACACATTTTTGTTCAGTTTTTCCTTTTAATTCAGGAGGGATTTTTAATCATTTGGTTGAAGATGTGAGGTGGGGGGGGGGTGGAGGCAAGGACCAACTACGAGAGGGGGCGTGGTGGTAAAAAGGTTAAGAACCACTGGTCTACAGGGTCTTAGGGGTGTTGTGGGTCTTTTGGTTATTTGAGGTCCTCAGGGTCTTTTAGACCCTCTGAGTCTTTTGGGCCCTCAGGGACTTTTTGATCCTCTGGGTCTTTTGGGTCATCTGGGTCTTCTGGGTCCTTGGCAACTTTTGGAGCTTTGGGATATTTTGGGTCATCTGGGTCTTTCAGGTCCTCTGGATATTTTGGGCTCCAAGGGACATTGGGGTCTTTTGGGTCCTTGGGGTATTTTGGGTCTTTTGGTTATTTGTGGTCTTTTAGGTCCTTGGGGACTTTTGGGTCATCTGGGTCATTTGGGTACTCTGGGGCTTTTGTGTCCTTTGGGTCTTTTGGGTCATCTGTGTCTTTGCATCATCTGGTGTTTTCGTTCTTCTGAGTCTTTTGGGTCCCCTGGGTCTTTTGGGTCCTTGGGGTTTTTTGGGTCCTTGGGGTATTTTAGGTCTTTTGGGTTCTTGGAGACGTTTGGTTCCTCAGGGACTTTTAGGTCCTTGGGAACTTTTGAGATTTGGGGTATTCAGGGTTTTTGGGGTCCTCAGGGACTTTTGCGTCATCTGGGTTTTTTGGATCCTTGGGGACTTTTAGTTCACGGGTATTTTGGGTCTTTCGGGTTATTGGGGTCTTTTGGATCTTTGGGTCTTTTAGCGTCCTCGCAGCCTTTTGGGTCTTCTGGATCCTCTGGATCTTTTGGATCCTCTGGATCTTTTGGATCCTCTGGGTCTTTTGGGTCATCTGGGTATTTTGGGTCATCTGGGTCTTTTGGGTCCTTGGGGTCTTCTGGATGTTTTGGGTCTTTTTTGGTCATCTGGGTCTTCAGTGTGTAAAGGGACTTCAGGGGTCTTGAAGGGATCTTAGCAGTCGAAAGTGTCAAAAGGTACATTCCAATAGTACGTAATTAATAGACACAAAAAGTATGACACGCGCACGCGCACGCACACGCAGACACACACACGGATACTTTGAGACCTGGGAAGGCTCTGTTCCATCCTCTGAAACCCGCATATGGTGATAACAACCAACAGGAAAATAAAATGATGTTTTGAAAAAGTTATCTAAAACAATATAGTCACATTGTCAGAAGGTTTATATGATAAATGCTCATTTGATGGTGGTTGTATTGAGAATGTTAAACCATAAAATTGAAGTGACATGGTTGCTTGATCGAGGTAGAGGAGGATAGACTTCCTAATAGAGCAGATGGTGTTGAAAGAAAGAGGCAGGAGAGAAAGGGGTAGGCCGCTGTTGAAATGGGAGGATTGTGTGAAGAGAGATGTCAGACAGGTGGAGAGAGATGGCTGGTGATAGAGGGCAGTGGAGGAGTGTTGTGGACAGAGCAGAGCAGCAGCTCTGTTGACCTCACCCGATATGAAGGGATTTTGAGAAAGAGTGACTTGATTAGAGAATGTAAAAGTGAGGTGTAAATTACGTAAGTACCAGCAGAGTAACTTCCAGGTGGGTAGAGTTTGTGCATTACTTGCTGAAAAAAGTATAGTCTGTATATTGCAAGAAGAGTCTGTAGATGTTTGTGTGGTGTGCCTCTAAAGGGATCTAATGTGTCTAAAAGGTCTGGGGGAGTAAAGATCGAAATAGTCTAAGGGGTGTAAAGGATCTAAAGGTCATCTATATCCCCCACATCCAATAGTAGTTGGGGTCTTAAGGGGTATAGAGGTCTAAAGGGTGTAAGGGATGTAAAGGGGGTCTAAATTGTCGAAAGGGTCTAAAGGTTCAGTCCACGAGCCTCGACGAAGTATACAAAAGAGCAAACCCGAGAGGGTTTATAAGAATTCTAAAATGCTATTTATTCGACTTTTTGGGTTTTGATATTATATTCGATTTTATGAGATAGTCATTGAAATGCCACGTAATCAAGTTGCTCGTGGAACCTCTAATGGAAAGAGACAATTCTAATTTAGCTTATATATGCATAATAGGAGTTTCCCATCTTATTTTTAGGTCGTCGGTTGTAGACAGCAACTGTTCAGGGTGGTACTACCGTTCTGAATTAGGAGCATTAAAGTGGTGCTCAGAACCATCTTACACTCTCCGTATCAGGATTGCCGGTCTTACTTTCTGTCTCACTCAAACTAAAGCTACCGGGCTAGCTTTAATATCTCTTTTTTTGCAAATAAACATCACACACTTTTCTTGTCACTCATTTTCACTCCTCACTTTACATTCTCTCTTTTATTTCTCTGTATTTAAGGCCTGGCCTCGATGAGGACTATTTAGTCCATGACTGGAGCCTTCAACATTAAAAAAACCTATCTATGGTCCTTGGTGTTGGAGTAGTTACGAGACAAAGTGTTGAGGCTGGTCCACTACGATGTAGAAATAACCCAAATTAATAACTCAATCGGAAAAAAAATTTCTAATTTAATTTTTTTTAATTATCAAACATATTTTGCAGAGAACTTAAGTAAGTACCCCCGAATATACCCTGATAATTTGATGTTGATCGGCCCAAGGGTCTCGGAGTAGTTGCTGCACATAAAGACATGCAAGCATACACTCTTTCGTTTTTAATTATAGATTAAAAAAAAAAAACAAAGAACGAAGATAATCTTTAAAATCAACTTTTCGACACATTTTTCCATGTTAGATTGACCTGCCATAACAATGTCATCTCGATGCCGAGATGGCCAAATTGTGCACAACATACACTCGATCCTCGTCAACTGAAGTTGCACATTAGAGAGACATTTCAAATCATCCTTAGTTTGACTTATTTGTTGACTAATAACTTGTCTCAGTGGATTTTTTTTTCTTCTCAACCATGTAAAATCGTTTTCAGAAAGTCACGAGCCTTGAGATGTTCGCCTTTTCCAAGGCCCGAGCCTTGGAGCCATTTGCCGTTTCCAAGGTCCGACCGAACTTTAAAACCGTTCAACTTTTCCGACAGGTCCCGGTTTTCCTGGTACAACATGTGCGGCATTTAAATGCAGCTCAGTGCAAGAAGCGGTCCCGGGACAGGAGTAAGAAGAGGTTTCTCAGGAAGACTCACTCAGAGAGAGAAAAACGGTCCGAATGGAATGCCAAAGAGGCAAGTGAAAGTCACATGATTAATCACATCACTTTATCACACAAAAGTTCATTAAAAGCTTTTCTTTTGTCCATATTTTGTGTTTTTATATATATTTTTAACTTGGTGGTCGATTTTAATATTGTTATTGACTAAGCTTTCCCTTGGGGCTCTTTTTGACTTTTCTATTTAACTTAAAGAACTAAAACGAGATTTATTCTCATCACTTTATGTAAAATAACATTTCAGCATAAAATAATAAGAATTGACCACAATGCCAACTTTATAATGCATCCATTCAATTACAAGCTAGAACTTTTGCAAAAACAAAAGTTTTTGCTGTGGGCTGGTGCTATGGGTTCTACACTGTTCTCTATGGGCTGGCACTCCAGCATCACAATGGTCTCCCAGATTCTGTAGAATACAAAACTCTTTTGGCCGAAGTCTTTCATGAACAGCTGGCCAGGCCAGACGTTTGACTAAGGTGAGGGTAGGAATTTGGAACTTGGCCATGGTGCCAGCAATAGCTTGCCTCATCTTTGCAAAGGCATACAGGACAATTATGTGTATGCTGTCTCTTGGATGGAAGTCAAATCTGCCGGCATTAGTTGTTGAGCGTTAAAGAGACCAGCGGCTGAGGGTGTGTGTAGCATTGGGATTCTCATGTATGTGCTACTTGTGAATGTTTTGCAGCTGTAGAGAAACTTGGGTGGAGTTTGAAACAGCAAAGGGATTATCTTGTGTTGCTTTATACAGATTTCTTTGGCTCGAAGAGCTTGGGGGGAGGGGGGGGTCAATTTATTTATAATCTGAGCCACCTGGGGTAATTGATTCTACCTGGGGGTTTTGCCTCTCGCTCTCTCGCTCTCTCGCTCTCTCGCTCGCTCTCTCGCTCGCTCTCTCGCTCTCTCTCGCTCGCTCTCTCGCTCTCGCTCGCTCTCTCTCGCTCGCTCTCTCGCTCTCTCTCGCTCTCTCTCGCTCTCTCTCGCTCTCTCTCGCTCTCTCTCTCTCGCTCTCTCTCGCTCTCTCTCGCTCTCTCTCGCTCTCTCTCGCTCTCTCTCGCTCTCTCTCGCTCGCTCTCTCTCGCTCTCTCTCGCTCTCTCTCTCGCTCTCTCTCGCTCTCTCTCGCTCTCTCTCGCTCTCTCGCTCTCTCGCTCTCTCGCTCTCTCTCTCTCTCGCTCTCTGTCTCTCACACGCTTGTCTTAACCGAAATGGTGACCATGAACCCGTGTAGCACCACCATTTGCATCCTTGCCAACTGCCACACATTCACCCAGGTGAGGGTCCCATTACCAATTCAATTAATACGATATTTAAATTGTGGACAGCAGGACAGATTTCAAGACTTAATTAGCAGCCACCTTAGTAACAGTCTGTGAGACACACAGAACTCCTCCCTGCATAAAGCAGTACGTATCAACTGCTACACTGCCAACTGCACCAAAAGTCAATCTTCATAGGTTTTAGAAGTCTTATTGGTAAATCGCCAGCCCACCCCCTGGGGATAAGAATCAATCCATGGACATGTTTCTAGCTCCCTGGCCATCATCACTATTGGGAGATGCCTTTTTACAGTGCATGCGCTGTATACAATTGCACCGATTTTGAAATGTCCCTGGTGTCTACCACGTCTACTATGTCTCCGGTGTCCCCTGTCCCCCCCCCCCCCACGTGCCTCAAGACAGCCAATGACGGCCGTCCGGTAGATGCAGTGCGTAACCTAGATGGAAATAGCAAAAATTCACGGAAATACCTGAGTATTTCAATGGAAATTTGTGAAACTAATGTGTTATATATGTGAAAACCATTTAATTTATTGCTTGACGGGAAAAAAACCAAGAAATGTGCCCCTCTCATGTACGAACGAACGAAAGACGTCATTTCTGCCTACCATCACATTTCACGCCGAAAGACGTCAGTTCCGCCCACCATCGCATTTCGCGCCGATCGCCGAATGCTGAAAGCCAAGTTATTCTCATGCTATCATTCTTTTGCGGCCCCCTGCCACACTGTATCGAACGATTTCATTCCTTCTGTTATATATATATATATATATATATATATATATATATATATATATATATATATATATATATATATATATATATATATATATATATATATATATATATATATATATATATATATATATATATATATAGGAGCTTATCACAATAATAACAAAATTTTTACATTTCAAATTTTAAGTACGCTTTTTAATTGTTTTTCAACTGAAAAAGCATAAATTGCATATTTTAACATTAGTGTACTCATTTGATTCACCACATGCGCTGTATTGAAGGGTTTCACTTGTTATAAATTGAAAAGTCATTTTTTAAAAACCCCAAGCATTATAGCAAAGCTATGCACGTGTAGTTCAGTACCCAGACCAAAGTACACAGTCAAACAAAGCTGATCAAACTAATATACATGCACCTTGTCCCGAAGGCCAAAGCTCGTGATCATACAAAAACATATCTACCCTCATTGGGCCAAAATACATGGTCAGACAAGAAGTGTTTGTGTTTGGGGATCATTAGAATCACCTGCATGAGATGGATTTCCCCCAGGAGATGAATTGGCAGGCCGTTTGATGAGGGAATCATCACCATCATCAATGTATACAACTGCCATCTTTTAAATAGAATGCTAACCATGCAGGAACCCCTGTGTCACAGTGACCTTGTAATATCTTGCTTTTTGCCTGCAGAGTGAAGTCCCCAGTGTACCGGAAGGTATTATCCGGGTACAAGCTCCACAGCTATTCAAGGTCTCAATGGCCATCCAATTGGACAGCAGCACCACGGCTGACACCATACTGGATCGCTTCCAGAGTAGCCTGGCCGGTCGCAGGTCAGTCACATACCACCTCATGTTTCAAAATAAGTACATCAGCAACCTTATACAGTTACTGGTTTAAATAAAGAAAATGATCGTCATTATGTTATATATATATATATATATATATATATATATATATATATATATATATATATATATATATATATATATATGTAATATGTGAAAGTGTCTGCTGCTGGGCTTATGCTTGGTGATGTCATAAACAGGGTGCTGGTGGATGTTGGAGGAACACAGCATGGTAATCGTTCACATGAAGCTTTTAGTTCGAGTAAAATGGATGATTGCCAATGCCATTGCATTATTGAGCAGAACAACTACAGCAATAAAAAAAAACCATTGCAGGTGCACAGCTGCAAGACCTTTGAAATAATGTGAAGGGGAGAAACCACTTCAAGCCAGTTAGGCCAAGTTCACCATATTGATGGTAGAAGTAGCATGTATGCCTGGTGTTGGCTTTGTGGTTAGGGTGGTGGGCTTGGGATCCTCGGATCCTGAGTTCAAATCCCACTCGCTGTTGAATTAATACCAGGTGGGGTTGACTCTGCCTCTCATTCTTCCGAGGTTGGCAGAATGAGTGACAGCTTGTTGGTATACTGTGTCGGACTGGCGACCCGTCCAGGATTGTGCGCAATTGCCAAGGAGACTGCTTAGGCAGCACCAACGCTCTGCACAGAGTATGGTCCCGATGGATGGATGGATGGATGGATGGATGGATGTAATCCTGCAGTTTATCAGTTTATTACGTGTTCTAATGATCCACTGATATATTCTCACAGCGGAGACTCAACTGATGAGCCATTGAGGTACAAGCATTGTCTCTATGAAGTCGGAGGAAATATCGGTGAGAATGAGGGTGGGGGCTATGAGAAGGTAATTTAGGGTGGGGTGGGGGGGTTGGGGAGGAAGTTGTACACCTGTTCTTTAGCACTTATCTATATTTCCACAAAACACCATGCCAACAAAATCCTGAATTTGTGCATAGAAACAAAGTTGTGACACCAAACGTTGCTTTGTCTATTACAGGTGAGCGTTGCCTTGACCGGGAAACCTTCATGCTTGATTTATACAACGTCAATCCAAATGCAGAATGGATTATTAAAGAACAAACTTCGTTTTTCGACGTGTAGAGCATTTTAAAAAAAATTACTGTTATACATAACCTGTATGGAGTATAAACATGGCATAAACAAACAGCAATTGTTGCCAAAAGCCCAGAGAAAAAGCTGACCTAATGTGTTATGCAATATATCTTTTCTTTATATTTATTGGAAATGACCACAAATGGTCTGTACCAACTGTGTGAGGGCTATATTAAGATAACACATAAGCTGTGACTTAAAAATCTCTATTTAGTTTACTTTACCATAGAGATGATGTCAATGCCGGAAGAAACTGCTGTCTGGATTGCAAAGTTGGAGAAGTTTCTCCAGTTATACAAACGTAACTTTTAATGCAGAAAATGAATGCTGTAACTTTTTTATTTTATTTTTTACCAAAACAGCTTTTGTGTCATACAGTTGTTATCTATTTACAAACAAGTATTTTACTACATGTATTACCTTGTGAAACTTGCATCTGCATGACTAGTGTAATCCTCTTCTTCGTTCGTATACCGTACAAGGCTGTGGGGTAGCATCATTGGCTGAGTGCGTGGATGTGCCGCTGATGCAATGCCCTCTGCTGGTTATGACAGGAACTTGCAATTTGTTCAGGGTGCTGGCAATGGATCGCCTACTCTTCAAGAAGGACACCGTTAGATGTTTAATGTTCACCAACTAATAATGGCAGAGGGGACGCCAGTTTAATGTCTACCTGTGGGATGGCACACACATTGATGAATGACCCTGCCTGTGAAACACTAGGATGATAGTTTATAGCTGGGACGGGATTCAAACTCAGGTTGGACAGGTTAGAAGTGAGTGTGTGTACCTCGAGAGTCAAGGCCATCCTGTCAGTCCACGAGTGTAATGACTGCTGGTTTTGATCTCCTTTCTTGCTCTACCATCAAGAGAATTAACATGATTAACGAAGCAATAAACTATAACTTGCAGGATCATTGAAAGTTAGCTATTAGATTGGTCTCGAAATATCGTACCATTTATTTCACAACATTTATTTTACAAAGTCTTTAAAACACATGCAGCTGTTTAATAAAGCGACATGAGGAGACGATGGACAAATCAACACAGTATATGAGATTTGAACCTGGGATTCCAGCAACACCTCGTGGCTCAGGCTCTTGGGCTAGGTGGCTTGTGATGAGGTATCTGTTACAGACAAGTAACTTCTATCAATACAATAGCATTGTAGATTTCTTAAAGGTGAACAAGTATTTGTGGCAAAGAGAGAACCTCATTAATAATGCAGGAACAAGGACGGAACCACATCAGACCACTTGTACAAGGTTTCCAAAAGCAAAAAGGATTAGTGCCAGGTAAACAAAACTCACATCACATCCCAATGCTTAAGGGCCATTCCCAAGATTTGACGCGAGTACCAAAAGCTCAGAATGTGGCTAATGTCGATTGAATAGGAGTCTTTGCTCTACCTAAGAGTGTGAACCTTGTGCTGCTCTGTGAACAAATATCCCAAGCTGTATTCAGACAGAAAGTGCTGTCATCATGAGGTTTAATGTCGACGCTGTAATGAGAACTGGCTGCCAAATTGCTCCAGACATTGTTGAAGTGGAAACGTATTGGTTATGGAAGAATTATTAAAGGAAGCAGTGAAATGGTCGGTGAGCTTTGAAGGATCTCATCTATGTGAATGGTGTGATACTTTTGTGCACCAAGTTGACATTTCTGCAAGCCATGACCTACAGGTAAACTGTAATAGAGCAAATGTTGTGGGCTCCTTTAAACATGGTTAGAAGTTTGTGAGATGTGAAATGAAGATTAGGGATGGTTCGGCTAATAATTAATCAATGAGCTTTGTGATAGAGTCGACTTCATTGCAAATCGTTATCGCCGGTGAAGAAAGACCAATCTGAGTTCTTTGACAATATCAGTGCGACACTTGTAGCCCCATTGTTCATGGATTATGCAATCGAAATTCTACTATGTATTTTCCAAGACTGTGTATTTTTGCCAATTTCTGTTTTTGGTTTAGTTATTAAGACCAAGGATTATGATAGCCAGTTACATAAACTAAGTACCTGTACTGTATTGTGATAATGGATAGAATCAAGAGGACATTGCTTGAGGTATGCTAACTGCCACTGGAAACAAGAAGCTGACGTTTTGGATATTAACCCTTTGTCGGAACAATTTTGCTACCTGTCAGCCGATGCAGATAAACACAAGTCTACACAAGAAAGACTAATTCTTCATTCTACTTTATGGACTTGATTATCATAACGCTTAAACTAAATATTATGAAAGCCAGTTGTCCACCACACAAGGATGCATTTTAATGATAGTGTTATATATTATGATAACCAAGTCCATCACACAGAGTCATTATTGTTGGGAATAACGAAAAGTTTATTTTCCATTATGTAATGATAATTCCTCAACTCCATAACGAGCCAAGTTTGTTTATTTACACTCGTGTTAGAATTACAACTGTAGTTTGCATCACACAGTTCATAATTCCCACAATTTCATTTCATTCTCCTTTACTCTGGTGGGAGTTAAAATATTTCTCACGTGATTAATGTGTAATGAATGAACTGAAATTTTTCAATAAATGCTTTTGTGTAAATCGGTTTCCTATTCCTGAGTTACAAGTTGGGTAATACATATGATTTGGGTCATTCTGGAAAATAGTGAAGCCAAGGCATTCCAGGGACGGCCCCGCTTCCAATGGATATATATGTATATATATAGAATGTTGGCCTTATGGTTTCATATGAATTAATAATCTTGGACATTGCAAAATGCATTTGGACCGCTTTTCCTTCTTTTTATTATATTATTATTATTTTTTTTAATACTGCACAACAAATCACGACAACCTCAACATACGATCTTCACAAAACGTTACTCGATTGCTCCCAGGAAAATCCCAGGCAGGGTAAAATAAAATATTCACTTGAGGCCTGAACACAGATGTGTTATAATAAACCTGCGTAAAGCAATCTTTTTAATAACTGGTGAATCTGTAAACACAATAATAATTATATGTTTTTCCATTTAACCGAATAATGTCGTTAAGCTGATCAACCTGTGCTTGTGAGTACCGTCGTTTAAAATAAATGAACAGATGGTTGGTACTACAGAATTTTAAAATACATGAAAACAGGTCAGGTCAGGGATGGGAGCATGTGCCAGAACAGCACGTCACTGCGTCCACTTTCCGCCGGTACTCCAGGGGCCTCCGTCTGGCCATCCCCCAGGCAGATGCCAGGCCCATCCCCATCTCCTTGAGATGATGGTCAACCTGCTGCAACCATGAGGCACGTGGTCGGCCCACTGGCCTCCTCCACTCATGAGACTCCCTCGCTGAGAGAATCTGGTGAGCAGGATCAGCGTCAGGAAAACGAGCCACATGTCCATACAGCCGCAACTGATGCTCACGGACTATGCAGGTAACAAATCTCATCCGAGTTTCTCTCAGCAACCGCTCGTTGGACACAAAATCCGACCAGCGATAGCCAAGGATTCTCCGAAGACACCTGATACCAAAGGAATTAAGTCTCCGTCTCAGATCATTGGTCAGAGTTCAAGTCTCGCACCCATAGAGCAAGACTGGAAGTACCAAGGAGCTGAAGACTCGGACTTTCGTCCTCCCGCACAGGTACCGGCAGCGCCACACCCCATGATCCAGTGAATCCATGACTCCCCAGGCCCGACCCAGACGTCTATTGACCTCTGACTCACAGCCAGCAGAGACATTAATATCACTGACAAGGTAAGTGAATCTCTCCACGACCTCAACATCCTCACCACAAACAGAAACAGACAGGACAGCAGCATCTAAGATGTCACCGAAAGCCTGGATCTTAGTTTTGACCCAAGAAATCCGAAATCCCAACGGCTCCGACTCCACATTCAGCACCTCGAGGGCCCCCAAAAGGATGTCTAAAGTCTCCACAAAGATGACTGCATCATCTGCAAAATCAAGGTCCGAGATCTTGAGATTCCCAAACGATGCACCGCAGCTTGATCTCTCCAACATCCTCCCTAGAATCCAGTCCATAAAAGTGCTGAAAAGTGTGGGGGCAAGTACACACCCCTGCCGAACTCCAGTAACAACTGGAAATAAGTCAGAGATGGTACCACCACATTTCACAGCACTCTCAGTACCAGAGTAAAGTTGAGACATCAGATCGATCAGTTTTGGTGGCACCCCACGAAGACCAAGAATCCTCCAGAGGACATCCCGATTCATTGAATCGAACGCTTTACAGAGATCAACATAGGCTGCAAGCAGCCCCTGCCGAAACTCTCGTCTGCGTTCGGTGAGGACACGAAGAGCAAGGATACGGTCAATCGTTGGCCTCTTTGGTGGAAAGCCTGACTGCTCCGGACGCTGGTGCTCAAGCAGATGGTGGCGAACCCGATCAAGAATTATCCGAGCAAAGACCTTGCCCGGCACTGAGAGCAGCGTCACCCCTCGGTAGTTGTTGCAGTCTTGGCGATCACCCTTCCCTTTCCAGAGAGGGACAACAAGGCCCCTCTTCCAGTCAGTTGGGATGATGCCTGCATTCCAGGCAGAGCACAAAACTGCATGCAACGACACGAGTGCAGCATTTCCACCAGCCTTGAGAAGTTCGCCATGAATGCCACAGATCCCTGGAGCTTTGCCCCGTTTCAACTGGTTCACCGCAGCCCGTGTTTCCACAAGCGAAGGTGGACCACAGTTGATTCGAGGGTCAGCAACAGGGATTGCAACACCCTTGACGTCCAACTCGACAGCTGGGGGATCAGCCTGGTACAACCGCTCAAAGTAACCGGCCCAGCTGGCCTTCACTTCAGACTCCTCTGTCACGAGCCTACCACTCTCTGCTCGAACTGCAGTGCTCCGAGGGATGGGCTTGGATGAACGTAATGCGCGAATTCCCCTGTAAGCGGGACGAAAATCACCTGTCCACAGGTGATGCTCTACCCCCTCACAGATTCCTCGCACATAGGCCTCCTTGTCCACCCTCAGTGCACGTACAGTTTTACCCCTCAGCTCCCTGAACAGCTCAGCTCTGCCATTCAGCCTGGCCCTGCGACTCTAGTCAATGGTATCCAGTGTCCCTTGAGAGAGAAAATTCTTCTTTGCCCTGCGGTGAGCTCCAAGACATCCACCGGCAACATCAAGGACGGTGGTCTTGAAGGCGCTCCACAACTCTTCAGGACCCCCAAAGCACCCAGACCCCCCAAGTGTCCACTCAGCCTGTTCGCAAACTCCTCAGCTACTCCCTCATCCCTGAGCTTGGCAACATCCAGCCTTGGCTGGGATGGTACCATTCTCCAGGATTTAAGGTGCAGCTTTAGAGTTGCTACAACAGGCCTGTGGTCAGTATTGAGGAACTGAGCACTCTGGTAGACCCTGTAGTTCTGGATCATCCTCCAACGACCGTCAATGAGGACATAGTCAATCTCCTTTGCCACACTGCCAGCGTTGGAATACCAAGTCCAGCGATGAGCTTGTGGGTGCTGAAACCATGAACCAGCCACCCTAAGTCCATGACTTCTTGCAAAGTCAAGGAACTTCGTGCTATTCTGGTTCGTAGTTCCTGACCCATGGGGACCAACACACACCTCATAACCATCCCTATCAGATCCAGTCGATGCATTGAAATCCCCCAAGACTGGAAGTGTATCTCGTCTGGGGCACTGATCAACCACAGACTCGAGCGTGGCGTAGAATGCATCCTTCACGGTGCGATCACTCCCCTCAGTCGGAGCATAAACAGAGACCAGGGAAATGACACCTAAGGAGTGACGAATCCTTAATCTCATAATACGCTCGTTGACCGGTGTTACCTCAATTATCATTGGGGTCAGCTTATTGGACACAGCTACAGCAACTCCTTGGGTATGGTAACCATCAGAGCGACCAGACCAATAGTAGGTGTAACCACCCACCATTATCTCGCCGCAATCATGAACCCACCATTATCTCGCTGCAATCCGGTCTCCGAACCTCAGAGAGAGCTGCAATCCCGATGTCCAAACGCTTGAGCTCGGATGATAACAGAGACAGGTGATCATGCTCTCTTAGGGATAGGACATTCCAGGCACCCACCCGAAGGGACCGCCTCAGGTTAACCCAAGGAGACCGCCGTCTGGTGGACGACACCTCAGCACCACTCCGACACACTCTCCCGCAATCTGACCCAGGGATGTTACCCCGTGGTTTCCCTCCTATCATCAAAGATTGGGGTCCCGAAGGCTTTGCCCCAATCCCGTCA